>NC_057864.1:36314859-36659859 GCF_019393635.1 Dromiciops gliroides
AGTATTATATTTTCATCAAGGGTTGAGGCAAACATTGACCGTTCTTGAAAAGATTTTGTCCCCAAAAAGGAGTGTAGGTTTGATTAATGATTTTTCATTCTTTGGGATTCTTTTTGTACTCGGAGAAATCTTGAGAATTGATCCCTAAGCACCTTTTAAAACGTATTACTTGGGGCACAAATTTCTTCTATATGTCTTAGGTGGTGCTTGGAATCAGGAAGACTCATCTTTGTGAGTTCAAATTCAGCCTCAGACACATATTAGCTGTTGTGACCCTGGGCAAGTCGCTTAACTCTGCCTCGGTTCCTCATCTATAAAATTAGTTGGAGAAGAAAGTGGCAAACCACTTCAGGATCTTTACCACAAAACCCCCCCAAAATGGGTCACAGACAGTTGGATATGACTGCACAGCAGACTTCACAACCTTCTAGAATGATAAGATGTCAGATTTGGAAAGGATCTTAAAGGCCCCTAGTCCAACTTATACCTGAGCAAAAGCTCCCTCTATGATGTGCCTGACGAGTGGATTTTTTCCCATCTTTTCTCGAAACATCAACTGCTAAGAAATTTGCCATCTTCCAAGGCACCCAATATTGCTTTAGGATAGTTAGAATTATTAGATGATTTTTCCCTTGTGAGTCCAAATCTGCCTCTATACAGCTTCCACTACTTTTTTTTTTTTTTTGGTGAGGCAATTGGGGTTAAGTGACTTGCCCAGGGTCACACAGCTAGTAAGTGTTAAGTGTCTGAGGCCGGATTTGAACTCAGGTACTCCTGACTCCAGGGCCAGTGCTCTATCTACTGCGCCACCTAGCCGCCCCTTCCACTACTTTTTGATCTCCAGGGTCAATAAAGACAATTCGACTCCACCAAGTGAGGTCTGGCTAGTTCTTTTTTTCCTTTTATGAAATCGCCACATCTTCATTTAGCACTTTGGATACAGAGGTGGCAGACTCCAAGTATCACAGGTCCACTCTTGTTGCTGAAAAGAGGAGATAACTGCAAAAAAAATACTTACAGATCTGTTGCATTTTGCTTCTATTCATCGTCCTTCTGAGTTCATCTACAAATGTTTGCAGGATATTCTGCTTTATCTGATATTTCCATAATCTTGGAGCCAAGAGAATTGATCTCTAGGGTCAGGAAGGCAGCAGCTATTGCCAATGGCCCCAATTGGGGACAAAAGTCTCCGTTCTCTTTACCTCTTTGCTGGAGCCCTGGTCCTGGTGGAACATCCTAGAAGAATCTCCCACCCAATGAGCAAGATTCCTTCCTCACCCTCTTCTACATCTGCTCTGCAGCAAACCCATTCTCCCTGTTCTTCCTACTCTCACTTCACATTCTCTATTGTTCATCAAATTGTAGAATTACAAATTTGAAAACAGATTTTAGATGTCATCTAGTCTAGTCCCTTCCAAAAGTATAACAAGTCGGGGCAACTAGGTGGAACTCAGGAGGACCTGAGTTTAAATCTGGCTTCAGACACTTGACACTTGACACTTACTACCTGTGTGACCCTGGGCAAGTAAGTCACTTAACCCTCATTGCCTCACCAAAAAAAAGTATAACAAGTTACCATGTAGCCTCTAACTGAAAACCTTTAGTGAGAGGGAACTCATTAGCCTTTGAGAAATTCTACTCCATACTGGGTCAGTTTTAAATGTTAGGAGATTTTTCCCTCTGTTGAGCTGAAATCTGCCTCCCTAAAATTTCCACACATTGTTGTTAGGTCTATCTTCTGGGACCAAGAAAAATAAGTCCAATCCCTTGTCCACGTGGCAAACCTTCAAATACTTAAAGAAACCTCCAAGTTTTCTCTTCTCTGGCTTTGTTGTTCAGTTGTGTCTGACTCTATGTAACCCCATTTGGGTTTTTCTGGCAAAGATCCTGGGGTGGTTTGCTATTTCCTTCTCCAGCTCATTTTATAGATGAGGAAACTGGGGCAAACAGAGTGAAGTGACTTGCCCAGGGTCACACGGCTAGGAATATCTGAGGCTGGATTTGAATTTATGAAGATAAGTCTTCCTGATTTTGAGCCCAGCGCTCTATGCACTATGCCCGCCCCCCCAGCTGCCCCTTTCTTTAGCTTAAGCATTCCCCATTCCTTCAGCTGATCCAACTCATCTTGACAACTTGTTTTCTCCCAAATGACTTTTTGCTCCCTTGTGAGATAAAATTGTTTCAATGACTTCCACTAATTATAATGTCCTATATTTTAGGCATTTTCATCATAGGACTTACATCATCACTATTTTAAATCACTTCCCTCAAAACCCACTCCTTATGGAAATTCAATTTAATAAGTCTTAAACAAGGGACCACGAGCTTGGAGAACTAAGATGAGGCAGAGAGTTGAAAGTCTGCATTTTGAAATAGAATTTTCTGACCCTGTGCCCATGTACTTTCGATATCTTACTAACCACTGAAATGAGCCCGTATTGAATTTTTTGCTAACATCTGTATGCTGTATGCATGTACATATAAATATCTACACACCCAGACCCAGTCTTCCTATTCAAGCTTATTCCTTGAGGTTTGCCCTAATCAGAAAATTATTTTCATACAAATATGCAATTGCCCTAAGTAACAAAGGAGATAATCTGCATTTTAATTTAAGCATAATAGAGTTAATTACTATAAATACTTCTAAGACTCCTTAACACAACAAATTTCGGTGACAAATATTCTCAGATAATGATCAGAACACAGCCAAGTGCTTGTAGATCTAACCATATGTTTTCAGTTCATTAGGATAGTTGAAAGAAAAGTGATTTCTTTCCTTCTTTTAAACTTAAGACAACTTCTAATTTGTGATATATTTGTGAGCATTCGAGGTTAATTTAGGTCTTTGGAAAATAGGGTTGTTGAATCCTCTTTGCTATTCACCTGTTAAAAGAATCCTGAAGGCAAAGTCATAGCTCTCGAAATGTCAAGTTCTTGGCATCCTAAGACATATTTGAAACTGTGACCTGATAAGGCTTGCTGTCCTTTCAGCTTCCAAATACATTCATTCCCTCTCATTGTACATGGATCCCCAAACACCTTTGACATAAGGGATCCAGCCCAATGGTAATAGATAGATCCACAATGAGGCTAGGATGAATGGGGTTGTCCTCCCCAAATTATTTGCAACCCTCCAATGTGAGAGAAACAACAGGACCTTTGCACTGAGCAAGAATAATTAGTTAAATAGAAAGCTTCTTGATTGTGGGCTTGGGTGATCCCTTTTTACCCCTTCAACTAAAGGCACACTTTACCCCTCTTGCTCTAGATGAGTTCCGGTACTTACTCCAGGTGCAAAAATTCCTAATTATGACTCTGCTAGTGGGTACTTGAGGAAGATGGAAAGGGAGTTGAGGTGGGAGGAATAGCTATAATATTTAAGCACAAACATTTTCTGAGAATTGACTTCCATTTTGTTAGCACAATGGGGAAGGCTGGGTACTTGACTTACGGGAATGAAAAGGCAACAGCCGCTGGCATTAGTATTGAGGAAGGCACCAACCTCTTTTTCCCAAAATGGGGCTGGCTGGAGTCAGCACCCCAAAGTTGAGAATGGTAGGATTTTTGGCTGGTGTTTATGAGGACCCATAGCAGCAGGATTGGTTGAAGGAGGAGGGAGAAAACAGGAGACTTCTCTATCATGGATCAGTGTGACCCTGAAGATTTGTTGCCCATAGACTATCCCTGTGTGTCCCTATGCCATCCTGGTTTTGTTCTTCTCTAAGTAAGTCTTGTATTAATCAGACCATACTATCTAGTTGCCAGAGGTCTTTGACAAAGAAATTAATACCAAAGTATCAGATTGTGACAAATCTTTGGAATAAGAATAATAATAGCTGTATCTTTGAGAATACCATCTGAGCCCCTGTCTTGACCATGAGGACCCAGAATAAGAGCTGGACCCAACCTCTACACAGATGTGATTAAAATATTGGATCCCTCATGTTTCAGATCCCTGAAGATGCTGGATAAATCCTAGGGGAGACTGTTTTCCAAAGGGCAAAATCATCCAGCTCTCCCAACTCCTAGCCTACCACTCTACCCCACTACCTTGCCCACCACCATACAGGGCATTCTCTAAATGCCATCCCACTCCCTACCATATACTTCAGTCACCCAGATGCAGAGGGAAGTTCCTCTTTTATCCTTAACAGGAATAGGGCATGTGGCTAAAGGAGCTCCCTCCCTTCCTTGGAATACGTAGGACTTTTGGGGGAAAAATTAGAATCCTGTAAGATCATTACTCTCTCCTATTTTTTTTCTTCTCCTTGTCTTTTGACAGTAAATCTCTTCTGTATTACTGTTTGGCTGTGAGAAAGAATACATTTGATTAAAGGATGCTGTGTGCCCCCAAAGTCACTGCTTAACTTTTAGCTGGAAGATACAATTTTGAGAAACCATTATCTGGAAAGGGTGGTAATCAAACAGTGCAATCATCAGTGTTAAACCGTCTTCCAATGTGATTTTAAATGTTCACCATGCTGAAAGCAAGAGTTGGCAGGATTAGATCTGATTGCCTTGGCTTTCTAATTTGTTTAAAAAAAAAAGTCTGCACATTCTAATAAGAAATGTGTAATAAAATGTTTTCATTTTACTCATGATTATTTTGAAACCATCCACAGTTGGCTGAATCCTTAAACAAAGAAGGCAGATTTGCAGTTCTGTTCCAGCCTAGGGTTTCAGATTGAGTCACTTTTGAAGGAAATACGGGCCAACCCTTTGCAGGAGAAGACAGACAAGTCGGCCTGCACTTCTGCACACCTGGGAGCGTTCTAAGTTGTGTGAGCTCAGCAATTTGTAACATATGGAACATATCAGAGAGCTTCAATGTGTATCATCAAAAAGGCCTGGAAAGGGAGGGCTTGGAACTAGGAGATGCTTCTCTGGCAGTGAGGGCCCCCACATCTTGCCAACAGAGGCAAACTCCCCCCCACCCCGGGGTGTGGGGGAGGGGTGGAGGCCCGATGAAGCAGCATCTTGGAGATCTGCCCAGCCTACTTTGCAAAGATGGGCTCCCCCTTCCCTGCCTGCAAGATGCCCAGGTGTTGGCTTGGGTATAAGGTCTATTAGCCAAAAGCACAATCACAGTGTCAAATGAGCCTATATCCTGCCTGGGAACAGCTGAAGGAAATGAGGAACAAGACCCCTTCCATTGTTCCCTTACAAAATACAAAGAGTAAATACCTGCTTAAATTGGGGGGAGGGGGATGGGATGAGTAGGGGCTTAGAGTTAGGTATAGGGACTCAACCTGAGCAATATCTTCCCCTTGTGATACCTAAATCCATATACCTGGTAGAGGACAAAATCGCAGTAATTTCTAATGTTTGTTTCTCTCTCTGTAGTGGGAGAGAGCTAGTCTTCAGTATGGAGCACTGGTAACAATGGGAGAGGGATTTCAGCTCAGCTGTGCACCGGAGCCCAGCATCTTCCTGCTTCAGCATTGAGTCCTGGCCCTTTCTAATTGCCTAGGACTGGGTTTCATTCACCGTTAGTGGAGAGACATGGGAGGTAGAGCTAAGATGGTGTAATGATAGGAAGCACAAACTCCTCTAAAATATACTAGATGTAATCCTGATGGGGAAATTCAGAAAAAGTCACAGCAAGCCCTTTGTCTGTCCCAGGTCAGCATAGAGAGACAGATAGGAAGGTCTGTGGACACTGGAGATGAAATTGGGCCAGGAGCAAATGAGACCACCCTAGTGCCCAGGGAGTGGCTCCATGTACCAGGGCAAAAGAAGGTCCTAGACCCCAAGTGGGGCCCCACCAGGGTACTGCTATGGGGACAAGGTCAAACACTCACTACCCCCAAGAAAGTAGCAACAGGACCAGCACAGACCTTCCCTGCAGAGTCTTGCCCTAACATCAAGCCTAAAATCAATAAGTAGGCTGGAAAAAAAGGACAAACAATAACAACAAACCCACCATCATGATATTATGTTGGCAGAAATGTTCAAGACACAAACACAGAAGAGAATTACTCCAAAGTATCTACAATCAACGTCTCAGAAAAAACACAACTTGGCCATAAACTCAACTAAAATTCCTGGAAGAGATAAAGCCTGAATTTAAAAATAGTTTTTAAAACTATTTTAATAAATGGAATGAGATTGCTTGAGGAAAAAGATTGGAAAAGAAATGAGAACTATAGATGAAAAAAACTGGAAAGGGAATTAACAGCTTGGAACAAGATGCACAAAACCATGTGCAAGCAACAAATTCCCTGAAAATTAAAATGGACCAAATAGAAGCCAATAACTTCACGAGACAATGAGGAATATTAAAACAAAGTTTAGGCTGAAAAAATGGAAGAAAATGTAAGTTATTTCGCAACAACAACAACCAAAAAATGACTGACTGAGAAAACAGATTGAAGAGAAAAAATTTAAAGATCATTGGACTATCTGCATGCCATGAACAAAAAAAGAGTTCAGATGTCCTATTTCAAGAAATAAATAAAAGAAAACTGCCCAGATCCCTTAAAACCAGAAGGCAAAGTAAATAATCCACTGATCCCCTCATAAAAGAAACCCCAAAATGAGAATTCCCAGAAACATCATAATCAAATTCCATAGCTTCCAGGTCAAAGAAAAAAAATGCCATGTGCAGTCACAAAGAATTAAAATACTGAGGATCCATGGTCACGATCAGACATGATTTAGCAGCCACCATATAAAGGAGTAGAGAGAGCTCAGAACATGAGATTCCAGAAAGCAAAGGACATAGACTTACAGCCAATAATCATTTAACCAGAAAAATCGAGTATAATGCTACTGGTGGGGGGGGGGGGGTGATGAACCTTAATGAGAGAACTTCCAAGCATTCCTGATAAGAAGACCAGAGCTGCATAGAAACATTGAAGTTCAAACACAGGAGGGAAGAGAAGTATAAAAAGGTAAATATGAATGATTGAGGATAAAGGACAAAACAAGGACAAGCTGCTTACATTTAAATATGGGAAAGCGGATGCATGTGTCTCCTTGGAACCTACCATCAGCAGGGTGCATAGGGAGAGTCCAATTAGGCAAGACCTGTGAGCAATTATGTAATGTCTTAATCTTAAGAAAAGAGTGGAAAGGAAAGGGAGGATCAATACACTAGGGGGACAGGGAAAGGAAGATTAGAGAAAGTTGTTTCATAAAATCAGGGTGCATAAGTAAACATTTATACAAACAAGGAGGAAATGAGGGGAGCAGTCAATACATGAATGTCATTCTCATCCGAACTGGTCAAAAGAAGGAAGAATATACACACACATACAAGTATACAGTTAAGTACAGAAATATATTTCATTCAGCAGAGAAATATGAGGAAAAGGGGGAAATAGAGGGAGGGTAGATTAAGGAAGGGATTAATTCTAAACAAAATAAACTCTAAGGATATACAATAATATTTATAGTTCTTTTTGAGATGGCAAAGAATAAGAATCTGAGGTTGTAGCCATAAATTGGGGAATGGATGAACAAGTTATGGTATTCAAATATGATAGAATATTATTGTGTTTAATTCTATTTTTTTTGAGGCAATCATGGTGAAGTGACTTGCCCAGGGTCATACAGCTAGTAAGTGTCTGAGATCAGATTTGAACTCAGGTCCTCCTGACTCCAAGGCACATGCTCTATCCACTCTGCTACCTAGCTGCCTTGGTTCAGTTCTTATTAATATGTAATGACCAACAAGGATTCCAGAGGTCCAGTGATGAAATGTGTTCCCCATCTCCTGATAGAGAAATAAAGGACTCAGAATTCAGAATGAGATAACTTTTTTGGACATGGTCAGTGTAGAAATGTGTTTGACTGACCATACATATTTGTAATGGACTTCCTTTTCCTTGTGTTTTCTTGTGTTCTCAATGAGGGGAGGATTTTGAGGAAAGAGGGTGGGAAGGTGTATCTTGACTGATTAAAACAAAATATCTTCTAAAAAGACAATGAGATTCTCTGGTTTTTGGAAGTCTTTGGGGAGTGTGGGTAAGGTGGGGAGAAGGGAAATGATAGGGGCCCCTCCCTTCCAACTCCTGTCATTCCTGGTCTCACCAGGACCATAAACACCAGAGCACCCTAACACCCAGCAGCCTCGCCAACCTTCAGACCCTGCGTGCTGATGCCCTGTGCATTAAATCCCCAGAGCTTTGGCACAAAAACCCAGTCACCCCATCCTAGTTAAGACTCTGATGATACTAGAAACTCAGTGTGGTTCAACATAGCCCCTGGGGATGTCTGGTGACTAATATGAAGTAGGTATCTTCAGTTACCTTATTTCTGAAGTGCTTCTCTGCTCTTAATGGACACCCAGTGCTCTTATTCTGATCCCTGGCTGTCTGGAGTCCTCCCCTCTGTCCTCAGCTCCCTGGCCCTGAGTCTCAACCTCTGAAAGTCCAGTGTTAATATAGGATTCAGGTACAGGGTGTGAGGTTAGCCTTTCTAGAGAATACATTGTTCGCATTTTAAAGGGACTTTCAGTTGCCTTAAATTAAAGGGCTGACTAGTGATGAAAATCTCCAAGTCTCAGGCAGGCTGGTGGAGAAGATATTTTGGGGCAGAGGAGCCTTTGGGTGCCCCTTAGATCATACCATATATATGGGGCTCCCTGATCTACTATGCTTAAGAAAAGAGAGGAGAAGAGAAGAAAGGAGAGGAGAGGAGAGGAGAGGAGAGGAGAGGAGAGGAGAGGAGAGGAGAGGAGAGGAGAGGAGAGGAGAGGAGAGGAGAGGAGAGGAGAGGAGAGGAGAGGAGAGGAGAGGAGAGGAGAGACAGAGAGAGGGAGCAGCTAGGTGGCACAGTAGATAAAGCACCGGCTCTAGATTCAGGAGGACCAGAGTTCAAATCCAACCTCAAACACTTGACATTTACTAGCTGTGTGACCCTGGGCAAGTCACTTAACCCTCATTGCCCCACAAAAAAATTGAGAAATGAGAGAGACAGAGACAGATAGAGAAATAGGAGGAAGGAAGAAAGGAAGGAAAGAAGAATTATTCCTGGAGATAAGAAGATGGAAGAGATGACCTTCAGGTCACCAAGCTCCAGAAAAGTGGACTTTTCAAACCTGATCATATCTAGAAGTCATCAGTCAGATTTACAAAGATGAGGCTTCAGCCTTGGGACCGGAGCTAGTCTTGGGCTGGTGGTGAAGTCTCTGCTTACACTTACGTTTTGGCAGGTCCAAAGAAGGTACCGGGAGAGAGATAAAAGATAAAAACGCATAAAAGCACCATCTCCAGTCCCTTTGGAGGAGCATGGAGTGCAGGCTCCTGGCCAAGGAGGTGATTTAGAATCTGCAGAGCACGATCAATAAAACCTCCAAATATTTCCTTGTAAAGGAGGAAAAAAATTGGCTGCAGTGAGTGAAGCGGGGGAAGGACTTCATAAGCTCTCATCCCTCCAGAGATGAGAACCATCCCAACTTAAAGAAAAGAGATACTATTCTCCAATTCCATTCACTTTTCCATTTAGAGAGAGGCATAAAGGCACAAATCCAAGCATCCTTCTCGCCAGGCTGAGAAATCTAGACAGTGACGTGGCTACATCCCTCTATTGATAATGGGGACTCATTTACCTGGGGCTTCACTTAAACCTTGCCACCTTCAAACCTCAATTTAATTATGCATATTTCTTGGCTCTACTAAAAGAAGAACTTCCTTACAGTTAGAATAACCTACAGACTCCTGAAAATTCAGAACTAAGTCATTATCTGGCTGATGCTGCTTTTTAAAGGAAGGAAGGAAGGAAGGAAGGAAGGAAGGAAGGAAGGAAGGAAGGAAGGAAGGAAGGAAGGAAGGAAGGAAGGAAGGAAGGAAGGGAGGGAGGGAGGAAGGAAGGAACAAGCAAACAAACATAGGTAGGGAGACATTTGAACACCTACTTCCTCTGATCTTGGCTTGCTAGAGGAGGAAGGGTCATCTCCCCAGCCCCTAAAGACAGTTGACTCAAAGAGAGTTGAGACAGTGTCACTAGGTCAACAAACATTTTCTAAGGGTTTATGGGTGAGTCACTTAACCCTCTTTGCCCCTCATTGCACTGGTGGACAGAGTTCCTCTTCAAGAGTTTCCTTTGTTAAAAGGATCAAGGTCTGGTTACTGTCCACATGCTCTCACTAATATGAACGGTCTCTCCATTGGTGCAGATTGCAGCTTCTTGACTTTTCCTTCATCACATTTATCTCTTGCCCATGACCTTTAGTAAATGCTCCATCAGGGATCTACCCAATGAGCCAGGGTCCTCTGTTTGATTCTTTTAGGACGTCAGTGCCATATGCAGTGTATTCCTCTGTGTTCCCTCCCCTGGATACATGAGTGGCCCCACCTTCTTTCCTGGTCATTCATATATCCCTTCTGTCTTTTATACCACTTCTTGGGAGTACATCATCATTGCAAGAAGCTGCAGCTGGTTCATGCCCATCATGGGTGTTTCCACTGACCCTTGGGTCACTCCTAATTTTTATTCTTCTAAGGGGATTTAGGAATCTCTTTGAAAGTGTAGAAGCTAGGGGCAGCTAGGTGGCGCAGTGCATAGAGCACCAGCCCTGGAGTCAGGAGTACCTGAGTTCAAATCTGGCCTCAGACTCTTAACACTTACTAGCTGTGTGACCCTGGGCAAGTCACTTAACCCCAATTGCCTCACTAAAAACAAAGAAACTGTAGAAGCTGTTTTTTTTTTTTTAGATTAGAAAAACAACATTGGGGAATTAGGAAAAGGGGACAAGGGGGATGAATTTGGTGACTGCTTAGATTCCTCCTAGCTCCAAATTCATCATCTGTGAGGTGAGTAAATTGCCTGGGGCAGCTCTGGGCAAGCTGAAGGGCATTTGTATCTGCAGACAGAATGCCAGTTGGGACACTTAAAACCTGTGACCAAGAGGGGACCCTTCCCATCTTGGTCTTTCTGTTCCTGATCTATAAAAATGAGATAACCAATACACAGTGCTTTGCAAACCTTGCACAGATGCTAACTGTTATTATTATGATTACTGTGATGGGGCTAGACCAGATAGCTTCTAAAATCCCTTCCAGGGTCAGTCATATGATCCTTTGATGCCTACAACTGAAAAGCCCCTAAATTAGGACTTGAATCCATGTCTTGCTGACTCCAAGTCCAGTGTTCTATCCAATCTGTCACACTGCTCCCTAGAACAGTGTCCCCTCTACCCTAACATGTAGCACCTTCCCTCTAGGGATTGCTTCCCAAGAGGACGCTCAGAATAAGGAGACTATGTGGTGATCATGGCAGGTGACCCACAGAACACAACTGCTTTGGGGGCATTAGCCAGAAAGCCCCTGGAGAAGAAGGCTGAATGAATCAATGCAAATTCCTGGAGCAGACTCTCCCAAGGTCTAATGCTCCACTTGTGGAGGGAAGGCGAGGCAAGGCCCTTGAACTAAAACCTAATTACCAAGGGGGAGCTTCTGACATTTTAAGAAAAGCTTTAAAAATATAATGCTCTATTTCTTAAATTAAAAATCTGCATCACAAACCCAGCTGCTAGTCTGCCAACAGGAACTATGCCACTCACAGAGAGTTTTTTGTTTTTGTTTTTGTTTTTTTCCCGTTTATCCCCCCCAAAAATGAAGTGTCCCATTTAAAACAGTAGGAAGCTGCCATCTCCTGGTGAAAAGGAGAATTGATCCTATTAAAAAACAAAACAGAACAAAACAAATTGCTCCCGATCGAATGTTTTAACTGAAAAAGTCACGTAAAAGAAATAAGAGGTAGAATCGAGATTAGCAATGACCTCATCCAATTTCTTTGTTTTATGGATGAGGAACCCAAGGTCCAAAGGGGGAAAACAATTTTCTCCAAGATCACAAAGCTAGTGTTGAATTCAGTCCAGTCGAACAACCAGTCAGCAGATGAGCATTTATTAGGCACCTACTATGTGCAAGACCCTATGCTAAGCACTGCAGATATGAAGAAAGGCAAAAAACAGCTCCTGCTATCAAGATGCGGGAAACAGCATGAACATAACTTTTGTTGTTTGTTGTTCAGCTATTTTCAGTCTTGTTGGACTCTTCATGGCCCTGTTTGGGGTTTTCTTGGCAGAGATACTGGAGTGGTTTGCCATTTCCTTCTCCAGCTCATTTTAGAAATGAGGAAACTGAGACAAACAGGGTTAAGTGTGAGCCCAGGATCACACAGCTAGTAAGTGTCTGAGGCCAGATTTCAGGTCAGGAAGATAAGTCTTCCTGACTCCAGGCCTAGCACTCTGTCCGCTGTGCCACCTATGTGCCCCATGTATATGTATATGTGTATATACACATATACATATACACATACACACACATATATATACATATATGTACATATGGTGTATATTTTTATCTATAACTATCTATCATCTATCTATCTATCTATCTATCTATCTATCTATCTATCTATCTATCTATCTATCTATCTAATTGTCCCTATTTATAAGTGATGAATTGAAGGCCTAGACAGATAAAGTAACTTATTATCACATAGCAGCAATATGTGATTATCAAATGAGTGGTATAAACAATAAGGGTAATCATTACATTTAGAGGAGGAAGAGATCGGTTTGACCAAAGCTGACTTCCTGGAAGAAGTAGGACTTGACCTTACCTCATGAATAAATAAATAAATAGGATTCAGAAAGGATAAAGGCTAAAGATAGAAAAATGTGCTAATTTTTTTTCATGGTAAAAGAGTTTAAAATTTATGGCCAAATAAGGATCGGACAACTTTCCAAGTTATCATTGAACCTAGAATTGGAATGAACCTTAAAGAGTATCCAGTCCAATACCCTCATTTGATAGATGAGTAACATGAAGTCCAGAGGTATAAAATAATTTGCTCAAAGTTGACCGAGATAGTAAGAAGCAGAGCTAGGTTTTTTGTTTGTTTGTTTTTGGTTTTTTGCAGAAAAATTGGGGTTAAGTGACTTGCCCAGGGTCACACAGCTAGTAAGTGTTAAGTGTCCGAGGCCGGATTTGAACTCGGGTCCTCCTGACTCCAGGGCGGGTGCCTTATCCACTGCGCCATCTAGCTGCCCCCCAAAAATAAAAATTAAAAAAAAAAAAAAAGAAAAAAGTCTGTTAATTTCTTCTCTTACCCCAATATTATGGAGAGCTGCCCAATTAACTCTCCCCATACTAAATTTTGACCTTTACACATGATAGTTCTGGGCCTGGAGTCAAGACATGCATTCAAATTCTGCTCAGACACTTCCTGGATCTTTGACCTTGGGCAAGCCACTTAACCTCTGTTTGCCTCAATTTCCTGAACTAGTTCAGGAAATAATAAAATAATAATAGCATCTACCTCCCATAGTTGTTGTGATGCTCGAGTGAGATAATATCTGTAAAATGATTAGCATAACACCCAGCACACAGGTGCTATATAAATGTTAGCTATTATTTTTCTTTCCATTAAACCACACGATTATATTGATAGAATGGAAAACCTTTTTTTTTAGTGAGGCAATTGGGGTTAAGTGACTTGCCCAGGGTCACACAGCTAGTAAGTATTAGGTGTCCGATCCCGGATTTGAACTCAGGTCCTCCTGAATCCAGGGCCAGTGCTCTATCCACTGCACCATCTAGCTGCCCCTTAGAATGGAGAATCTTGAATTTGAAGTACTTGGTTGAGTTAAATTTGTGTTTTTCAATGAAACCTACACTCAAACATCCAAAGGCCTTGTTTTCTTTCAGAACCAGTTCCAACTCAACCTTTCTAGGGACCCCGAGCTTATGTGTGCTGGGGTATGTTACTTCTCTTTAGAGAAATGATTACAAGAATGTGTATCTGTGTATGTGTGTTTGGTTCTTTTTAAATGTCTGTTTATTTTTTAAAAGGTTTGTACAAGCTCTCCAATGAGCCAATTCTCTCCTGTGTTGCCAAGCAAATATGCCGAACTTCTGCTGAAAACTGAGCTCCTGTCTTTTCCTCCTAATCTCTTAGCTCATAAATGGCTGGAGATAAAAACCAACAGTCTCTGCTGAGCAAGTGAAACATCTGGTATACTCTCAGGAATAAAAGGGACTCCTCAAAGGAAGACAGGGGTTACAAACAAAACTTATTTTTATTTCAAAGCTTTATTGCCAACTTTTAAAATTTTTTCTCTCTAGCCCATTTTAAATGCATTTCAGCAGCAGAAGCCTGCTAGTAGGATTTCAGGAAAGTCATTCTGTGAAAAAAATTTTAAAGCCCAGGAAAGGGAGGCCAGTGATTTTGTTGCTGACAGAAATGTATAACAAAGACAGGGCTATAGAAAAAAAGGAACCAGGGTGGGGAGGTTCACTTGGCTTTTCTGGTCTTGTTCTAAACTAATGTTCCTGACATCCAGGAGGATTACGGGTATTGAAGAGAACCTTGTTACCCCAGATGGTCTCAGCTCTTGAGCTGAGACTACTTGTTTTGTCCATTGTCTGTGCTTAAGGAAGTGATGAGAAAAGTGTTAATAATGCAGATTAATCTTAAAAGTTTGCCGTGCTTACATTCCCCCTGCCCCCAACCTCAGCCTCTTGTTAGCATTCACCAACACACCTCTGCCTTAGCTCCCTATTGCTTTGTTGTGTTTTTGGTAAGTGGAGTCTTGGGATAAAAACATATTGGCAGGGGGCAGCTAGGTGGCGCAGTGGATAGAGCACTGGCCTTGGATTCAGGAGGACCTGAGTTCAAATCCGGCCTCAGACACTTAACACTTACTAGCTGTGTGACCCTGGGCAAGTCACTTAACCCCAATTGCCTCACACACAAAAAAATATTGGCTTCTCTGATTAGCTAGCTGGGTGCTCTTGGCTGGGGCGTCTGCATCACAAAAGAGCTAAATATGGTACCTACCTATAGGTACCATATTCTGAGGCTACACAGTGGATGAAGACCAGCCAGTAGAATAGGAGAGCAGCAGCACTAGCAGAGGGCAATGTGCACATACCAAAAAGAACTGATCACTACAAGATTCTAATTCATCAGGGAAAGAAGCTCATCCAATGACATCCCCGGAGGACATGGGGAGTGCTGAAGAATCAGCAGTGCGAGTTTCCCTGGATACTCATGTGTTCTGGTCATATGCATTCCATTCTTGTGTGTCCTGCCATGCCTAGCCCCTGGTCATATGTGCTCCCTATGAACGACCCCTCCCTCATTTTGTGGGTTGATCTTGTTAGATGGCGCCTTCATGTGCTGAAATGGGGCATGTCTTGTGGATTTGGGCATGGAATCATGCCCCTTTCTGGAGGTCTTATGCCAAAGGACATGCCAGAGGTCCCCAATTGGTGTTCCATTCCCTGTAATGGGGTGGCGGGGAAGGGTAAGTAGTTTTGAGGTGATTTATCCAGGAAGAGACATTCATCCCCTCTGTAGGCTAGACGAGCTGTAGGAAAATGTTACCCACCTCTCTTTTGCCCACCATCCTGGGACTCTGACAGTGTTCCCTTGGACTTCCAGCTTGGGGAAGAAGGAAGGAACCAAATATGACTGGGGAGGAAAAAAAGGTCAGTCTAGAGTGAGAGTGAGGAAGAAGACAATCTGCATGTTCCTATGTAATATCAACAGGGGACAGCTAAGTGGGGCAGTGGATAGAGCACTGGGCCTGGAGTCAAGAAGATCTGAGTTCCACTCCAACCTTAGACACTTACTAGCTGGGTGACCCTGGGCAAGTCACTTAACCTTGTTTGCCTCAGTTTCCTCATCTGTAAAATAATCTGGGGAAGGAAATGGCAAACCACTCCAGTATCTTTGCCAAGAAAATCCCAAATGGGATCACAAAGAGTCAGAAAGGATTGACAAAACCAAATATATATGTGTGTGTGTGTATGCATATAAGTATGTACATATGTATATTGCATATAATATGCTGTATATACCATACTATATACTATGTATAGTTCTTATAATATATACTATACTGTGTATAATATATGTATATTACATATAATATATACTATATCATATGTGTGTGTATAAAATCTGCCTCACAGGGTTCAAATAAGCACTTTGAGATGAGAGACTATGGTTTGTAAACTGTAAAGTACTATATAAATAAACTAGTTTTTAAGAAAAATAGATTTTTGAGGGGATGTACATTAATTGGGGGATAGCTGAGCAAGTTGTGGTCTATGGTTATGATTGAATGCTATTGTGCTATAAGAAATGAGGAGGATGGTGTCAGAAAAATGTGAGATTTAAAATTGGATATTAGATCATAAATCTCCCCTCTTTAACCTTTCCCTTAATTTATCTCCCAGACTAGTAAATGGAAGAAGCTTCTGGTTTTCTAGTTAGAGCTTTTATTGTATGGTAGTCACAAGGTGATGTTGATTAGAAGGATAGGAAAGTAGAAATACAATACAAATCGTCTTAAGTCTAAGCTTAGTCTATATTCCGTATAAAACTCACCAAAAGCCGAAGGCTACCTTTGGGGAGAGAGAGAGAGACCGTGTCAAGCGCGTGCTGCTGCTAACCGCGAGCCGGGCCCAGTCGAACTCTCATCAGCATCAGCCTGTGCAGCGCAGTCAGGAGACCAGCAAAGCAGGAAAAAGTCCCCACTTCCGTTCTCTCCCTGCCTTTTAAGCTCGCACCCTGGAAGTCGAGTGCGTAGCAGGCAGTCTGACGTGCGCAGCAGGCGGACTGGTGTGCGTAGCTCATGCCGTTGGTCTCCTCCCCGAAAGGGTGGTCCTTAAAAAAAACTGGCGTCTTTCAGTTATCCTAACCGACTGTTAAAAAACTTTCGTATTTTTTGACCACAAAAGCCTGGGAAGATTTATATGAAATGATGCAAAATGAAGTGAGTACAACCAAGAGAACATTGTACAGCAATATGATCAACTGTGAGTGGCTTAGCTATTCTCAATGAAACAATGATCCAAGACAATTCTGAAGGGTTAATGATGAAAAATGCTATCCACTTCCTGAGAAAGAACTGAAGGCATCTGAATACAGACTGATACATACTTTTTAAACTGCTTTTTTATTATTCTTGGGTTTTTTTGGTCTTCTTTTTCTTTTGCCACATGGAGAATATGGAAATGTTTTGCATGACTACACATGTATAATCTATATCAACTTGCTATGACAAGTGCCTTCTAATTTCTTATGGAATTTTATAAATAATTTGTAAACTGTTACAAATAATATGCAGGGGGCAGCTATGTGGTGCAGTGGATAAAGCACCGACCCTGGATTCAGGAGGATCTGAGTTCAAATCCAGCCTCAGACACTTGACACTTACTAGCTGTGTGACCCTGGGCAAGTCACTTAACCTTCATTGCCCCACCAAAAAAAAAAATAATAATATGCAAACTTTCACAATTTAGGTTGTAAATATTATGGCAATCTCTTAGTCTTGACTATTAATGGGGTTAGAATTTCCTTTTGGGAGGTGGGAAAGGGTGTGATTAGAAGAAATAAAAAGAAAAGATATTAAGTTACTTCCCTGAGCAACCCATTCAGGTACCAGCCTTATACTTCAAGAACTGTAACAAAACAACTTATGTGTGCTGGTTCACTCAAGGTGTGTTGGCCCAGAGGAGGGAAAGATGGACATGTCAGTGCCTTTCTCTTTTCCAGTCTTCTTACCACCGGAAAGGATCTGGTGCAAGTTATTTTTGTTAACCATCTCTAACTTCCCCTTTCTGTTCACCTTCTCTTCTCCTCTTCCTCTTTGCCTTGGTGATGCCCCCTTCTCACTTCTTCAGGAACTCAAAGTCCTTATCTTCTCTAACTACTTTCCTTTCCTCTCCCCCACCGCAAAGTAAAGTTTCTTAAGGCTGCTGACTTACAGACTACATGTAATATATAAGTGCGGTTCTAGTAATAAACGTGTCACTTCAACTCCCCTTTGCATGTTAAGTCTCTTAACCTCAAGTGAAGAATAAAAGCTTTGATATAGGGAGATTAGTCATCCCTAAAAATGGAGGGAGATGTGGGGGTGGGGCAGAGGGATTCCTGAAATTCAAATGAATTGATAAAACAACCAATATTTATTAAGTACCTACAAAGAGGAACTGGTTTCATGTCAGGAAGACCCAGGTTCAATTTCTGTTTCTGACACACAATGGCTGTGTGATCCCAGGGATTTGACAACCTCCCAGTGCTGTAGACCAAGGGCTTCTTAACCTTTTTCTGCTCATGACTCCTTTTCGCCCAAGAAATTTTTATGCAACCCCAGGTTATATAGGTATGTAAAATAGGTATACATGACCTTTTACTGTTGCCCCCCACATTCAGTTACCTGACCCATATGGAGTCGTGGCCCACAGTTTGAGAAGCTAATATCTAGACAGCTTCCTGAGATAATAAGTCAAAGATAAAGTACCAACCTGTATTGGTAGAAGGGGTTTCCTCACTCCAGAATTCCCTCCACCAATGAAATCCCAGGTCCAATTCCTATTCCTATGAGAAGTAGGTGGCACGGTGGCTAGAGAGTCAGCTTCCAAGTCAGAGAGCCATGGGCAAAACCCTTCACTTCTCACTGTTTCCAGGCCGTGGTCTCCAAAGTAGGGCACTATGTATCTATTCAGGGAGCTGTGGACTAACCCTAAGTGTAAGTGATCAACAAAGTGAAGAATGGGAAGGTGGATTGTACCACACCCTCTCTTCCATGGTAGGCTTGTCCCCAACATAGTTGCATCCTCCAGTTCACCTGTTATTGTTTAGCACTTGTCCCCTCGGATAGGAGGGCATCCAGTGGGTGCCACCCAGGCACCTGCAAGTGGGTAGACAGCATTTCCTAAGCTCAGCTGCCCCTGTGGCTGGAGCAACAACCCCTCTGGGAAGAACGTCCATGTTCCAAGGTGACCATCACTGAGTGACAGACCTCTACACCGTCCTTTTCATTTGGGGGGGGGGGCGGGTCAGAGTGAATCTCACAGAATGAACAGGCAGGTAGTGATTTGCCTATTTATTACAAAGGTTTTGTCTGTGTGTGTGTGTGTGTGTGTGTGAGAGAGAGAGAGAGAGAGAGAGGTTGTGGAGGGAGAAAGTATTTGCTAAATGAAAAAACTAATTTATTTTAAAATAATTGTAAATAATAATTTAATTAAATAATGAATGACAAAATAAACTTAATTTTAAATTAAATTGAAATTTAAAGTAAAGTTAATTTGAATTTAATTTAAAACAAAGTTAATTTAAATTTAATTGAAAATTTAAAATAAAGTTAATTTAAAATTCAAATTAATTTAGATTTAATTTGAGATAGTTAATTAAAATTTTATTTGAAATTTAAATTAAATGTAGTTTACATTTTTAAAAAATTACCCTGAGAGGCAGGCAGTGTACCTACTACTCTCCCCATTTTACAGATAAGCTGAAATCAGAGAAGTTAAGCAACTTGCATTGGATGTTACAACATCTAGTAAATGTCAGTGTCAGAGTTCAACCCTAAATCTCCCTTGACTCCCCGTCCAATGTTCTTTCCATGCTACCAACCTGCCTCCTTGTCACCACTGTTTTTAGGGAAGAAAGGTTATTTTGTAATTTAACCTCCTCACTTTAGAGGTGTCACCTAGAGGCATACAATACTTGGCAGGTAGGTGGCAGCGTAGATAAACTAGTGGAGTTGGAATTACCTGAGTTCGAATCCCATCTTGGACACTTCCTGGCCATGTTACCCTAGGAACCCATTTATTGACTTTTATTTCTGTTTCTGTAATATGGGGATTAAAAATAGTGCCTACTAAGGGGGCAGCTAGGTGGCACAGTGGATAAAGCACCAGCCCTGGATTCAGGAGGACCTGAGTTCAAATCCAGCCTTAGACACTTGACACTTACTAGCTGTGTGATCCTGGGCAAGTCACTTAACCCTCATTGCCCTGCAAAAAAAAAAAAAATAGCCCCTACATCCCGGGGTTGATAAATGAGATAATACTTTCTCTGTGAACCTTAAAGAGTTATATGGGGACTAATGATTGTTATTATTCTTATTCCCAAAGATCAGACAGGTAGTATATATGAGCATCCCAGCTCAAGTCAGAAAAGACCTCAATCCATTTAATCTAACCCTCTCATTTTTCAGATGAACAAATTAAGACCTAGGGAAGTTAAGTGATTTGCCCAGGGTCACCCTGGTAATAAGAAACAGAGCTGAGATTTGAACTTTTATCTGCTGCCTCATATCCAATAGTCATCCAATCATGTTACATGACCTCTCTTTCCCAATTGTAATTTTCAGTTGACTGATAACAGAAGCCTCTTCTTCAGTTTTTCTAATGGTGTTTTATTTTTAACTTACATGATCTTTTTTCCCCTTGGGAATAAGTCCTTTGTAGAAGTTTAATCTGGGTAAACATTTTCGTCATCACTTTCTTGTCTAGACAATCAACAAAACAAGTCATTGCGCCCTGATTTATAGTGTTTTTTGATTTCTGAGGGGTACTCTGCTCCCACTAAAAATTTAACCCTCAGTTCTTGGGAGCCCCTCTGAGCTGGCTCCAGCACACCCCTGAACCTCATTTATCTGTGTGTCTTTCTCTGGGTCACAGCTATATTTGAGCTACCAGGATGGCGTAATGGAAAGAACAAAGGACCAAGAGTCAGAAGACCAGGTTTAATCAATAAATCAATAAGTATTTATTAAGCACCTACTATGTGCCAGGTACATTGCACATCGTTTAAGTTCCAACTCAGCCACTTACCCGACTGTAACTTCGTTAAGTCGTGTAACTTCCTTGGTTTCATCTATAAAGTCAGGAGAATAATACTCATGTAATAAATATAGGGCATGTGGGTGGGTAAAGGAAGTCCTTCTCATGCAAATCCTTACCGTCTGCCAGTAGGCATAGGTGGTGGTAGTTGTCCCCTCATAACGCTTGTGATGATACTGTAGCAATATAGACTACTGTGTAGCAGCTTGAATCTCCCACCAGGGTGGTGGGTGAAGTCTTCATGTGGAGAATGTGTAGGGGAGCCCAGGAGAGCCCACCATATCAGCCTCTATTTTCTATTCCAACTTCTTCCATCCCTTGGCTTTCGGGTTCACTCAAATATAATATATAATACAGATCTTGGAGCCTCGAGGAATTAAGGATCTGATTAAAATTTCTCACTCTGGGGGCAGCTAGATGGTGCAGTGGATAGAGCACCGGCCCTGGATTCAGGAGGACCTGAGTTCAAAGCCGGCCTCAGACATTTAACACTTACTAGCTGTGTGACCCTGGGCAAGTAAGTCACTCAAGCCCAATTGCCTCACAAAAAAAAAAAAAAATCTCTCACTCTGCTCTTCTTTCCCCTTGCTCATCACCTCGAGCTGACCTAGAAAACAGTTGCAGGCAGTTCCATCAGGTTTGGGAATTCCCAGGGAAAGCCCATTGTTCAGTCCCCTTCCCTGCCCAGTATCAGGCTCTGTGGCCCGTGCTGGGTGAATCTACTAGTCTCATTCAGACTCCCTTTTCGCTCCCTTATCCCTTAAATGATAACTCACAACCTAAGCTTAATATACTAATTCTCTTAGCCGGCTGTGGGGTTTTCAGCAGCAGGGAGGGCATAGAAAGTCGGAGGGATATAGGGGAGCACAAACAACTGGCCAGCACAATACATTAGAAGGATTGTGAACAGTCCCAAATACTTTTGACTTTGAAGTCAAGAAACAGTTTTTTCCTGCTTAGACAACGAAGAGGGTGGCAGTTAAGGCAACGGTTTCCTTTGTGGCTTGGAGTTGGGGCTGGGGCAGGGGGCAGGGAATGTCTCTGGAGGGACGGTCTCAGCAAGCCAGGTCCATTCAGCGCTGCAGTCTCATTGAACTTGCCCTCCCCACCAACATCAGCCACACCTGAGCAGTCTCCCTTAATGAATGAAGTGCCGGTAAGGTGGGGAGGACAGGAGCATGCCTGCGTTTCCCTATAGGTTCCCAAGATGGAAAACACGAGCCAGGCTTGAAACTGCTTCCTCCTGCTGCTTCTTAGGGTATATCCCTCTATGAACAATCCCAGGAGGACTCACGCAGTTCTGATCTCAGTGGCCAATCAAATGCCAGGAGAATTTCTGGATTTCTATGGCTACCATGATGTTGGGTCAGAATCTGACACAGGGTTATAATGGCAGAGGTCAAGAAATAGGGTGTACACCTGCAAAGGGACCCAGGAGATATAAAACCTAATGAGGGGCAGCTAGGTGGCATAGAGCACCCGTCCTGGATTCAGGAGGACCTGAGTTCAAATCCAGCCTCAGACACTTGACACTTACTAGCTTGTGACCCTGGGCAAGTCACTTAACCCTAATTGCCTCACCAAAATAAATAAATAAATGAATGAATGAATGAATGAATAAATGAATAAATAAGTAAGTAAATAAATAAATAAAATCTAATGAATCCCTGTCCCAAATGTATCTCATAAATTATATATCTTTGATTCACATTAGGTTATTAATCTCTCCCAATTTAAAATCCTTCTTGTTTATAATCTTGAGCTGCCTTGTGACTCCCCTGGAGGATAATTAATATCTCTGCCACCAACTAGTGCCTCACCTGGAGCAGGAAATATCACCCTTTGCTCTCTACCCAGACCCACAAGTTTGCCCACACTTTGATCCATGCCAGTAGTGATCATACAACCAGGACTGGAAGCTTCTGGGTTTTCTTTACATAAAGGAAAATAAATGGTAGCAATGAAAAAAAACAGAAGAAAGGAGAGGACATTCATTGTAGATAGGTTCTACTAGGGGCAGCTAGGTGGAGCAGTGGATAAAGCGGAGGCCCTGGATTCAGGGGGACCTGAATTCAAATCTGACCTCAGACACTTGGCACTTACTAGCTGTGTGACCCTGGGCAAGTCACTTAACCCTCATTGCCCTGCAAAAAAAAAAATAAGTAGGTTCTACTAGCTGTAGCAGAAATCAGATTCTCCTGCTTTAGACTCCTTTCCCTCATGGGAAGAAAGGTGAGGCAACAACTCAGAAAAAAAATGGTCAATTGATGGGAGTTGCTTCCTTCTCTGACTCAAAGGTGAAAGAGAAGGAAATTTTCTCTGAAAGGGTTCTTGGGTTAACTCACCAACCACTGTCCCCATCCCATCCATAATAAATACCATGGTCAGCAATGACAGTGGGAACAAGCTGGTAGCTGTCCACATAGTCCCAAGATGGAGAAAAAACTCTGAACTCTCCATCCATCAACCTCTTTTCCAACCTCTTTTCCCCAGAAATCTTCACACAAAGACCATTCCAGAAGCTTCAGTTCCAAAACATCACTAGATGGTGGACTCTGAGGTGGCATATGCGAGAGTATCGTCTCCATGGCAACATGGGTAACACTGGCACTACCTTTTTCACAGGATGGTTGTGAGGAAAATGCTTTTGGCACTATTAGATTCTGTATAAACACGAGCTATTTTATAATCCTGCATCCTGGTTCTGATATCTACAAAGCTAAGCACTGTTTTATTTTGTGTTGGATGAAAGTGGACTGGCTTCGTCACTTTCCTGGGCCCTGGGTTTTGTCTGTAGGGCTTCTTCTAAGGGTGAACACATTTTCTTCTTAGTTTCAAAGACTAGCATGAACATTAGATTTCATAGCCAAACCAGCATAAAAATAATAGCCCTGCTAATGAAAATGTGCCCTGTTAAAACTCTGTTGTCGAGGGCAGCTAGGTAGCACTGTGGATAAAGCACTGGCCTTGGATTCAGGAGGACCTGAGTTCAAATCTAGCCTCAGACACTTGATACTTACTAGCTGTGTGACCCTGGGAAAGTCACTTAACCCTCATTGCCCCGAAAACAAACAAACAAAACCAAAACAAACAAACTCCATTGTCAGAAAGACCTTCACCATAAATATGTAGCATATACAATATGTTGAAATGGTACTAAAAGGGGTCTAGGAAATCATCATGTTCAATGCCTTCACTTTACAAATGAGGAAACTATTGCCCAGATAGGTTGGTAACACAGCTAGTTAACAGCAGAGACAAGACTAAAACCCAGTTCTTCTGACTAAATACTTAGTCCAGTATTTTTTTCACTACATGGTACTGCCTCTCAGAAATCTTGCCTAATGAAAAGATGAAGCATGGCCTTGGTAGCGAGAATACTAATTCCTAACAGCTATAGCCCCAGAATATCAGAAAAGGAGGGGTCTGGGGGCAGCTAGGTGGCGCAGTGGATAAAGCACGGACCCTGGATTCAGGAGGACCTGAGTTCAAATCCACATCAGACACTTGACACTTACTAGCTGTATGACGCTGGGCAAGTCACTTAACCCTCATTGACCTGCAAAAACAAACAAACAAAAAAGCAGAAAGAAAGAAAGAAAGAAAGAAAGAAAGAAAGAAAGAAAGAAAGAAAGAAAGAAAGAAAGAAAGAAAGAAAGAAAGAAAGAAAGAAAGAAAGAAAGAAAGAAAGGGAGGGGTCAGATGAGTACTCATTAAGAATTAAAATAATGCCAAGGGTTCTGGAAAATATAAAATATTCACCTGATGGCCTTGGGGCAGAAGGAGAAGTTGGTTGGAAAGTGGGACAGACTTTTTGATATGTGGACTGGGATGTGTTAATTATTCCTCATTTTTCCTTCTTTTGAGTAGCTGAGTTTTCCAGATATAATCTGGCCTAAGCAAAAAAGCAAGGACACATCACTTCTCTAGCTTCACCTCATGCATCATCTCTATCACCACATGGACACCACACCTCTGCCTGAGTTCACATTAGCTTTTGTGCCTGCTAAAGCACACTGTTGACCCATGTAGAGCTTGTGGTCCACTAAAATCCCTAGCTCTATTTCAGACAAATTCCTACATGCCATACCTTTCCATCTTGTACAGATGAAAACAATTTTCTGAACACGGGGTAAGGTTTGACAATTATCTCTCTTTTAATTCCATATGATCAGAAGCCAGGCAGTAGAGTAGAGCTCTCTGGGGACCTGACCCCAATATTCCAATCATCCCTCCTGACTTTGTGCTATCTGAAAATTTGAAAAACATACCACCCAGGCCTTTATCCAAGGGGAGCCTTCATTTGTCCTTATTTATCTTTAACTCTTTTTGGACCAACAGAAACTGGCTCCAAGGGAGTGTTTGTCATGACATGTGCATAGCTTAGCACAAGCATTGCCTTTAAGTCCTATCTAAGAGCTATCCATTTAAAAAGAAACAAAAACTAAGAAATGGGGCAGCTAGGAGGCACAATGGATAAAGCACTGGCCCTGGATTCAGGAGTATCTGAGTTCAAATCCAGCCTCAGACACTTGACACTTACTAGCTACGTGACCCTGGGCAACTCACTTAACCCTCATTGCCCCACCAAAAAGAAAAAAGAAAAAAAAAAACTAAGAACTTTGCTATAAAGGCTCTTTCCTATAGCCCAAAAGAGCTCCTTCCTTCTCTTTACCAGTTGTGTTTCTACCCATTTTTAATGACCATCTCAAAAACCACCTCCTCAAAGCCTTCTAGGATCTCCCATTAGAAATGACCTACCTTCCTTCTCAGATGGGTAGAGCATTCTGTTCTCTGATACACTTAGCATGCTATGGAGCCCTAGAGTTGTCTATTTTTGCATCTTATTACCCTCTTAGGCTCAAAATTCCACAAGGAAAAGGATTATATCCCTAACACCATCCTCCCCTCTGGACACGGTAAGAGCTTATTAAATATTCATTGTTCTTTTGGCCCAGCAAAGTATAATTTCATTTATCTGGCACCAGTTTTTTTCATTTTCCTTTAAAAAGTTCTATGTTAGAAGAGATGGCTCTTGCAGTGAGACAGTAGGGAGAGACATATTTGGAAATGAAGGTGATGTAAAAAGAAAAGATATCAATGAAACTTTAAAAATAAAAATACTATATACTTCTCTACTTTCTGAAACAGAGAGTGAACACAATGGACCCTTATCTTTGTTACTCAAAGTCCTCACTCAGAACATTGGTGACTATTCTGTGACCCAGCTCCAATACTTCAAAGCCCCCAAGTAGCTCTGCTTTTACAAGTGACCATCCACTTGCCTTTGCCACCAACCAGCATCTAGCAACCCATTTGCCCCCTCACCTTTCCTCCTTTCTCATAGCTCTTTCCAGACACCAATGCCCCAAAAGAAACTACAGATCAGATAAGCAAACATGTTCGGTCAGGAACACTGACTTTACACAAACTTCCTTGGGCCTTGGCCTGAGAATGGCTTCCTGCCATTCTCAAGTAGTGAAGCATGTGAGCTTTTGTAACAACTACCCACTGGCTAGCTCAGAGATATTTTTCCTGCTTATTGCTAGTTTTCCCACCCTGTGCCATATGGTTCAGGTTGCCAGTAGCCTGATGACTCATTTATTTATTTATTTCTGTGGGGCAATGAGGGTTAAAGTGACTTGCCCAGGGTCACACAGCTAGTAAGTGTCAAGTGTCTGTGGCTGGATTTGAACTCAGGTCCTCCTGAATTCAGGGCTGGTGCTTTATCCACTGCGCCACCTATCTGCCCCTCATTCATTTTCTTTTCTTTTTTTTTTTAATTTTTTTAAGTGAGTCAATTGGTGTTAAGTGACTTGCTCAGGGTCACACAGCTAGTAAGTGTCAAGTGTCTGAGGCTGCATTTGAACTCAAGTCCTCCTGAATCCAGGGCTGGTGCTTTATCCACTGCACCACCTAGCTGCCCCTCATTCATTTTCAACAGCCCTATTTCCTCCTAAGTTTTCCTTGACCTACCCAGAATTCATTTTATGTTCGCAAATCACAGGATCACAAACTTAGTGTTAGAAAGGACATTAGAGGGGCGGCTAGGTGGCGCAGTGGATAGAGCACCGGCCCTGGAGTCAGGAGGACCTGAGTTCAACTTCAACCTCCCATATTTACTAGCTGTGTGACCCTGGGCAAGTCACTTAACCTCTGTCTACCTCAGTTTCCTCAACTGTAAAATAATAGTACCTACCTCCTAGGGTTGTTGTGAGGGTCAAATGAGATAATATTTGAAAATCTCTTAGCACAGTGCTTGGTACAAAGTAGGTGCTCAATGAAAGCTTATTCCATTCCTGCTGCCCCCCTCCCCCCGCCCCCGCCCAGCAAACTTTTATAAGCCTGGTATGTACATGGCACTAGGAAATACAGCCTTTGTCCCCAAGGAGCTTACAATCAAGGAGACAGGGAGCAGCTAGGTGGTGCATTGGATAAAGCACCGGCCCTGGATTCAGGAAGACCTGAGTTCAAATCCGGCCTCAAACATTTGACACTTACTAGCTGCGTGACCCTGGGCAAGTCACTTATTGCCCCGCAAAAAAAAAAAAAATCAAAGAAAGAAAGAGGTGGCACTTGGCCTTCAAGGAAGAAAACTATTTCAGCAAGTAGACATGTGGTGGGACAAAATCCAAGAAAAGGCCTGCGACTAGTAATTTTGGTGCCTTGGACAAGTAACACAAAATATACTCTCAAATCACCTTTGTGATTCATAATGTGAAAATAATCTATTGTGGCACAAGTGCAGTCTGTTTGCAGTTAGTGGCCATCCCAGGGGATACTTCAGTGCTTCAGCATTTTAATAGCTAATACCAGCTCATTTCTTGTCTATCTTAAGCCCACAGGAAGAAACAATTAGAAGCCAGTGAGGGATTGCCATATATAATTTGCCCACCAGGTGGTACTATAATCAAGCCACCAGCCCAGTGGTCCCATCAAAGTCTCTTTGACACATGTACAAATTTGTATTTCAATAATAACAATAACAATAATAATAACAATAGCTAACATTTATATAGTGCTTGCTCTGTGCTATGCACTTTACAATTATTGTCTCATCTGAACCTCATAACAACCCTAGGAGGTAGTTACTTTTATTATCCCCATTTTACAAATGAGGAAACTGAGGCAAACAGATGAAGGACTTACCCAGTATCACACAGCAAGTAAGTGCCTGAAGCAGGATTTGAACTCAAGTCTTCCTGACTCCAGGCCCAGTGCTCTATACACCATACCACCTATCCAGGCTTGAGCCACTCACTCCTCCAAAATGAATGGCTTCAAAAGATTGGGCAAGGAAGAAACCCGAATTTATCAGGTTCCGAATTTCAGCCTAGGGATTGAGACAAAATTATTGCTTAAAATATAAAAATTAAAGAAATTTCTATGGCTGAGAAATTTAATTTAGCCTCAACCCTAATTCATTTATATTATACAGGCAAGCAGCTTTTCATGATCATGTTGTTTATTTGAAAAATAAGAAAATGGGAAAGAAGCAGACTGTAAGGCTAAACTTCTAGCTATACTGTCTAAAATATCTAATGAGTGGTCGCCAATAAATTACTTTTAAGCATTTATTAAGGAGAATAAGAATTTGGTAAAGAGAAAGAGAAAGGCCTAGATTCATCTATCTATTAAAGGGAGAGCATCCCTAGCTCCGCTCTCTGCCAGAGTCCACACGAGAGAGTGAGCCAGCGCGCCAGCCTCCCCCTTCTTTCTCCCACTAGCAAACGTCACTTCCTGACGCCAAAGAAAAGCCGCATGGTCCTGCCCTCAGAGGCCCTCTCCTCATGTTGCAGCTTTCCTACAGTAAGTCTCCAGCAGATGGCGTCATTCCAATCATTTCAAGACCAAGCCATCCTACGTGAAGACTTCATCTAACCTTTCACATATAGCCTCATATGCCCATTCTATACCCCAAAGGTCATGGAAAGGGAGTAAGGGGATAAATATTAGTGCCTAACTCAGTTCTGGACAAGAATAGTATGGTCAAGAAAGAAATTGGGGTTCAAATCAGTTTCTTTACCAGTCTCTAAGGCTTTCAGAAACTACCCTAGATCTACCTGCCCGACCTGATCTGGACTCATCTTTACACATGATGGTCCCTGATTGGTTACTTTGATTTCCAGCCCTAGCTCAGTTAGCAACAGTCAGTGGCCACTGTCCACATGGCCTTCTCTGAAGTTTCCAGTTCCTGGAATAAAGTTGGTAAAAACTAGGAGCAGCTTTCTCTGCTCTGCAAACTGAATGGATGGGCTGACAAGAAATCTCTCCCAAGGGCAAAGGAATAGGAAAACAGGAAACTCTAGGAACTTGTGCCCCAAGAATTGAAGTTTGATCACTTCCCCAGTCTCTCTCCAGTTGGTTTACCCTTATCAGAAACTTCCGGAAAGAAGGGACAAAAGAGATCTTCAGAATCACTCACTCTCTTTAAAGCATTATCATCTTTACCCTGGACACAGGAGGGGAAATAATAATGAAAATAACAAATAATACAATCAGACAATAGGGCAATGCATGTACATCAGTTACAAGAACATTGTTCTGCCAAAAAGACGTGGGTACTCCCAATTCTGAGCCTTAGCAGATCTCTCCTATGTCCCCGCATACCAGACTAGAATCTCCAAAGTCACAATCATAGATGAACCTCTTTCAACTTGGGATGAAAAAAAAGAATGTAAACATTTGAATATATTTGTGAGCTGTACTGGAGCAGGACCACACACACACACACACACACACACACACACAAGAGAGTATATAATATGTGGTATATATATATATGAGAGAAATTGTATATGTATGTATGTATACATGTGTGTATTGGTTCCCATGGATTTACTGATTATTCCGATGTCAATGACATATATATGCATACATATGAGTCACTATTAGCCCTATGCAGATAACGTCTATATTTATATGTATATACAAACACATAACATATATTTATATATACATATAAACACATGTACATATAAGGATACACCTATTATTCCTGATTGTTGGTGTTCAGTTGTTTTTCAGCCATCTGACTCTCTGTGACCGCATTTGGGTTTTTTTTTTTTTGGCCAAGATATTAGAGCAGTTTGCCATTTCTTTCTCCAGCTCATTTTATAGATTACAAAACTGAGGCAAACAGGGTGAAGTGACTTGCCCAGGGTCACACAGCTAGTAAGTGTCTGAGGCTGATTTTGAACTCATGAAGACAAATCTTCCTGATTCCAAGCCCAGTACTCTATCCACTGCACCACCTAGTTACCCCTGTGTCCTTATAATAGCTAGTCACATATGTATATATGCATATATATACATGTGTCTGTGCGTAGTATGTGTACATATGAGTCATCTTCATAAGAATAATAGCTAAACCCATGGTAGCTGCTGTGGTTACCAAGGGAGTAAAAATGGAGAAAGACACCTAAGACAGAACCTTGGAGAACAGCCACAAGTAGGAAGCATAGTAGAAATGATGAGCCAGAAAAAGAGAGTGAGAAGGAATGGTCTGAGAGGTAGGAGGAGAACTGGGAGTGAATAATGTCACAAAAACCAATAAAGGAGGGGGCAGCTAGGTGGCGCAGTGGATAAAGCACCAGCCCTGGATTCAGGAGGACCTGAGTTCAAATCCAGCCTCAGACACTTGATACTTACTAGCTGTGTGAGCCTGGGCAAGTCACTTAACCCCCGTTGCCCAGCAAAAGAAAAAAAAAAAACAAAAACACACACACACACACACACACACACAAACAATAAAGGAAAGAGTATCCAGGAGGGAGTGGGATCACCAGTGTCAAATGGAGCATGTTGGTTCAGAAGGATGGGGACTGGGAAAAGGTCATCAGATTTGGTAATTAAAAGAACACAGGTAATTTTGGAGAGAACAATTTCAGTTGGGTGGTGAGGTCAAAAGCTGGATTGCAGGGGCAGTTAGGTGGCACAGTGGATAGAGCACCGGCCCTGGATTCAGAAGGACCTGAGTTCAAATCCGGCCTCAGACACTTGACATTTACTAGCTGTGTGACCCTGGGCAAGTCACTTAACCCCAACTACCTCACAAAAAAACCCCAAAATAAAAAAAAAAGCTGGATTGCAAAGAAGTGAGAAGTTAGAGAGAAGAGAAAATGGAAGCAGAGGGTACACACAGTTTTATATATTCTAAAATATATAAAAATGCATAAACATCAAAGCCATGTGAGAAAAAGATGGAGAAAAGATAGAAGAATTTTATGGCCAAAAAAAAAAATCTAATGTTACATGTTCATTTTCCTTTAGTTTACAGCTTGTTCTCTCTTGAGAGATGTCATCTTTTCTGAATATATTTGTTTTATCTAAAGAAAGAACAGCAGCATCCAGAGTCTCTTCAAGTTGTTGATTTTTCTCTAAGACATACTTGCAGAGCACACATGAGCAAGTGTAATCTTCTCAGTTGTCACCTCAAGTTTCTAGACAAGTCCCGGGAGCTTCCACTAAGATTTTTATCAAAGCATCCTTCGATGACAAAATTTTTCTCTTTACAAAGTAGTAAAGGGAATCTAACCTAGTTATTGAACATGCCGTTCTACATGCCTGGAGATGTATACGCATACATGTACATACATTACAATTTCAATGTACATTTGTTCAATTTGTTTCAATCAGAAATAATCCTTCTCTTTGCCAGTGTCTATCATCTCTCAATGCTTCCACACAAAATAAACTGAGAATTGTTGTCGTTCAGTCATGCCTGACTCTTTGTGACCCCATGGACCATAGCACAGCAGGCTCTTCTATCTCCACTATCTCTCAAAGTCTATCTCTGTCCCAAGCTCATGTTCATTGCTTCCATGATATCATCCATCCATCTGCTCCTCTGCCGTCCCCCTATTCTTTTTGCCTTCAATCTTTTCCAACAATAGGGTCTTTTCTAGTGAATCCTGTCTTCCCATTATGTAGCTTCAGCTACAGTATTTGACCTTCCCGTGAATAGCTTGAATTAAGTACTGACTGATTTGATCTCCTCGCTGTCCAAGGAACTCTCCAGCTGTGTGACTCTGGGCAAGTCACTTAACCATGTTTACCTTAGTTCCTCATCCCAGTGGGGTCATGAAGATTAGGACGTGACTGAACAAGAAGCTGAGAATTACTCATACATTTTAAAAAATTAATTAATTTATTTTTTGCGGGGCAATGGGGGTTAAGTGACTTGCCCAGGGTCACACAGCCAATAAGTGTCAAGTGTCTGAGGCCGGATTTGAACTCAGGAACTCCTGAATCCAGGGCCGGTGCTTTATCCACTGCGCCACCTAGCCACCCCCCATACATTTTTTAAAAGGTGTCAAAAACCTCGTTAATTCAAATGAAAAATTTGAGTAGAACTAAAGACAAAAGTTGATTCCATCTAGGTAAGAGCAATTCTTGGGGCAGCACCCCAATTGCCTCACTAAAAAAAAGAAAAAAAGAAAGAAAGGAATAATGTATAATAAAGAGAAAAATTTGTTTAAAAAAAAAAAAGAGCAATTCTCAACAAGTTTGGGATCTCCTGGAAGTGACCACTCCCTCCACTAAAGCAGATATCGGCCTATTTATCCTGTTACTCTTGTTCACATCTTCCTGTAAATGCTGAACAGGGGGCTGCACCCTTCCTGTGGCAGACCTTTTTTCTAGATCTCTCTTTTTTTTTTAAATTTCTTGGGGCAATGAGGGTTAAGTGACTTGCCCAGGGTCACACAGCTAGTGAATGTCAAGTGTCTGAGGCCAGATTTGAACCCAGGTCCTCCTGAATCCAGGACTGGTGCTTTATCCACTGGGTCACCTAGCTGCCCCTAGATCTCTTGACATTGCACAGACAGGCCATCAGTGGAGCCCATGGATTTTCCATTGATTATTCCTCATTCTCACCCTGAGATGACCCCACTGTCTTTTCTAACCCTACATCTCTCTGATTACCATTGAGTTATTGGAAGGCTTCATGGCACAGCAGATAGAACACTTGACTTGGAGTCAGGAAAACCTGGATCCAAATCCCACTTGGAGGAGACCAAAGGTTGTCAACAATGTAGCTGAAAACACTGGATGGAGAGTCCCCGCCCTGATACCAATGCTGGACCTTGGCTTCTTCCTCAAGAAAATGAAGTGTTTGGACACTGTAGTTGTGCGGTTCCAGCTCTGGAAGTCTGTGAATCTAAAAGATTCTAGCTACATTTGACTCTACCTTGGCTCAGCCTCAATTCCAATAACAGTTGAGTGACCCTTCTTCTGTGACCATGGTCAAGTTCTTCCTTCCTCTAGGGACTCAGTTTTCTCCTCTGTAAAAATGAAAGAGGGGGCAGCTAGGTGTGGCAGTAGATAAAGCACTGGTCCTGGATTCAGGAGGACCTGAGTTCAAATCTGGCCTCGGACATTTGACACTTACTAGCTGTGTGACCCTGGGCAAGTCACTTAACCCTCACTTCCCTGCAACATTAAAAAAAAAAATGAAAGATCTAAACTTATTAGATGATCCCCAAAGTGCCTAAAGGAAGACTGTGTTCAAATCCAGCTTCAGATACTGGGTGACCCTTGGCAAGTCACTTAATCCTGTTTGCCTCAGTTTTCTTTTCTGTAAAATGAGCTGGAGAAGGAAATGGCAAACCACTCCAGTATCCTTGCCAAGAAAACTCCAAACTCTGTTATGAAGAGTCAGACACAACTGACCAACAACAACAAAGTCCTTTCCAACTCTAACATAATATTTTGAGGGTTTAGTGACAAGAAACAGGAGGGAAATGAGGGTCCAGGTAAGTGTTGGCTTCAAGCCCTCTTTAACCTCCTCATTAAAAATATCTATTTGCTGTATTAATTAAAACTGTCTCTGTCCCTCTAACAAGGACTAGAAGCTCCAATAGTCTTCTTGAAAGCTGAGTATGAAAAAAGCAATTGACGTTAGCACCAGGTTTTCAAGATTAATTATGAATAATTCAGAATAATTTGGTAGAAAGTTACCAAATGACCTGACTTCCCTGGGCAGCCTCCCCAGTGGCACTGGGTCCCTTTGGTCTCCATCTCACACCTTAGCAGGAATAGTATCTCTTGACATAGCCCAAAGTCACCTTAGCTTCTTTGGCTTCTGGATCACACTCTTCATTCATGTTGAGCTCGCCATCTGATAAAAGCTTTTGGTTTTGATGATCTTTCTGTGATGCAACCACCATCTTCTGGTTCTGATCTGCTCACGAGCTGAGCCGTGGCTCCTCCATCTTATACATAAGAAGTCAGTTTCTATAATCCAAATGTAAGACTTTACATTTCATCCCCATTTAATTTCCTCTTATTAGAATTTTTGAGCCTATTGTAGTCTTTTGAAATCCTAGTTCTACGACTTGTTGCATTCACTATCCCTCCCGTGTCATCCGCAAATAGAATAACGGTGTCATTATGTTAAACAGCACAAGGCCAAGAGCAGATTCTTGGGGAATTCCACCGGAGACCTCCTTCTGAGATGACATGGATCGATGGGTTCCCAGCAGTTCTAAAAGCACTCAATTACTTTATCATGTAACCCACACTTCTCCATCCAAGGATAACAATGGAATGCTTTACACTGCTAAAATGTGGGTAAATTATCTACAGAATTTTCTTCATTTACCAGTATCATGACCCTACCAAAAAAGGAATTAGCTAATTCTGGCATAATTTGCTTTCAAAGTCATTGGTGTTCTCTGTATATATGTGTGTTTTGGGGGTGGGGTAGAAAGTGCTTGGTCAAGATACTTCTAATTAATTATCTCAACCCACTTGATGAAATAATAGAGAAGAAAGGGCATCAAAGAGGCCCCATGGATAGAGTGCTAGGGTTGGAGTCAGGAAGACCTGAGTTCAAATCTGGACTCAGACGTTTACCAGCTGTGTGTATGTATGTATGTACATATATTTGTATATGTGCGTATATACATATCCATACACAGGGTGGACCAAAAATGATAAAGGGGTTTCAATATTTAATAACTTCTTTAGTTTTTGTTTTTAATTTACAATACCATAGCATTGTATACAGTATATATAGGAAATGAATTACACATGAAAAATCAAATCTCATAAATGGTGAAAAATAAAGAAAAATTATTTTCGTAAAGTTATTAAAACATTGTGATTTTTGGCCCACCCTGTATAGGTGTGTGTATATGTATATGTGTATGTATGTATGTATATATATATATATACACACACATGTATATGTATATATGCATGTAGATGTATAACACCTTCATGTATATGATATATACATATATGCTTATGTGTATTTGTGTACATATGTATATTGTGTATTTACACATATGTATGTTTATACAATGGGTGATAATTCCTCCAAGAGGTAAAATGTCTCCACCTTGATATACGTGACCTGAATGAATGGATGGATAGATAAATGAAAGTAGCATTCATTAAGTGATCACTATATGCTAAGCACTGTGAACCTTCCATGAGTTAGAAAGCCTCTCAGATGACGTATGTCAGTGAGGCAGAAGGCTTAATAAGCACACTACATAAAACTGATTTAAGTGACAAGTCTTCCAGCCTTCTCTCAGAAGACATGAATGTAAATAGAAGATAAAAGCTTCTTCTTTCTGTAAAGATGGATTCGTTCTTTCAGGGAAGAAGAACCCATCAAGACTGACAAAACTTACAGAAATCACTTCATCATGGGACGGCAATATTATGAGTTTGTAGGCTTTGTGGGAGCATTCTATGGCTCTAATTATTAATGAAAATCTGCATTGCCTGTGCCAAGTACTCCCAATGAGGCTCTCAAGCATCCTTTCCCCACTGCAACTATCACAACTCCATTGGGACTTGGAAGACTCTGTGTGTGTGTGTGTGTGTGTGTGTGTGTGTGTGTGTATGTGTGCTCGCGTGCGCTCTCTCTCTCTCTCTCTCTTCCCTTTCCCTCTCCCCTCCCTCTCTCTGTCTCTGTCTTTCTGTATGTCTCTCCCTGTCTCTTTCTCTTTCTGTATTTCTGTCTGACTGTCTATCTCTCTGTTTCTCTGTCTGGGTTGTCTCCTCCAAAACTGTCTCCCTCCCCAACCTAGAATTTGCAGTTGGGAGATCAGTGCTCCCCAATTCAAACCTCCTTACCAAAAAAGGGACACCTTTCAGAAATTGGAGATGTAAAGCTAGGTCCTGATTAGTGTGAATAAGGAATCCTCAGAAATTATTGCATTATTCAAATTAGAAGTTTATTATCCAAAAACAAAACAAAAAACAAAACAAAACAAAACAAATTAGCACCATATATTTTCTTTGGGCTGGAACCAATGACCATATTTTGCATAATTATGACATTGAATAGTGTGAATTCAAACACTATTCAACAATCCCCACTTTAGCAGATTCTTGGTACTAATCGGGGCCTAACTAAATGGATCAAGAGAACCTCTCACTCCCATTCAGTATCACCTGCAAGTGATTAGCCATGCCCATGAATCCTATTAGAATGCTCTTCATCCACTGGGGCAAGGGCAAACCGGGGAGAATTAAGTTTCTCCACTAAACCCCATTAAGTTTTCCTTGTTTTTCTGAATAGGAATTTCAAGCTGATTTTTACAGCTTTAAGACAGGGAAAAAGGGCAGCTAGGTGGTACAGTGGATAAAGCACCAGCCCTGGATTCAGGAGGACCTGAGTTCAAATTCAGCCTCAGACACTTGACACTTACTAGCTGTGTGACCCTGGGCAAGTCACTTAACCTTCACTACCCTGCCAAAAAAAAGTGGGGGGGGGGAGGGAACACTGGACTCCTCAGCCTAATATTCAGAGAAGCTTATAGACAAAATTTACACAAAATGAGAAGATGTGATTGGGTCACCATTTGCTCCCTCCACCTATTTCCTGGCTTGGCCTGTTGCTGCCTGCATGGATGGAGAGAAATACTCCTCCTCCTGATCCCTCTATCGTTTCTTGCCCTGGCCTGGCCTAGCCTGCCGGAAGGAAAAGGTAAAAAAATGCTATTGCATCAGCCCCCCATGCTGCTCTGCTCCCCAAGCTGCCAAAGACTGAGAGGATTCCTCCACTTTAAGGCCAAACCCCTGGCAATGCTGATAACCTACTTGAACTCATTCAGCAATGATTAACCAACTCCCCCTCAGTTGTCCCTTCCTGATGCCAAGGGTTCTGAGCCCCTGTCTGCCATATTCCGTCCGCCACGGCCCAGTCTCTCATTCCTATCCCCCTCGACTTATCCCCACGCCCCGATGTTTCACTCTAAAGCAGTCTGCCCCCTCCACTGTGCCCTCTGCAATGCCGGCTCCATCCGTGGGGGACACAGTGGCTTTTCCTTCCCCCTTCCTTCCCCCTTCTGCCTCCCAGGGAGACCTGACCTCCTCCTGATGACAGCCTCCCTGGCTACCCTTCCTAGCGCTGGCTGCACTTGGACTCATTCATTCTGCCCTGCCCTAGTCACTGGTCAGGGTAGGGGATTTGGAATTCTCCTTTCTCCCCGCGGTCACTCCCAGGCTCTCTGGCCACTCCTATCACTCAGTGAGCTCTCCCGTGAGGTTCCTTCAATCCATATCTATCACTTAATCAAAATTCTGCTGGCTGCTGTCTACCAGCTTCCAGGTTACTCCCCTTATTTTCCTCAATGAGTCCAAGTAGTTTAATAACTCTTTGGGCAAGGGGCAGCTAGGTGGCGCAGTGGATAAAGCGCCGGCCCTGGATTCAGTAGGACCTCAGTTCAAATCCAGCCTCAGACACTTGACATTTACTAGCTGTGTGACCCTGAGCAAGTCACTTAATCCTCATTGTCCGACAAAAAAAAACAAAACCCAAAAAACCCCACCTCTTTGGGCATAATTCCAGATTGTTCTCCAAATCAACTTTTCAAAAGAGTATAATGGAAAGAGTAATGAAAATAAATCAGAGGAAAAATGGGTTTGAATCCCACCTACCACCATTAATTAAGGACAAGTCACTTAAATGCTCAGAGCCTTGGTTGTTAAAAAGCCCATGTTACATGGCTATCATAAGGATCTCCAGAGAGAAGATGTCTCTCTCATCATGATTTCAATATTATGTTTTTCTTATGTATGTGGATAGAGTGTCAGACCTGGAGTCAGAGAGAGCTGAGTTCAAATCCAGCCTCAGACACTTCCTAGCTGTGTGACCCTGGGCAAATGACTTAACCCTGTTTGCCTCAGTTTCCTCATCTGTAAAATAAGGTGGAGAAGGAAATGGCAAACCACGCCAGGATGGTTGCCAAGAAAACCCCAAATGGGGTCACCAAGAATAGGACACGACTGAACAGCAAAAACAATAAAAAATATGACATTCTATAGAAGGGTTTTAGGTTACAAAGTGTTCTACATACATTATCTCTTCTCTGCTTTTTTTTTTAGCACGACCTAAGAGATTTTGCATGCTACCTTCCTGCCAAATGTCAGCTATTACTACTATTTTAAAAGATCCAGAAAGTGCTACCCACATCCTTAATTCTCAACTTCAAAAATGACTAATATTCCCTCACTGGGACAACATGGACGGTGGGATTCCAGGGGAATTCCCCTTTACCTACTAAATGCTGATTTCAATTATGTCCTTGAAGCAGCAAAGTGACAAAGCAATTAATGAGGCAGATGTGGGGGTGGGGCTGAATAATGAACAGCTCCTCTGCGGAGCGTGAGCTGTGATTCTTTAAGCAAGGAACATTTTAGTTAGTGTTAAAGTGGAGACCCAGCCCACTGGCACTCCTACCTTTGCCACCACCAGCTATTCCACCTGGGGAAATAGCAAGATACTCGAAGGGAGAGACGGAAGGCTATGTGAGCCTGACAGGGTCACCACCACCACCTGCAGACCCTCATGAAGGTAGGTGTCCAGAACCCAGAGTTTTATCATCTACCCTGCCTCTGTGTGGCCCCAATGCCGGGAAGTTTCTTATTTACCCTTCTACCGCACCCTTGAGACCACTAGGAAACCAAATTCTTCCATTTGGGTGTTGTTCAGTTGTGTCCTACTCCTCGTGACCCCGTTTGGGATTTTCTTGGCAAAGATACTGCAGTGGCTTGCCATTTCCTTCTCCAGCTCGTTTTACAGATGGGGAAACTGAGGAAAATAAGGTGAAGTGACTTGCACAGCCAGAAAGTGTCTGAGGCCAGATTTGAACTGACTCCAGGCCCGAGGCTCTATCCACTGAACCACCTCATTGCCCTATATATGTATCCCCCTGCTATGAGAATGTATTGAGGACCGGCACTTTCTCCCTTTTCTATTTGTAATCCCAGTGCTTAGCCCATGTTTTGCACACAGTAAGTGTTTTTTCTTTCATTCATTAATTCAAATGTGAAGGATAAGAAGGAAAGATTCCACTTGAATCCAAGCCCTAGAGATTAGAGGAGAGAAAATGATGGTGGAAGAAGCCAATCCTGTTATTCTCCTGGTGCTATAAACATCAAAATGACATCATCATCATTTTTTAAAAACCTACACCCACACTCACAGTCCACAAATATCCTTGTGGGCAGGATGAGGGACAAAACAATGTTTTAAGTTTTCTTCTAGTCTGTAACTCTAGCGGTGTGTTGTTGTGGATGGGGGTAGGACCAAGAAGAGGTACAGGATGGGAAGAAAGTATATTTTAAACATGTGTATAAAATATAAAACTCTGAAGACTAAACCCAAGTGCCACCTTCTGCAGGATGTCTTTCTTGGTCCCCACTTTCCCACCTACAGGTGACGTTCCCACGATGGTTATTTTCTATCGACTTTGTTTGGATCTGATATATACTTTTTTTTTTGCAGGGCAATGAGGGTTAAGTGACTTGCCCAGGGTCACACAGCTAGTACATGTCAAGTATCTGAGGCCAAATTTGAACTCAGGTCCTCCTGAATCCAGGGCCAGTGCTTTATCCACTGGGCCACCTAGCTGCCCCCTTATATATATTTCTACACGTCTTTGTTGTCTCCCCCATAGAGTCTAGTCTCTTTGAAGGTAGAAAGTGTTTTGCTTTTGTCTTTGAATCCTTGGGATTTCGAAGAGTGCCTGGCACATTTCAGGTGTTTAATAAATGCTCATTAGTTGATTGATAGATGAATAGACTTGGAAGAGACCTGAGAAATTACATCATCCAAGGCCTCCTCTTATTGATGAGGGAACCCAACTCCTAGAATGCAAAGGGATTTCTCCAAAGTAGTGAGAGAGCTGTGGTTCCAATTCAGGTCCCGTGGCCCTAGAACCATATTGGATTTGGATTTAAATTGAAGTTCGGAGAAATTAATCGACTTGCCCACGGTCACACAACCAGCGAGGGCAAAAGCGAGATTCGAGCCTAGTTTGCCCCAACAGTGTACTTTGTTAAGAAGAAAAATTGTGAAAATAGACAAAATTGTTCTCATGATGAGCACCAGCTTTGGGGTAAGAAAGACCCAAACCTTACAGAGGTCAAATCCTATTTTAGACTCTTAATAACTTTGTGATCCTGGGCAAGTGACTTAACCTCTGTCTGCCAAAACTTCCTCATCTATAAAATGGGAATAATAAGAGTTCCCATTCCTCAAAGTTGTTGTGAGGATTAAATGAGCTAATACATGGAAAGTGCTTTACAAACCTTAAAAGGCTATAGAAATATTAGCTGTTATAATGTAACTATGGGAGCCACTAGGTGGCGCCATACTGCTTAGAGTGCTGGGCCCAGAATCAGGAATACTCATCTTCATGAGTTCAAATTCAACCTTTGACACTTAGTAGCTGTGTGACCTTGGGCAAGTGACTTTACCCTGTTGACCTCAGTTTCCTCCTCTGTAAAATGAGCTGAAGAAGGAGATGGCAAACCACTCCAGTGTCTCTGCCAAGAAAACCCCAAATGGGGTCATGAAGAGTTAGACGTGACTAAAAAAAATGAAACAACAGCCATGTAACTATGACCTTGGTTTGGTCCCTTTACTCTGTGTTACTTTATACAAGTCTTCCTAGGTTTCTCTGAATTCCTCCCATTAAACTCCTATAAAACGATTTATCCAACCATCTCCCAGTTAAGGGAAACTACTTTTTTTCTAATTCTTTGCTAAAACAAAGAATACTGCTATGAATATTTTGTTATATGAGGACTTTTCTTGCTGTTGTTGACCCACTCAGGGTGTGTCCAAACTGGGTCAAAGGGTATGAACAATTTTCTACCCCACAAATTTCTAAGCCAACACTCACTGATGAAAATCTATGCAAATGAGTCTTTGGCAGTTATTAAACACTAGGTTAGATCGTAGTCTTGATTAAATCATGATTGAGACCAAGCTCAGAAGTTTGTTCCTTAAAAGCATATGGATATAACCTATATCAGATTACTTGCTATTTTGGGGAGGGGGGAGGGGGGAAGGGAAAAAAATTTGAAACTAGAAATCTTATAAAAACAAATGTTGAAAACTATCTCTACTTGTAACTGGAAAATAAAATACTTTCACAATTTTTTAAAAAAAGAGCATATGGAAGGGGTAGCTATGTGGCGCAGTGGATAAAGCACCAGCCCAGGAGGACCTGAGTTCAAATCCAACCTCAGACACTGGACACTTACTAGCTGTGTGACCCTGGGGAAGTCACTTAACCCTTATTTTCCTTTTTTTTTTTTTTATTTTTTGGGGGGTGGGGCAATGGGGGTTAAGTGACTTCCCCAGGGTCACACAGCTAGTAAGTGTCCAGTGTCTGAGGCCGGATTTGAACTCAGGTACTCCTGAATCCAGGGCCGGTGCTTTATCCACTGCTCCACCTAGCCACCCCCCACTTAACCCTTATTGCCCCACAAAATTTAAAAAATAAAAGAGCATATGGAAGACAATACTTCTAAGAAAAATGAATAATTTATTGTGAACAAATTTGACCAGTTACAAAACCAATCAAACTTAGATTTACAAAAGCCTTCAAAATATTACCCAATTTCTCCCAACCCACCCCCAATAAGGGCTCAGATGATCACCCTATCTACCATCTGTAAAAGCTATGGCCTTTTTCCTGTTAGAGGAAATAGGTATCTCAGATAATCTTTTTTGTGCCATCTCCCTTTGAGACTTTTCTCAAGCTTTCCTTTCTCTAGTGCTTAAATAAAAGATTATTTTATTCTAATTGGATCTGTGTTCAAAAGGGTGTAATTCTCTAAGAAGAAATTCCTAAGGACCCCCACCAACCTATTTCCCCTGTGACAATACTCATACTGAAAATTTAACAATTGTTTCTTGGTTGAGCTGATTCCAGCATACCCATAGACATGGGTGGCATTACTTCATGTTGTTTCTGACTCTTTGTGACCCCATTTGGGGTTTTATTGGTAAAGCTACTGGAGTGGTTTGCCATTTCCTTCTCCTGCTTATTTTACAGATGAGGAAACTGAAGTAAAACAGAGTTGGGTGACTTGCTAGGGTCACAGAGCTAGTGAATGTCTGAGGCTAGATTTGAACTCAGGAAGATGAGTCTTCCTGACTCTAGGCCCTATCCTCTATACACTATGCCACCTACCTAGACCTCAGTTTACTCACCTCCAACATAAGGGGATTAGTCTTAATGATCTCTAAGGTATATATCAATTCTAAATCTTTCTCAATGAAGAGGCAAATCAGAAACCAGACTACAAGGGGTTGAAAAATAAGTAAGAGGTAAAGAAATGGAGAAAAACGGTGTAACTACCCTTCTAGAAATTTGACTATGAAAGGAAGAAGAAATAAAATATAATTTAAAAGACTGTGTATCAAGTGAAGGTTTTAATTTTACCTTTTTTTTTAAGTCCATGAGATTTGTAAGGAAGGAGCCCATAGTCAAGAAAAGGCTCAAGATTAAAAAAAAAAAAAATGATCAAAGGGGAAAACTCCTGGGAGTGACAGCTACCAGATAACTCTTCTCAGCCAGGAAGTCTACCTTGTTCTAAATCCTTCCAGATATTGGAATCTGGCTCCTGAGCCCCAGCCCTGGTGACAGGGGTCCTTGCTATTTTCTACCCACACCTTCCTGATGCCAACCACCCAGTGGCCTGGACTTGTCTCTTGTCCACAACTGAATGCTTCCAATACTCCTAGAATAATATCAGACTTCAGAGTCCAGCCCCACCTGGGACATGAATCTCTTCTGCAACATACTTAACCACTTGTTTAATCTTTGCTGAATGTAAAGGAATGAAGGAATGAATACACATTGAAGTGCTTCCTGTGAACAAAAGATAGAGATATAAATATAGAAGTAAGGCAGCCCCCACCCTCAAAAATCTCAGGGGAAACAACACATATAACAATAGCTAATAGTAAGGATAACTAGCATTTATATACTTCCTTAATATTTTATAAAGATGATCTTGTTTTTATTATTATCTCCATTTTATAGAGGAGGAAATTGAGGCAAACAGAGCTGAGTGACTTGCTTGGGGTCACACAGCTAGGAAGCATCTGAGACTGGATTTGAAGTCTGGTCTTTGGTGGGTCTTTCCACTCTATTCCCTGGCTGTCTGTGGAGGATTTTGGCCACAATTCAGGAGAAAAGGTCCCAGTGGCAAAGCAAACATAGTGATTCTTCTTTAATAGCATTTCCATTGATGAAATGATTTCCTATTCTGAAGTGGAGCCATTTTGACAGGGCCAAGGACTTTGGTGACGAGAACTTTCTGGGTCTTCATTCTCTGGGTCTGCAGCCTCTGCAGGAGCAGTTACTGGGCTACACTCCCCCCACCTTCCCCTGGCCCTGCCCCACCCAGGATGATGGCTCAGGGCAGTGGGATAGAAGCACTGTGACTTCCTGGGCTCTTGGGTTCAGGATGCTGTGCTCTCCCAATTGGGATTTGAGGGGAAATGCGGTCAAGGCTCTGGTAGTGATTGGACTTGCCTTGGAAGCATCTTGTGCCCCAGTGGATGGAGCATTGAGCCTGAAATCAGGAAGAACTGCGTTCAAATCTGGCATCAGACACTCACTAGCTGTGTGACTCTGGGCAGGTCACTTACCCTCTGTTTGCCTCAGTTTCCTCAGCTATAAAATGGGGATAATAAAATGATCTCCCTCACAAGGTTGTCATGAGGAGCACATGCTGCCTCCTGTGTCTTCCTCCACATACCTCCAGTGTTGCTTCAGCCAGGTTGTCTTGCCTGCCCAGTGCATGGCAGTCGGTAGGCAGTTAGTGGGGATGGGTGATCTCTTCTCCACAGGAGCTGCTTCCCTGAATGATGACTGTGAGGGTGCTACTGGATGCAGGAGGGTTGGGGTAGGGATACATTTATCTGCTGGTGCTGATAAGGAAGGTGGTCCCATCTCCACAATGATTTCTCTCCCAGTGATGGTTATGGGGACTGTGTTGGAAGCGTGTCTGGTGGTTTGGGGGTGAAGAGTGGGGGGATGGGGCACTGCTCTGCCCAAAGCTCTGGAAGACAGTGTGTATATGACTGTAACAAGAGGCTCACTTCAAAAGATGTAATCACACCAAAAAGAAAAAAAAAGATGTCAACAAGCATTTTTTAAGCACCTGCTATTTACCAATCACTGTGTGAGTGATGACATTATGCTTCAACTGTATGCAAGGGATTGTACTTGGTGCTGGGGATATCAAAATAAGAATTTACCCAATGGATGTCCTTAAAGAGCCCATTCTCTGGGGCAGCTAGGTGGCGCAGTGGATAAAGCACCGGCCCTGGATTCAGGAGTACCTGAGTTCAAATCCGGCCTCAGACACTTAACACATACTAGCTGTGTGACCCTGGGCAAGTCACTTAACCCCAATTGCCTCACTTAAAAAAAAAAGAGTATAGCACAGATTGCACATGTATAACCTATATCAAAAAATGCTTATTGTTTTAGGGAGGGGGAAGGGAGTGATTAAATTTGGACCTCAAAATTTTATTTTAAAAAAATGTTAAAAATTGTTTACATGTGGGGCAGCTAGGTGGCGCAGTGGATAGAGCACCAGCCCTGGATTCAGGAGTACCTGAGTTCAAATCCAGCCTCAGACACTTAACACTTACTATCTGTGTGACCCTGGGCAAGTCACTTAACCCCAATTGCCTCACCAAAAAAAAAAATTGTTTACATGTAATAGGAAAAGATAAAATACTTTTTAAAAAAGAACGTAGCACAATGCCTGCCATCTAGTAAGCCCTATCTAAATGTTAGCTTTTATTATTATTTTATTATTATTATCCATTGCTAGGCCTTTCTCATATTGTCTACACTGTTTTGCTAAGTCAGTCTAGTCTCTAAGTTCTGGTTATCTCACAACTGCCCTGTCTTCGTATTCTGAACCTCAGCTCTGACATAGGCTTGTGAAACCAACATTTTTGTTTGCACAACCTCTTGGAAGAAAGGAGGGGCAGCTTGGTGGCAAAGTGGATAGAACACCAACCCCGTAGTGAAAAGGACCTGAATTCAAATCTCACCTCAGATACTAGCTGTGTGATCTTGAGTAAGTCATTTAACCCTAATTGCCTTAAACATCTGCCATTTCCAGTTATCCTGAGAGATAGATAGATGATAGAGATGGATTAGATGATAGAGATTAGATGATAGAGATAGATCGATGATAGAGATAGATCGATGATAGATAGATAGATAGATAGATAGATAGATAGATAGATAGATAGATAGATAGATAGATAGATAGATAGATAGATAGATGATAGATCTATCTACACACATGTCTTGCCACTGGACTCAGATGGTTCTGGAGGAGATAGTGATGTTGGTGACCTTGCACAGCCCTCCCTCACTTAAATACAATTCAGTGCAACTCATGACATCACTCCAATGTCACGGTCCTCTTCAAGAATAAAAGACAAACCAAATACCAAAAAAAAAAAAAAAGAAAGAAAGAAAGACAAACAACAATAGAAGGAAGGAAATAAGCATTTAGAAAGCACCTACTATGTGCCAGACACTGTGCTAAGGGCTTTATAAATATTATCTCAACTGAGTTCCACAACCACCCTGGGAGGGAAGTGCTATCATTATACCCATTTATGGTTGAGAAAACTGAGGCAGATAGAGGTTAAGCAACTTGCTTAGGGTCACACAGCTAGTAAGTGTCTGAGACTGCATTTGAACATGGGTCTTCCTGGCTCTAAGCCCAGTGCCACCTAATGGTCTTTTGGTGGTTTCTACAGTTGAAAATTCAAAGTAGGGCTTCTGTGGCAGAGTCCTATTGCCCTCCAACAAAACTGTAATGAAGATAATGGTCAATAATAGATATGCTGACAACACCTGTGATGATGATGATGATAAACGACGATGACATCTATATCAAATGTAGAAAATTCCTCCAGCTGTGCAGATAACAACCCATCCTCACTGTGACTCATCCCTTCTTTCCTATAAGTACTTCAGAAAAGTAATCATAAGTGGTGGGGGGGGGATTCCGAAAGGGATAAAGAAATAAGTGATCATTTTATTACTTTCTTGTTAAAATTGAGAGGTAGTGTGCTATATAAATGGTTAAGGAATTGGACCTGAAGCCAGGAAGATCTGGGTTCAAATCCTGCCTCTGAACCATCATTTCAGTTATGTGACCCTCTTAGTTCTCTGAACCAGAGGTATCAAAACTAGTAGAACTAGATGAAAATGCCATTGGGAAATGTTTAACAAAATAAATTAAAATGCAATGCAACATAATGTTAATATGTGATTTTCTAAGCCAGTAGGCAGCCTGTTTCTATTTGAGACTGACACCCGTGCTCTAAGCAATTTTCTAAGACTGTAAGTTACAAAGAAGATGTTGACCTGCATTAATAGAGGGGGTCTCTTCATCCAAGAGCTCTCTCTATACCCGTGTATAAGCCTGGTGCATGTGCATAAAACTTGTCTCTGTGGTGGAGAAAATGTGCAAGTAAATACATAGATCTTTTCCCTATCCTTTGTTAAAGTTACATTTTAAAAAGAACTACACCCCCCCCACACACACAAGTAACAAAAAGTTCATGGTTTCATATATAACCATTTTTATTGCATATTTGAATGTTTAGATGTGTTAATAGTTACTAAAGATATACAATTAAATACATATATAAATGTGTGATATAAGAGATCGACATAGGGATAGATAGGTAGATAGACAGGAATAGAAAGATAGATAGGATGATAGAAAGATAGATGATAGATGATAGATGACTGATAGATCATAGATAGATAGATAGATAGATAGATAGATAGATAGATAGATAGATAGATAGATAGATAGATGATAGATAGATAGATAGATAGATAGATAGATAGATAGATAGATAGATAGATAGATAGATGATAGATAGATAGATAGATGATAGATAGATAGATAGATAGATAGATAGATAGATAGATAGATGATAGATAGATAGATAGATAGATAGATAGATAGATAGATGATAGATAGATAGATAGATAGATAGATAGATAGATAGATAGATAGATAGATCAGTTATTGAGTAAAGGGTCCTTGCTAATCATTTTAAGAACTCTACTCTTCACTGAATCTGTCTTCACATCTTTGTGGGTACTCCCTCCCGTGGTATAAATAGCAACCTCTCCATCCTTCTCCTTCTGTGTGACTCTTGTACATGTCCTCCCATGAATCCTCCTCAGGGGGTCCCCTCAGGCTGGGAGCCTTTCCCTGAGGCTCTTCACATCACCTGGTTACCAGTTATAGCACGTGGTTTGCCCATCTGTTATCCCTCCCTCGTCCTCCAAAGCCAGCCCACCTCCCTTTCTGGTCATACATCTTTTGGATGATAACTTTTATGTGCTATCAGTAATATTTATACCCACCATACATCTCTCCACTGGCCTTTGGGTGACCCACAAATCTGACTCTTCAGAGATGCCATATGCCAGACATCATATGCCAGCTGGTATCACCAGATAAAATTTCGTTGCTATAAAGTTGGGTTTTTGTTTCAGGGAAAAGCTTGAGTTCATTGAAACTGCTGCACAGTTTCCCAAATGAAATCCAACCCACTCTCTTTCTCATATTTATTTCTGGTCCCAGTTCATTGTCCATCTGCAGCTTTTTGAAGTTATGCTTACCAATGAACCAGCTCAGGGAGGAATGCAGATCTGGTAAATCTTGATTCTTTTCTTTAGACCATTGTATTCTCTCATGCTTATCAAGTAATCAATAAGATTCCTCTAATAGCTTGGGTGTTTTTTTTAAGAGAATTTTATATTATTTAAAGTTGTTATTTTATTTTGACATTATATATTTGTAACACTGACTACCTTGGCCCCCCAAGGCTAGGTATGTTATATTTCACATTCCCCACCCCCACCCAAGGTTCTCCAGCATCCTTAAGCGATTTGGGGGAGTATCTAGGCTCTCTGCAAAGGGCTTTTGGCCCCCACCCAAGATGTTCCCTTGAGTATGGAGAAGGTTCTCCTGTATCCCTATTGAATTAGTTTTTACAAAGGAATATTTATTTCAAAAGGTTTCTACCTTGGTGGCCTGGTGGATAGAGTGTTGGGCCAGGAGTCAAGACCTGAGTTCAAATCTGACCCCAGACACTTACTAACTGTATGAGTCTGGTTAAGTCATTTAATCTTTGCTTACCTCAGTTTTCTCAATTGTCAATGGAAATAATAAAAAACACCTACCTTGCAGGGTTGTTGTGAGGATTAAATGAGATAGTATTTTAAAAGAACATCTAGCACAGTGCCTGGCAGAAAAGAAGTCTTATATGACCATTATTGTTACCTATAACAAATATACAAACAGCTTAGCTCAGTGCCTACAGAACAGAGTCCTAAGTTCCAAGTCCAAAGCCTGCCTTGGGCTCCAGTTCCAGGCACCCTGGCTTCTCAGGGCTTCCTGCCAGACTGGCTGCAGCATCCTACCTCTAGTCTTGGCCCCAGGGTTGCCATGGCTCCAATGGGGATCACATCTGACATCTTAAAATTGAAAGGAACCAATAAAATTGAACATAAACAAACACTCCCAGGCCTGTTTCTTGGAACAGGGACATAAGAGAGGGAAGCAGGAAAGTTTGACCGCCACCTTCCAGTTTCAGGGTTCGTTCATGGTACTAGTATTGTGGGTGAACTGTAATCTTCACTCTTTGGGCAAAGCAGGAGAGAGAGACAGAGAAGAGAGACAGACAGACAGAGTTCATAAATGTCTGAGGCAAGATTGGACCCCAGTCTTCCCGATGTAGGTGCTTTTTATGTGCTATTACGGGCAATTTTAAGGCTAAACTAGGTCATACTTATACATAGAACCAACAAATGGGTTTCCAGCATGATAGTAGCTCCCCTTCCACAGTTAGATGGGGTGTTTCAAAAGGAATGGCATAGGGGGCAGCTAGGTGGCACAGTGGATAGAGCACCGGCCCTGGATTCAGGAGGACCTGAGTTCAAATCCGGCCTCAGACACTTGACACTTACTAGCTGTGTGACCCTGGGCAAGTCACTTAACCCTCATTGCCCTGCAAAAAAAAGAAAGAGAGAGAGAAAGGAATGGCATAACATGGCATTTAAACCACTGCCCCCATAGCCCTTATTGCTTGTTTATTTGGTGGGGAGGGGTACCTGGCCTAGTGGATAGAGGACCAGCCTTGGAATCAGGAAGTCACGAGGCCAACTCTGGCCTCTGACACAAGCTAGTGGTAGCTGTACAGGTTGGTCACAAAATGTCCCAGTGTCCCAGGTGGCTCTCCAAGGATGGGGGATTTTGACCTGGGGTTGAGGGACCCTCAAAAGTCTATGGATAGAATGGGGGGGGTCTATGAACCTGGATGTGAAAAAAATATATAGCTTTGCCTATCACTAGCCTCTAACTGAAATTTAGTCTTTTCTTTGATAATGAGCATAGGTGACAAACATGAATGTGAGCAAAGGCCCTTCTCTTTACCAGACTGCCCAGAGGGTCCCTAACACAAAAAGAGGTGAAAAACCCTCTCTAAAGCTATAAATTATAAATGAAGTGCCAATCTCTGTCTGTGGAGGGAATTTGCATACCAGGGGTTCTTTATACGGATGAAATTTAGGGTTGGAAACATTTTTTAAACTTTTAAAAAAGGACAAATTGATTAGAAAAATATCTATCCATAAGGGGAAACTGGTTAAAGGCCAGCTTGACAGAGACTTGAGTGTATTTTATACTGGTCTAATACAATGCACTGGTCTAAAAGGCTGAGCAGCTTTGATTATATGAAAACTATTTTGAGTGTACCTGGACTAATTATATAATATTTAGCATGGCCAAGGGTAGAAAGACCAGGACCAAAAGTCAGGTTGGAGTCTTGGGTCTGACACTTTTTAATTTTGTGGCTGTGCCAAAGTGACCTAACCTCTGTTACTCAGTTTCCTCACTGGTTTAAAAATAAAAGGTAATGATAGTACCCAACTCATAGGATTGTGAAGAAAGCTCTTTGCAAAACTTAAGGCATAGAAATGTGAGCTATTATTAACTATAACAGCTTATATTTATTTCTGTTGTATTTTCACTCCCATTTGATTCTCTTAAACAACCCTATTATGTTGGGAGACAATCAGCGATAATAATAACCACTACCCCCACAATGATAAAAACAACAAGCATTTATCTACCACTTTCTTTTTTTTTTTTTTTAGTGAGGCAATTGGGGTTAAGTGACTTGCCCAGGGTCACACGGCTAGTAAGTGGTATGTGTCTGAGGCAGGATTTGAACTCAGGTCTTCCTGACTCCAGGACCAGTGCTCTATCCACTGCGCCACCTAGCTGCCCCTATCTACTACTTTCAAGTTTACAAAGTGCCACATGAATGTTTGGGGAAGCTAGGTGGCTCAGTGGATAGAGTGCTGGGCCTGGAGTCAGGAAGACCTGAGTTCAAATCTGGCCTCAGACACTTATGAGCTCTGTCACCCTGGGTAAGTCTTGCCTAATTCACTGGAAAAGGGAATGGCCAACCACTAGAAGAAAACTCCATAGGGGGTCAGGAAGAGTCAGACCAAATAAACAACAACCACAGTATATATGTTGTCTCATTTGAGATCACTGGCTCAGGCACTCACAAATATAACCTCAAACAGATGTTTCTCTCACAGCTCTCTGATTCCTCCCCTAGACCTGAGCACTCTGAAGAGTAGAAGCAAAGGATTGAGAGCAAGTGCTCAGAATCCAGAGTGATGGGAATGTTATCTATTAATTAACTGAACAGGAAACTACAAAAGACAGATTGAATGACTTGGGGAGGGGGTGGTAGACAGGGGGATGTTGGTAAATGTTTTAGCAACCAGTTTTGTGAGGGGGGCAGGGAAGTATGCTTGGCATAGTTAAGTTTAATCTGCATTACTAACATTTTGTCACTTGCTTAAGTCTAGAAAACAATAAGATTAAAAAAAACAAGCCCTGATTTGTAGGGTTTGCCCATTTCAAGGGTGTAAATGCTCACCTTGAAAATTTTACAATTGGCTAGGAGCTGGCATCAGCATACCAGTAGGGTGCTAGATCAACAAAATCTACACAGGGCAGCAACCAGGTCAGAGAGAAAGACAGGGCAGCCAGCACACAGTCAGTCAATAAAGATATATTAAATACCTACTATGTGCTAGGCACTGCATTAAGCGCTAAGAATAGAAATCTGTAAAAGAAAGAGTCTCTGCCCTCAAGAAGCTTACAATCTAATTGGTGGAAGACAACACACTAAATGAAGCCAAAAAGGAGGCAAGGTACCCTGCTGTGGGGCAGGAACATAATGGAGAAGTCCAGTGTTTAGCTAGTGGGAAATGTTCTGGTCTGGGTGAGTTTGGACTCCCTACTGAAATGGAGACTTTGGAGCTCATCACTCCACCCTCCAGTGAGGTCCCAGGGAAGAGAGTATATGGCAGTAGTCAACAGGAAAATGGATGGGAAACATTCTGCCTGGAACATGGGAGTAGAAATCCCTTCTCTTCCCCTTGTGCATGGAGTGTTTGGCAGCTTAGGTGCTGCCAGGGAAAGTTGGCTACACCAGGACACTTGGGATGCCCCATCCAAGTCATAGCACCAAGGATGAGCTCGCAATATAACTTTTTATTTTTTGTGAGGCAATTGGGGTTAAGTGACCTGCCCAGGGTCACACAGCTAGTAAGTGTCAAGTGTCTGAGGTCGGATTTGAACTCAGGTCCTCCTGACTCCAGGGCCAGTGCTCTATCCACTGTGCCACCTAGCTGCCCCAATATAACTTAAAAAAAAATTTGTGGGGCAATGAGGGTTGACCAAGATCACACAGCTAGTGTCAAGTGTCTGAGGCTGGATTTGAACTCAGGTCCTCCTGAATCCAAGGCCAGTGCTTTATCCACTGAGCCACCTAGCTGTCCCACTCTCAATATAACTTTGCAGAATCCCCTGTTGGAGGGTGGCTGTAGGTAATGTCAGAGTTCTCCAAGAGGGTGTCTGTGATCTTTGGGCTCCCCTGGACTCCTCTGGTGGTCAGCCAGGGGTCTGCAGCAATAGGAATCAGCCTCACTAAGTTGAAACTGTCCTTTTCTCCCATTTAGGACTGATCTTTAGAAGAAGGCAGGAACAATCCAGTTAATCTTCAACATTCACACATTTAACTTTTGTGACTTCAAGCCTTCCCATGATTTTGTTAGTAACCTCATTTTCACTTCTGTGTTGGCAACCCCGCCCATTTGCATCTGTGTGCTGTTGATTGAAAAATAAATAAATAAGAGGCTTAATGGACACCACTGGTAGTCTACCATGTGCTTCACTGGGCTTGTTAACCCTACAGTCCTAGAGTAAAGGGCTGGCAGAATATTCACTTCATATTTTCATGGTTTGCCTTTAAAGCCCAAGTTTTGTGCAGCAGTTAAGCTCCCAAAGCCTAATGCAAGTCATTTGGGCTCTAACAGTGTGCAATGTCAGTGACACAGCTTAGAGAGAAAACAAAGGTATTAGATAAGCTTTGTACTGGAATGTCTGCAGACACTCTTGGCCACGAGTTTTGGTGTTAACTAATTAATGCTACATTATATCCACAAAAAGGAGGTAAGTACTTGAAAAATATTTTGCATATTACCAATTGTATTTTGTGTACTGCATTTTATGGGTTATTTCATGGTTGGTGTGTTAGGAAGAGCTCTTATTAATTATCAGAATCAATATTTTGGTATAAAGAATTATATATATTATTGTGCTATAAGAAATGACACGCAGGATGACTTCAGAAAGGCCTGGAAAGACATGTATGAAATGATGTAGAGTGAAGTGAGCAGAACCAAGAGAACATTGTGCATAGAGACAGCAATATCGTTTGATGAAGAACTGTGAATGACTTAATTGTTCTCACAAGACAATCCCAAAGGACTATTTTTTTTTAGTGAGGCAATTGGGGTTAAGTGACTTGCCCAGGGTCACACAGCTAGTAAGTGTCAAGTGTCCAAGGCTGGATTTGAATTCAGGTGCTCCTGACTCCAGGGCTGGTGCTCTATACACTGTGCCATCTAGCTGACCTTCCAAAGGATTATTGATGAAACATACTATCCACCTCCAAAGAAAGAACCGATATTGATGGAATAGATGGTGGAAGCATGCTATTCTTCACTTTCTTTCATTTTTTCTTTTAATCAAGTTTTCTTGTACAAAATGACTAATAGGGTCGTGTTTTACATAATCATAAAAAGAATTATATACAGAAAAATGTATTTTCAGCAATTTCTAGCAAAAGATCACTGTTTGGGTGGTCACAGGAACTTTACCCCCTGTTTCCCAAAGGTTCAATGTATTAATATTCTTAATATTTTCATTTTTTTACTTTTGTACCATTTTCTAGGAATTTTCTCCCCTACCCCACCCCCATGAAAACTGAGGATTGACTGTATCTCTTTTCTGCTAAAGGCTTGTGGGAGCTTTAACTCCCTTGAGAAAAAAAAGTTGTGAAGAGAGTTGGGAATTCAAGGCTCACTAGAAGCAACAGAGAGTCAGCCACTTGGGAGTCTCAATACTATGCTCTGTTATCTTTCAGTTTTCTACAGTAAATGGATTCTAAACGCTAATGTAAATGTGTTTTCCTTTAAAGTCAAATGTAATGGGAGTAATGCTATATTGCTGACCCTAGCAGTTTGGGAAGATGGCATCACGCATGTGGAGGACATTAGGGAATTACTCTGGGGACAATGGTGAGGACTAGAGTGGTGTGGACATCCTGCAATTGTTTCTGGTTGGCCTAACACGGGACTAGGAAATGTCTTTTTTCCACTGGCTGTGTGGCTGAAGGTGTTAATTTCTTTATACATCACTGGCCCAGGGCTTTTTCTGTATTTTGTCTGAGGAAATGAGGTAGATCCTTCATTAAGAGCTTCCTCTGAGAAGTCTGTGTGGCCTTCTCCTCACTCCAAGGCCAGATGCCCCCAAGAAATGGGCCTGGATCCTTGTTCTTCACATTCATTCTTTTATCTTTTCTAGGTCTCCAATCTGGTCTTAGAGCTCAAGTCCTGGTGATCCAAGAGTCCAGAAATCCAAGCCAGGCATTGCAGCCAGCCCAACATCAACACCTCGGGGAACACTGGTCTGGGACTCCAGCCCAGTAACAGCCAACAGTGATGATACCCTTGGATATGAACTTGGTGGGACCAATGCTGTTGAGTAACTGTGCCAAATTTCTAGCCTAATCCCCACCCCCCCTGCCATGGACTAAGGGTAGCTAGTGCTCCCAAAATATTGAAGTAAATGTTTGCACATTTGTTCTTGCTATATCTTTTAAGTAAATATCCCTTCATATAAGTTCATCGATGCTAAGTAATCAAATGGAATTGGGGGTGGGGTGGGGGAGAGGCTAGTCATTGGCCCCCTAAAATGAGAGAAAAGTAACTTTTGGGAGCTGAAGTCAATGGCAGAGAGCAAAGACACCCACAAACCCCTCTGAGTGCCCTCAAACCCTGGAGGCAGATGAAACAGACCTGTTTTTGAGAGAATGGGGTCAGTCAACCATGTTACATGTATAAAGTAGAGAAAGAGAAAATTCCAAAGACTCAATGAGACACTAAGCTATATTTTAAGATTTTGCTGGATTAAACTTCCTATGGGTACAAAAATTAGCATACCAAATCAGTGATAAATTTATGAAATTATTTTACATCTGCAAACTCTAGACTCCTTGTAGAGCAAACTGGGCTGTGGCAAAGGTAGGGGGTGAGGATAGATGGAGGAGGGGACTGCTCATGACAGCTAGGAAAATTTGCTAAACTTTCTGAAGCCAGGGCTTCAGACCCTTGCCTGGTGTGCTAACCCACTCCTTAGAGTTCCTCTATACAGAACAGATAGTATACATTCTCTTCCTACCTACCTTTCACATAGGGGCAGCTAGGTGGCACTGTGGATAGAGCACTGGCCCTGGAGTCAAGAGGACCTAAGTTCAAATTTGACCTTAGACACTTGACACTTACTAGCTGTGTGACCCTAGTCAAGTCACTTAACCCCTAATTGCCTTAAAAAAAAAATCCAGGGCCATCTCCAGTCATCCTGATCTATATCTTGCCAGTGGGCCCAAATGGCTCTGGAGGAGGGAGTGAGGTTGGTGACCTTGCACAGCCCTCCCTCACTTACTTCCAATTCACTTCAAGTCATGGTCCTCTTCAGGAATGAAGGACAAACAAAACAACCTTTCACATGGAGACCTAAACCGTCACTTTGTGTGATCTGAGGCATGTCTCTTCACTCTTTCAGACCTTGTTTTTCTGTTCTATTAGATGGGCAGAGGAAGAGAGAGATTGGACTGGACAGCCGCTCAGTTCCCTTCTAGTTCTAAATCAATGGTCCTCTGATGGTCTCCCATTTATAGATAACAGAAGAGGTTCCAAGACTTGCTCAAAGGCTTCCCTTTGTTAATTATCTCCAATTTATCCCGAACATATCTTGTGTACATACATAGGGGTATGTATGTGTACATACATGCATGTTATCTCCCTCACTAGATTATGAGCATCTTAATACCAAAGATTGGGTTTTAGGTCTTCCCCACCTTCCCCTACTCTATGTTTCTTGCACTTGATAAATGTTGATAATTTCATAAATGTTTGTTGACCTGATGGGGTACAACTATGTTGTGGTAGAGCCAGACCTCTGCCCCAGGCTGACCAAAGCTTGAGCTAGTGTTCTTTCCATTTTTACCTGTGCTACCTTTCCTGAGCAGGCTGTAGAGGGCAGAAAGCTCCTATGAGCAGGAAGCCATTTGCTGAGGATGTTAGACGTGTGCCCCAAAATACTTGAACTATAAACACAGGCCTTAGTGGGGTTCTTTCAATTTCCTCTGGGAGTTTCATTTTACATGATGTTTAACCCTCCACCTGCCTCTCTGATGCATTATGTCATGTCTGTTGCAAATTTTCCAAGTAATGGAAATATATCAACATATGAAATGCATATCATGATGCTTTTAGCTTACCCAAGGATACTGCAATCTCTAGAAATCCAAGAAGTTATCAGGAAGAAAACTCAGATACATCACAATCCCACGGACTGGAACTCACTAAACAGACACTCATCTCTAACAATGATAGCCATTGGATATGCCCACCAGTGAGCTTTTAATTATTCAGGGACTTGTTAGTTCTTTTGCAAATTATCCCAGCAGAGCTAGATTGGACCTTATTTGCACCTGAGTCCCCCACTATCTCTCTTCCCTGCCTCTTTTTATTATAGTACCAGATATATTTATGAATGAGTAGAGCAGAAGACAGTCAGTTCAGAGATCAATGGTAGCCATCAACTGCCCAGTAGGTGGCTATGTTTAGGACAACAAAATAAAGCCCCACTTAGAGGTCTGGGTCAATGGCAGCTGCTTTTAAATCCTGGTTAGACACTCCCCAGACCCTGGATTTGAAATATGTACCTTTCTGCTTCCCAAGCTTATGTCCTCCACCATCTACCTGACCTCCTGCCTTGTGACAGGTCCCTTTGAATGTCCACTAGGGAAATAAGGGGGAAAAAGGTGAGATGAAGGCTGTGTGATATAGGAGAAGAACCAGACTTAAAATCAGAACACCTTGAATTCATTTCATATAATCACATGAGTTGGAAAGGAACTTAGAGGTCTTCAAGTCCAATCCCCTCATTTTGCACATGAAGAAACTGAGGCTCAAAATTTGGCCAGGATCTCGCAACTATCAAATATTTGAGGCAGGATTCAAACTCAAGTCTTCCCATCCCCAAATCATGAACTCTGGTCTTGGTTGTACTTGAAATCCCTTCATCTACCACTGGGGCAGAAGCCTTAGGACCTTGGGCAAATTACTTAGCCTTTTCTGCTTCTCAGTTCCTCAATTCGCAAAATAGAGAAAATTACACCTATAAAACTTGGCAGATAGATAGACAGACAGGCAGACAGATAGATAGAGAAAGACAGATAGAGATAGAAATAGGTAGATAGATAGATAGATAGATAGAGATAGGTGATAGACAGATAGAGATAGAAATAGGTAGATAGATAGATAGATAGATAGAGATAGGTGATAGATAGACAGAGATAGACAGACAGACAGAGATAGAATGATAGACTTGAAGTCAGAAGACCTGGGTTCAAATTTCCATTGTGGTTGTTTGGTTGTTTTTAGTCTTGTACAACTCTTCATGACCCCTTTTAGGATTTTCTTGGCTAAGACCTTGGAGGGGTTTGTCATTTCCTTCTCAAATTCTTACTCGGCCACTTAGAATCATAATCATTAGAGCTAGAAGGACTTTAGAGATCATCTGATTCTACCTTTTTATTTCACAGATGAGGAAAGTGAGGCAGCCAAAGGGTAAGTAATTTGCCTGAGGTCACATAGGAAAATCTGGATTGCCATCCAGCTCTGCCTGCTCCATATCTGGCACTCTTTCCACTATACATAGCGGCCATATGACCTTCAAAGAAGTCACTTTTCCCCCTCAGGGAAACCCCTCTGTAAAATGGGGGAAGCACACTAGATCAGTGGTGTCAAATTCAAAGAGAAATGGGGGCCACTAATCTGTGGGTAAGGATCTCTGTGGGCTGCATAATGACTTAGTTTTAAAATGTGATATTGTCTGTTTTATTCCATTTTTATTTATTTTGTTAAATATTTCCTGATTACATTTTTTTTGGCAGGCAATGGGGGTTAAGTGACTTGCCCAGGGTCACACAGCTAGTAAGTGTCAAATGTATGGAGCCAGATTTGAACTCAGGTACTCCTGAATCCAGGGCCGGTGCTTTAACCACTGTGCCATCTAGCTGCCCCCAATTACATTTTAATCTGGCTCAGGTCACATTCAGGAATGTTGTAGGTCACATACAATCACCAGGTTTCATGTTTTATACTTCTATACCAGATGTCTTCTAATATACACACCATTTCTAATGTTCTATGTTTATTTTAATTGTAAAGCACTGTATAAATGTAATTATAAGGGGGACAGTGCCCTGTTGTGTTCATAAGGATTCAGAACATGTCATTATCTTCTTTGTCCCACCCGCTTCAGTCTTGAAGAATGCCTCCATTAGGCTTGTCAAAGTCCAGGGAGATTTGAATGGCTTTAGTGATACCTGTCAGCATGGTGGGAGATAAAAGAATTATACTTGTCCTAAACTATAAAAGGAGATCCCATTGAGGTTCAGAAGTGTGGTTGTTTAAAAACAACAACAACAACAAACCTGACCTGAGAGTCTTTTTTCCTGTACTGGCTAAGTGCAGCTGTGGGCTTGACTGGCAAAAGAGCAGAAAATGTACTGCTTAGCCCTAGACTTAAGACAGTCTTATGAAAAATGGAGTAACAATCAGAAGATACAGTAGCTAAAGACAGCTCCAGCAGAGGGCAGCAGTTCAGTAGAGAAAAAAGAGGCAAGCTTGGGGAATGCTTGAACAAAGTATACTATGTATGTATGTATGTATGTAAGGTGTATATGAGCGTAACATAATACTATTGTGCTATGAGAAATTATGAGTCAGTTCCAGAGAAACCTGGGAAGACTTTCATGAACTGATATAGCAGATAAGAAGCAGAACCAGGAGAACAATTTACAAAATAACAACATGGTAAATAAAAACAACCTCGAAAAACTTAAAAATACTTACCAATGCAATGAGCAACCCTGATTTTAGAGGACTAATAATGAGCCATGTTAACCACCTTCTGACAGGGAGGAGATGGAGAGTTCAGACTGAGACATATTTTTTGAACATCACCAATGTGGGAATTTTTTTCGTGTACATAATTGTTAATCAAGGTTTTGTTTTATTTTTCCAATGGGGGCAGGGTTTGAAAAGGAGAGAATAAAATTAAATTTTAAAAAACAGTCAAGCAACAGATAAAGCTATCTATAGAAGCAACAATCAGCAATTTCAGAGACAACAAGGAGGCAGAATGAAACACAGATAATTGTTGGAAGACAAAAACCATGAAAAATATTTCAGAACACAATCCTGTAAGCATGAGGTGTCTGGAGAACTACCCAGCATGGAAATCTATGAGAAACTGCACCCTGCTGGGCATCAGGAATTTTCCCATTTTGTGCTGATTAAAAGCTTTGCTAGAAAAATTTGAAACTAGAAATCTTATAAATGTAGCTGGAAAATAATAAAATACTTTCATAATTAAAAAAAAAGCTTTGCTATTTGAGTTATAGTTCTTGGTCTGTTGGTAGAAAATGTGCTGGATTGAAGATTAAACCACATTTATATAACTGATTACACAAATCTCTCACTGAACCTGGGGATAGCTGCCTGTGCTACATAAGTATTATTAATATAGCTTACTTATTAGAAAGCATCATTACAAATTCCATGGATTAGAATTAAAATTTTGAGCCTAAAATGAAATTTTTAGAGTTATCCCTGATCTTCTTGATTAGAATAGGTTAGCAAGGGGGCAGCTTGGTGGCATAATGGATAAAGCACCAGCCCTGGATTCAGGAAGACCTGAGTTCAAATCTGGCCTCAGCCACTTGACACTTACTAGCTGTATGACCCTGGGCAAGTCACTTAACCCTCATTGATCTGCCCCACCCCCCAAAAAAAGAATAGGTCAGCAAGAGTTGACTATGAATATGAGAAGATGAACATCTTGTAAGAGAAAAAAATTGAAGACCATAAACCATAAACCTAGTGGGTTATCACCCTGCAAAAAAAAACCCCAAAACCAAAAAACAAACAGATCCTCTATTTTTTTTTTGGTGAGGCTACTGGGGTTAAGTGACTTGCCCAGGGTCACACAGCTAGTAAACGTCAAGTGGCTGAGGCCGGATTTGAACTCAGGTCCTCCTGACTACAGGGCTGGTGCTCTATCTACTATACCACCTAGCTGCCCCCAGATCCTCTATTTTGAAGAAGAGAACAGAAGAGCCATCCTTCATGAGACTTACCCACCATGGCCCAGCTAGAGGGCCTTCCCTCCATGGAGATGTTTCAGCTCCCGTTTATAGATGGTCTTCCCTCATTTGGAAGGTAAGCTCCCAGAGAGCAGGAATGGTCTCTCTTTTTGCCCTTATCACTGGGCCTATCACATAGTAAGAGCTTAATAAATTCTTATTGACTTGAATTTTAGCAGTTTAATGATCTACACGTTCCTCATTTGATCCCAACATAAAACTTAACTCACAGGCCCACCTGTAACATGATATCTATGCTGAAGAATTTAAAGGCCTGGCTTTGGAAGAGGAACCTGACTTGTGCTGATTGGCTCCAGAAGGAAGGACTGAGGCAGTCAGTGGATAGATCACTAAGTCTGAGTCAGGAAGACCAAACAGAGTTCAAATCCAGGTACAGACACTTACTAGCTATGTGACCTTGGGCAAGTCATTTAACCTCTGTTTGCCTCAGTTTCTTCAACTGTAAAATGGAGATAATAATAGCCCCTTCTTGTTCAATCCTGTCTTCCTCTTTGTAACCCCATTTGGTGTTTTCTTGACAAAGATACTGGAGTGGTTTGCCATGTCCTTCTCCAACTCATTTTACAGATTAGGGAACCAAGACAAACAAGTAACTTGCCCAGGGTCACACAACTACTAAGTGTCTGAGGCCGGATTTTGAACTCAAGTCTTACAGACTCCAGGCCAGGTGCTCTATCCACTGCACCATCTAGCTGCCCCCAATAATAGCACCTACCTTGCAGGATTGTTGTCAGGGTCAAATGAGATATTTGTAAAAGGCCCTTAGTGCATAGCAGGTGCTATTTAATGTTTATTCCTTTTCCTTTCTCCTATAAGTAGTGGGTAGAAGGTATAAGGAGATGTATTTCGGTTTGATGTAAAACAAACAAACAGACAAAACAGACAAAAAACCCAAAAAACAAAACTTGCTAATAATTAGACCATTCCAAAAAAAAATAGAACAGAAAGGCTCAGCATAGTAGGTACCCAGCAGCTCAAAGGAACTTCAGAAGCTAATTAGTTCCAACCCCTCATTTTATAGATGAGTAAACTAAGGTTTCGGGGCAGCTAGGTGGCGCAGTGGATAAAGCACTGGCCCCGGAATCAAGAGGACCTGAGTTTAAATTTCACCTCAGATATTTACTAGCTGTGTGACCTTGGGCAAGTCACTTAACCCCGACGATTACCTTGAACATCCAGAGCTATCTCCAGTCGTCCTGATCTATATCTAGCCACTGGACTGAGATGGCTCTGGAGGAGAGAGTGAGACTGGTGACTTTGCACAGCCCTCCCTCACTTAAATTCAATTCACTGCAAGTCATGACATCACCTCCTGATGTCATGGTCCTCTTAGAGAATGAAGGACAAACATATGGATATGTGTGTGTGTGTGTGTGTGTATATGTCTGTATGTGTCTGTCTGTGATATACACACACACACACACACACACACACACACACACACACATATATATATATATATATATATATATATCCCAAGGCCCAGAAATGATCAGTGATGCACTCAAAGTTACACAAGCAATAATAACTCTGATAGACTCCAAAGTCAGAACTCTCTGCCATCTACCCTTACAGCAATGGTCCCTTGTAGAACAGGCTGTTGAAAAGATTCATGTTGAGGTCTGGGTTAAACTAGACATCCTCTGAGCTTCCTTTCAACTCTAATATTCCATGATTCTCTCACAATGTGCTTCTTAAACTCACCCATTTACAGCCCTGGAGAAGAGGAAGCACGGATTCCCCAGTCACAGTTACCAAAAGACCAAGAGATACATGTACAGATGACTTGGTATGGACAAAACAAGAGTCTTGAAGGAGTTGAAAACCAGGCATTTTTTTGGCATAGGAGTTCACAGAGGGTAGGCCAAGTATACCAGGTCTTCCTGGGGCAAGCATGACGTCTGACCCATGCCTTTCCCCATTATATTCTCCTCTGAGAAAGGGCCAATGGGAATGTCCTCCCCAGGGAGTGCTGGTATACCTGGCTCTCACACACAGACACACACACACACACACACACTCTCTCTCTCTCTCTCTCTCTCTCTCTCTCTCTCTCTCTCTCTCTGCACACTGATGTTGTCTGGACAGCTTCAGAAATGAAAAAATTCACATTAATTGAATTAACCTTGAAATTACCTTTCATTTATACTGTATATATGTACATACATACATACAGATATAGATAGATAGAGATAGAGATAGAGATAGAGATAGAGATAGAGATAGAGATAGAGATAGAGATAGAGATAGAGATAGAGATAGAGATAGAGATAGAGATAGAGATAGAGATGGAGATATTTTTTTTTGCAGGGCAACAAGGGTTTAAGTGGCCTGCCCAGGGTCACACAACTAGTAAGTGTCATGTGTCTGAGACCAAAGTTGAACTCAGGTCTTCCTGAATCCAGGGCTGGTGCTTTATCCACTGCACCACCTAGCTGCCCCTTATATATATCTTATTTGTACCATTTGTGGGGGGCATGTTTTCTCCCCGCTTTATACTGTGAGCTCCTTGAGACCCAGGGACCATGCTTTTGCCTTTCTTTGTATGCCCACTACATAGATTTGGAGTCAGGAAAATCTGAGTTCAAATCTGGCTTCAGACATACACTGACTATGTAACTCTAGGGGGTGTCATTTAACCGCTATTGACCTCTATTTCCTCATCTGTAAAATGGGGTTAATAATAGCACCTATCCTCCCAGAGTTGTTGTGAGGATCAAATAAGATAACGCATGTAAGGCACTTTGCAAACCTACTATTGTCTATGTTATGTTATGTTGTATTGTGTGTGTGTATAGATACACACCATCTGATTAAGTTCATGACTCCCAATATCTGACTGAGTAGCCAAGGATGAGAATCCCCAAAGAACATAAAATCCAAGTTAGAAAGTTATCTTTCACTGATCAGGTGGGCATTTGCCCTCTCCATCCTGCTTCCTATACAGATTAGCAACACCAGAGCCCACGGCCCTTCCTCCCGCACCTTTGTGGAGTCCAGAACAGAAGTAGAGCCTGTGTTCTGCACTGGGCGAGGGTAGCCTGGATGCTAAGGCTTAGCTCTCTGAACACAGCAGGAAGGCCTTATAATGCAGCTCCGAAATCTCTGCTGTTGTTCCAAAGAGCATCTGGAGTTTTATTTAGGGGATCACCTGCCTCGAGCAGCCTCCTTTTATTCCCTCTTCTTGAAAAGATGCTGGCAAAAATACATTCTGCTCTCATTTCATCCCCCTCCTCGGCCTCCTCTTTTGCTGACTGGCTTCTGCTTTTGATTTAGCTATAGCTGAGCAGAGCCAAGGGAAGTGGGCTGGGATTGCCTTTGGGACATTGTAGGGAGATTTTAATGACCCCAGGCTTCTCCCAGAAACAAAGGCTCATCTTTTTAAATATCAATATTCTTCTGTTGATGGAGAGTCCTGGGTCATAGGGTGATGGACTCAAAGCTGAGAGGGACCTTGGGGTTATCTAGACCAACCCCCTCATTAACTCCCATCTTCAAAGAATCAAAGTTACAAGGTCACTCAGGGGTGGTGGAGAGACTCAGGCTGGGCATGAAGAGAATGCATCACATGACTAGCAAAAATGGTGTGGGTAAGAGCTCAAAGGATGTCATCAAAGAGACCGGTAATTGGAAAAGAAGATGGGTGGCTCATGTAAGTGACAGGGAGGGATAACCAATGAGCAGCTCATGTGCATCATTAGTACCCAGGCAACGTGAAAAGACCTAGAGATGGACCCCCTAGGGAGGACATGGACAAGAGAGGGACAGTGGATGGGCTGCTATCTGTGCCATTGGAGGCAGTTCACACTGAGGAGAACACAGATTGGTTGATGTATTGAAATATCAGAGCACAGCTGGGCAGACCAATTAACTGTCTTAACCAAAGCCTACTGTATTTCCCCCAGGCAGGTGGCACCTACAAACAAATACAGGGTGGGAGGGGAAGCTAGGTGGCACAATGGATAGAGCACTGGCCCTGGAGTCAGGAGGACCTGAGTTCAAATATGACCTCAGACACTTAATACTTACTAGCTGTGTGACCCTGGGCAAGTCACTTAATCCCAATTGCCTAAAAAGAAAAAGAAAAAAAAAGAAAATGAACCTCCAAAAGTAAGTGACCTATGTAAACAAATACAGGGTGGGCCAAAAGCTACAAAGGAGTTTCAATATTTAATAACTCCTTTATTTTTTGTTTTTAATTTATAATACCACAGCATCATGTACAGTATATATAAGCAATAAATATGTGTGTATATGGGAAATAAGGAAAAACAATTTTCCAAAAGTTATTAAAAAATACCAGACCCCTTCATGACTTTTGGCCCACCTGGTATTTTAACCATGAAAAATTGGGTAGCCATGGTGTTGACCATTTCCAAGACCAAGACTCCTTCCTCTCTGCCTGAAACTCATTCCAGGCCCTCCAAGTGTAGGTACGTAGGAATTCAGTCTAAGTTGACAGGAACCCAGGTGCAGCCTGCCTGACCTATGAAAGAACATACCTGTTCCCTCTCTACTAGGAGGTAGTCTAGAGCGAGCCTATTTTGTAAGTCTAAAGGCCTTGAGTGCATAAACTTCAGTGCTAAGTTCCTCCACAACACCTAAGGTCTCATTGATGAAGACTTGTAAAAAAAATTAAAATAAAAACCCATTCATTCTGTTCAGGAAGGCTAGACTGTGGGTAGCCCCATCCGTGAGCAGTAAGGTATCAAGGTCTCCTATCCAGGGGAAAAGTAACAGGCACCCAGATGACAGCACCTCTGTCAGGTTAAGTATGTTTTTGTAGGTAGGGCACTTGTGCAAAAAGAACCCTCTCTATCCCCCCAGGTACCTGCCAGTTTTTGAGAAGCCAATAGTATGCTTTGTTATTGCACAAAAATAAAATCCCCAAGGGGCTGTCCTAAAAGCCTATCAAAGTACATCTAGTGCCTCACAAAAAAACATTCTTGACATATCTCTGGTTTCCATGGATAGTCATGTTCTTAAACAGGGATGTAATATAGTTACATCCTGTCTTTCATCCCATTATTTGGTCATTTGTCCTGTTCTTCTGTCTTATTCATAACACAGCAGGGGTGGCTTATAGTATAGTGCAGGCACAGTAGGGGTGAAAACTGGGAGATGTTACTCATTTTCTTCTGATTGAGTGTAAAGGACATTGAGGAATTCTCCTGCTACCCCTTTTATTGTTGTTGAATCTTTTCAGTCCTGTCTGACTCTTCACGACCCCATTTGGAGTTTTCTTGGCAGAGATACTAGAGTGGTTTGCCATTTCCCTCTCCAGCTCATTTTACAGAAGGGGAAACTGAGGGAAACAGGGTTAAGTGACTTGCCCAGGGTCACACAGCTAGTAAGTATCTGAGGCCAGATTTGGATTCAGATCTTCTTGACTCTAGGCCTGATGATTTATCCATTGTTTCACCTAGCCACCTGACTTTTTATGTTTATTGACTATTATTGACTATCTGATAAAAGTACTTGAAGAATCAAATGACATAGATATGCAAAGTGTTTTGTAATTATTAAAGTACTATACTGGGGCAGCTAGGTGGCGAAGTGGATAAAGCACTGGCCCTGGATTCGGGAGGACCTGAGTTCAAATCTGGACTCAGACACTTGACACTTAACTAGCTGTGTGACCCTGGGCAAGTCACTTAACCCTCATTGCCCTGCCCCCCACAAAAAAGTACTATACTAATACTAGCAATTATTAATTGGGGAATGGCTGAACAAATTAGCGTATGGATGGAATACTGCAAAAAATAACAAAAGGGATGAGTTCAGAAAAACCTGGGAAGACTTGTATGAACTGATGTTTTGTGCGAAGTGAGCAGAACCAGGAGAACAATTCACACATGAACAACAACATTGTAAAGAAAAGACTTGATGCAATGACGAATCAATCACATTTCAAGGGGAACAATGATGAAGCTTGCCACCCTCCTCCTGACACAAGGGCGAGGGACTCAACATAAAAAATACATTTTTGGACACAACCCACATGGAAATTTGTTTTGTTTGACTTATGCATATTTGTTACAAGAGTTTTCTTTTCTTTTTTTTTCTTCGCAATGGGTCTGAGAGTGGGAAGGTAGGGGACTAGGGATAGAATTACCAAAAAAGTAAAGAAAGTAAAGAGAATAATTGAAAGTTTTTTGATGTACAGAAGAGAACAAAAGGAATCACAGATAAGTAAAGATAACTACAAAAGTTAAATGTTGAATTTATTATATACTTTTAAAAAGAAAAGTAAGCAGAATCTAAAAGCGATTTGCAGTTTCACATACATTCAATTTTTCATATACATTCTATATTTCACATACATTCTATTCTACTTTGTATGTGGTAATGCTACTTTTATTTTACATTTGTTAATTTCAGAATAAAATTTATTTAAGACCATAACAATTTTCCCCTGGGACAGTAGAGATGGTAGTGGTTTTTATGAATCAGAGTTGGAAAAAAGGAAGTCTAACATCTCTCATGAGAAGCCAGGCTTTCCCAAGACTGAACCCTGTCATCCTAAATGGGTCCAGAGCAGAGGGACCTCTTTGAGAGAAAAAGTGTAGGCAGGGTATTCCATTCCCTGTGGGGCAAGTATGAGTTTCCTAATGTTAGACATTAGCCATGATGTTTACCCAGGAAATTACTATATATGAGAGTAGTAGCCCTTGATCCATCACTCTTGGAAAAAAGGAACTAGTTGGCACAGGATGTAGAATGCTGGGCTTGGAGTCAGGAAGACCTGAGTTCAAATCCCACCTCAGACACTTTTTAGCTATGTGATCCTGGACAAGTCGCATAGTCCTGTTTGCCTTAGTTTTCTCATCTGTAAAATGAGCTGGAAAAAAAATGGCAAACTACTGCAGTATCTTTGCCAAGAAAACCCCAAAAGGTATCACAAAGAGTCAGACATGACTGAAAATGACTAAATAACAACAATTGACATCATGGGCAGTTATATTGAATTTAAAATTTTAGAATGTAAACAATTTGAAAATTCTTTTAGATTTAATCATCTAAAGGACAATGACTCTGACTGACCTCATCGTGACTTCAGAAGACTGATGATAAAGCTGACCTCCCACCAATTTTTTGGTCCCATGCCCCATTTTGTTTGTGTTTTACATCTTAGTCATATTTACCATATTAGAAACTAATGAAAATAATCATGATGAAAATAGTTTTGACCTCATAGACCCCCTAAAGGGTCCCTAGACTACACTTTGAGACCACTTGGCTAAAATGGGGTAGAGAACGAAACACACCTTTTTTAGACATGACTAAGACAGTTCTTTGTTTGTTCAACTCTACATGTGTATAGTCAAGGGAGGGAAATTTCTGAGGGGAGGTGGAAGTTAGTGGGTAGTGTTAAGGGTTAAAATTCTAGCTAGTCTGTCTAAAATATCTAATGAGTGGTCGCCAATAAATTATAAGCTTTAGCAAGAGTTAGACTTTTAAGCATTTATTAAGGAGAATAAGAATTTGGTAAAGAGAGAGAGAAAGGTCTAGATTCCTATCTATTAAAGAGAGAGCACATTTCTAGCTCCGCTCTCCACCAGAGTCCAAAGGAAAGAGCGCGAGACTGAGCGCCAGTCTCTTCCTTCCTCCTCCCACTAGTCCGCGTCACTTCCTGACTCCTGAAGAAAAGACTCCTGGTCTTGCCCTCAAAGACCTTCGCCTCATGGGCAGAACTCTTCTACAGTAAGTATCCAGCAGGTGGCGTTATTCCAATCGTTACAGTCCCCCCTGTTGTTCCTCAAGAAACAAAATGTTTCCTTGACGGAACAGTAAAAAGAATATAATAACTATTGCTAACTAATAATATGTGAACAACAATATAGAAAAGGAAGAGAGGAAAGTTTTGTCCAGAGGGGCGATTTTTTTTTTGTCCTCATGAACCGACGCTTTGACATTAGTCTTGCAAAGGGAGGGCCTCTGCAGAGAGTACATGTTACAGATGGTGTATATTATAACAGAAAGAGAAAAAAAACAACAAAAACAACAAATCAAAACTGTTCATTTAAAGTCTCTGAAAGTCTTTTCTTAGATGTCCTCTAGGTGTAGTCGTGGAATGGAAGTCTTTTCAGGGGTTGATGTGTGGATGCTGGTAATCAGCCAGGAAAATTTCCTACAAAATTGAGCTTAACACAACTTTAAAATAGCTTTGTCAATAATCAAATCCAACAATGAAAGTTCTCAAAAACATGTCTAAGGGAATTCAGAATCTTAGTTGTTACACATGAAACATATAATAAAACAAAAATTGAACCATTCTTTAAAATTATAATATTACTATAGTCCCCCCTTATGGAGGGTAATTGAGAAGACAATTGCTGCAATATTAATTAATAAAAATAATTTTTATCTTTGTTTTATCACTTTTTGCATCATCTGCCTAATTATCCTCATGCCATTATGAGAAATTAAAAAATCTAATATAATTGGTAACAGGTGTCAAGGCCAAATTCAACACTGTATTTATCATGACACCTGAGATAATTATGGGGGTTACCATAAAAGAACAGAGAAATGATGGGATATGAGCATTCCCACACTTGAGCAATATGTACTGCCCATACAGTATGCCAGGCTTAAAATAGGTGGATGGAATATATGTCCATGCCACCGAACATATTGGAAGAAACTGAGTCAGACTTAATCAGATGCATGGGACTGAGATGTCCATGGCATCAGGCATATAGGAGGGAGCATGGAAGCCAGGTGTAGAAGTGAGATGGGTGGGATGAATACTTCCAGCCATCTGTACAATATTGTGGGGAAAAAGAGTATAAAATATTAAACCAAGAGAATCCAACCTCAACATTTGTCAAAAGCCGTTCCCTCGGCCATACCTTGACTTCATGCATGTCTCCCCTCATGTGACAGTTCAGTGTCTGCTCCTTGAGCAATATGTATTCCTCTTGTGATTGGATGGCACCTTGGCCAACTGGCATCTGATAACTCAGAATAAAGGCAATTAATGTCTTAAATGATAAGTTCCCATAATCCAAGTCTCATATGGATTTAAAATTGAGGATAATAAATGATTGCAAAAAATGTGAATACATCTTGACTCAGAACACAATATATAATTATGCAACAATTTCAAATAATACCCCTTTTTTTAACTTAGTATACAATTACTTTTTTGAAAAATCTGAACATATTTAAATACAAGTTAAAGCACAACAGAATCTCAAAGAAAACTTTTTTTTGAAAAAAGAAAACTTTTACAAATGTTCCCCTCTTTTTTTTTTTTTTTTGAATGTGCTTATCAAAAATAATACTTCTAGAATCAATTTACACTTGCCATGGCAACCAATCTGCCAAGGAAATGCTTTAAAGAGTTTGATCAAATAATCAGTTGAGAAAAACAAAAACAAACAACTCAGAATATGGGAGCACAATACTCCTAGAATTAACATTGTATTATGAAATCAAAACCATCTTGCAATTTTTTCAAAATTAGATAGATAAACGAATAGAAGAAAATACACATGGAACAATAAAAGACAATGAAATTCAAACTAAGGAAGTCTAAATGAATGTGAACTTAATATTAATAAGAGTATTATAAAATATAAACTTGATCACATGACTATAAAAAGCTTTTACAAATATTCTCCTTGTTTTAAAAACTAAATATAAAACACAATCTCAAAAGCATGAAAATCTCTATGAAAATAAACCCATACCATTAATTTCAAAATGTATATGTAATAGCATAGAAATCCTATGTAACCTCTGAACTGATATTAATACTCTGAGTGAATTCAGAACACCTTTGATTCCGATATCTAAAATCCCCAATACTCATATCAATACCTTGCTGCTTACTTCTACATTTCTGTAAAATATATACCCTTCCATGGCAAAAGAAGCAGAGTCTTGAACTATGTTGATTGTCATTCTTATTCAGCTTAAGTTTTTCTTCTTTAACCCCTCTATATTGTCTGTCGGGCTTTTCACCATACAAATGCTTTATAAGATTACTAATTAAAGACAAAAGCAGGTTAGCAAAATTATGAACAAAACGAGCATATCTGGAATTTAAAGGGTTTTCTAAAATTGTCTCAGAAGCACAGCCAGGCTGGGGAAGGGGTGAGCCTGAAGCTGCAAATGTAGTTAGAGAAAGTTGAGCATGCGCATTAGATCTTTGGACTTCCCGGGCCAGGGAAGCAATGGGCTTGGCCATGGGAGGAGTAGAGGGTGGGGTTTGGAGAGGAGGGGAGGGACCAGAGCAATTAGAATCAGACTTGATTTTGAACTCAGGCCTGGATTCCTCTTCCCCCACTTTGCCTCCAGGTGCTAGGGGATTAAAAGCTTCTAGAGGGTGGGTCATTGCCTCCAGGCATGCAAAATTAGAGCAACAATTAGTGTTAGAACTGGGAAAAGCTGTGGGAATCTCTTCAGGTTTCTCTGAAAAAGCATGGTTGGGAGAGGGAGAGATATTTCCTTGTGTGAGTAAGTTGCTGGCTCTTTTAACAAAAATAAAAAGAAAAATAGAAAATCCACAAAAACAAAGCATTAACATGATCTTATCTCCCATTTGTCTGGTTAAACAGACTAAAATCAAAAATAGGGTAATTAGGGAGTTTAAAAGGTCCATTCGAAAAAATTTAAAGGAAAAACACAGCCAGTACACCAGTACTTAGCAGTTAAAGGGAGAGGGAGGGGAAATTTCTTACCCAACCAGCAGATCAGAAGACTGAGGGTTAGCTTTCCTCTTCGTGGTCAGCCATCTGTTAAGGGTTAAAATTCTAGCTAGTCTGTCTAAAATATCTAATGAGTGGTCGCCAATAAATTATAAGCTTTAGCAAGAGTTAGACTTTTAAGCATTTATTAAGGAGAATAAGAATTTGGTAAAGAGAGAGAGAAAGGTCTAGATTCCTATCTATTAAAGAGAGAGCACATTTCTAGCTCCGCTCTCCACCAGAGTCCAAAGGAAAGAGCGCGAGACTGAGCGCCAGTCTCTTCCTTCCTCCTCCCACTAGTCCGCGTCACTTCCTGACTCCTGAAGAAAAGACTCCTGGTCTTGCCCTCAAAGACCTTCGCCTCATGGGCAGAACTCTTCTACAGTAAGTATCCAGCAGGTGGCGTTATTCCAATCGTTACAGTAGCTATAGCACTGGACTGATGGTTTCACTGGTCTAGGAAGTTCCCAGGGAGGGATTTCTCAGTAGTTTATGAATAAATAAAAGTATTCATTTGACAGGTAAGTGTTTGCTAAGTTCCAGGCCCTGTCCAAGGCTGGAGATACAAATATTAGAGACAGTCCCTCCTTTTGAAGAATTTACAATCTGATGGGAAAACTATATATAAAGATGAGCTAGAAAAGGGAGTGGGGGGGTGTCAGCAGAATGATCTGAAAATAGTGGGGAAGTGAGGTGGTAGGTACTCTGGTTCTAAGTGAGATAAGACAAAGACTCCCAAGTCAGAGCCCTAGTCGCAGGGGCTGAGTTCAAGGTTGGAATAGAAGGAAATGAGGAGGAAGAAGGGGATGATCTGAGTATAGATCCCATGGTTTGGAAAAGTCTTAGTTGTTTGGGATACTGAAAGATGGGATGACTTGCCTACTATCCCTCAGCCAGTATGTGTCAGAAGAGGGACTTGAACCCTGGTCTTTCTTGATGTTTAGACCACCTTTCTATCCATTATACTGACCTGCCTCCTCTGTGGAGCAGTGACAGAGATTGGGGGAGGGGGAGAAATAGAACATCAGTAAAATCTTAAAAAAAATACACAGGGGGACACAAAAAAGCAGGGCAATTTTGTCACTACCTAATGAAATTTAACAAGTCCTCTTAAAACACTGAACTGTATATATATATATAACCGAAGTTTGTCATTTCACACACTATCCTCTTTTTTTGCTCTTTGAGAGCTGAAATGCTTCTTTTGGTTGTGTTTGTGTCTGCAGATGATGGTTAAGTTAAAAAGGTGAAAAGACATATTTTCAATAGTGTGTCCCAGACCCGCATCACACATCAAAAGCAAAGCAAAAGAATCAACTAAATGAGCATCCTTAGAGTAGGTACTTGTTTCTACTTGGTTCCTCCCTTGCTCTAGAAGCAAGAGGCCAGGTTTGTGCTTACCTTTTTGGGCTGTGGGGGTGGGGCTGACCTACTTTGGAATGAAAGAGTTTAGATGATGTCTTATGGAAAGCAAAATATTTTCTATACATTATTGGTCCTTGGCATGTTGTATAAGCAGTTTTCGTACCAAATTAGATCTCAAAAACCCTCACCTTTCTTGTGTGTGTGTGTGTGTGTGTGTATGAACAGGCAATGTTGGAATCTTGCCCGAAAAAGGGTTGGTTACACACGCCGATATACTCTTGGTGGGGATTGTTTCAAATATTCTGGAAAACCATTTGGAGTAATGCTGGTGTAGCATCCCAACCCTGGGCAACCCATGGGTCCCCAGGGGACAGCTACCCCAGACTCAAGGAATTCTGTCTGTACAAAAATTCACAACGCCCCCATAGGTGCTTGTCTTTTCAGTCATTTTTCAGTTCTGTCTGACTCTCTGTGACTCCATTTGGGCAAAGATACTGGAGTAGTTTGCCATTTCCCTCTCTGGTTCGTTTTACAGATGAGGAAACTGAGGCAAACAGGGTTAAACGACTTACTCACATAGCTAGTAAGTGCCTGAGGCCAGATTTGAACTCAGGAAGATGAGTCTTCCTGACTCCAGGCCCAGTGCTGTCCCTATCTGAGTCCTTTGGTTGTCTGTTGGTTCATTTACCTCTAATAGACAACCAAAGGACAAAAACGGCCTAAAGCAGATATTTACTAATATGGCTTGGCAAGAACGGTAGTAAACAAAGGTTGCCCCCACCCATGAGCTTGGCAGTCTCTTCGACATATTAGTAGGAAGAGTGGACATGGACAAAGCACACATGAGGATCACAGATGGCCCAACTAATACCTCCCCACATAAGGCTCGAATGTCTTTCCTTGTGTTCTCATACTCTTATCCCTGGGCCCAGTGTCCCTGCTGGGCAGATTGCTCAGCCAGTTTCCCTGAGCCTGTTCTTTTGGGTGACAATTCCTGATAGCTAGGGCTGCCCCTCAGCTCACAAAACTCCCCCAAGTCTCATGCCTTATCTGACTTGGCATATTCCCTTCCCAGTATGCTGACTTCTCCTAGAGAATAATTCTTGCCCAAGAAATGTTTACATGATCCCCAGTGTACAGGTATATAAAATAAATATGCATAACCTTTTACTGTTGCCAAATTTTTCTTGACCCCCACGTTCGGCTATGGGACCCTAGGGTTGCAACTCACAGTTTAAGAAGTTAGGTACTAAGGGAGCTGGACTAGACACTCTGGTTCTTCAGCTGAGTAAAGTAGAAAGTTAAATTTGGAGTCAGGAGAACCCCACTTTAAAACTTGTATCTGGGGCAGCTAGGTGGCGCAGTGGATAAAGCACCAACCCTGGATTCAGGAGGACCTGAGTTCAAATATGGCCTCAGACACTTGACACTTACTAGCTATGTGACCCTGGGCAAGTCACTTAACCCCCATTGCCCCGCAAAAAAGCAAAAGCAAAAAAAAAAACAAAACCAAAGAAGCTAGGTACTAAAATTCCCTTACAAACTCCAGATTTTGTTTTTAAAGAGATGAATTCTATATATCAGCAATATCAAGAAAGGCATTTTGCTTAATTGCTCAAATGATCACAGAATCATCATAGAGAATTACAAAGTCAGTAGATAGACCTAAGTACTGAAGCCTATAAAACCTGAGTTAGTCTCTTAACCTCTGCTTGCCTCAGTTTCCTCATCTATAGAACTATTTCCTATTGATCCTGTACATAGCTTGCTCCGTATATATTTGTTTGTATGTTGTCTTCCATGTTAGATTGTAAACTTCTTCAGGGCTGAGATTGTCTTTTGCCTCTTTTTGTATTGCTAGCACTTAACACTGTGCCTGGCATATAGTAGACACTTAATAAATGTTTATTGAATTGAATTGAACAATAGCATCTACCTCCCAGAGTTATGTGAGAATCAAGTGAGGTCATATTTGTAAAACACTTTGCAAACCTTAAAGCTCTAGTTATTGTTATCATCGTCATAGTTTTTGTCGTCATCATCATCATAATTAGCAGCAGCACCAGAAAGGACCTTAGAAGTCAATTTACAAATTGATAATTTACAAATGAAGACGGTAAGTCAGAAAGGTTGCCCAAGATCACACACATAGCATATAGCAGAAATGGGCTTGGGAGCTGGGGTCTCTGATTCATTCACTTCTAGCTCCATCCAACCCCAGATAATACATCTGCTGGTACAGTACGCCAAGTGCATAAGTCTTTAAAGAAAATTGTCATTTCAAGCCTGAGCTCAAAGCAGTTCAATGACCGTCTTTACAATGCTAGATTTATTCCTTCCCAATTTCTTTTGAAATTGGCTGTACTTTACCTGGCATGTAGTTGATTTCTCCGGAACTCCAGAGCTGGTGGGGAAGAGGTAAATCCTTAGGTGGAAGTTGATTGAGTAAATTGGTCAGTCAAAAGTAAAAGCCATCCCTGCCCTCTAGGTGTTTATAGTCTGATGGGGGAGATAACTGGGTCTATTCAGGATCTAAAACCTTAAAGTGCTGGCCATTATTATTGTTATTATTAGATAATGAGAGGTAGTTAGGATGTATTCTGGAAAGAGAAAGCACCAGCCCTGGGGAATTAGGGTGAAGGGTGGGGAGGAGGTTTGTCTGGAAAGGCCTCCGGCAGAAAGTGGTATTTCAACCTAATCTAGAAGGAAACCAAACAAAATTACCGAGGATGATGAAAGAGTAGTCAATCAAAGCAATCAACAAGCCTCTGGTCCTTGCCTGGTACTGCTAGATCCTATAGAGATGCCAAGACAAAAATGAAACGTTCTTTGTCTTCAAGGTGCTTATATTCTAATAGGAAAACAACTTGTTTAATAAGTTATATTAAATATATTAGCAGTATATATTTATTATTAGTAGGAACATATAAACAAAAATGTAAGTTGAAAGTGGGGAAGAATCTCCTGACAGAGGCGAAAGACTAATATGCAGAATGAGAAACTTTTTTTAACACGCCCAATAAGGAAATTTGTTTGTCTTGACTGAATGTTGGTTAAAAGGTTTTACTTTTTTTTTTTTAATTTGAGGGAAAGGAAAGAAAATGCTTGTAAAATTTTGAATTTAAAAATGTTGGCAAGCTTCTGCCCTGAACACTTTTTTGTATTGTATTAATAATGTTATTTGGTATATAATATTAATAAAATAGCTAACATTTGGGTAGCTAGGTGACACAGTGCGTAGTTTGCCAGCCCTGGAGTCAGGAGGACCTAAATTCAAATTTGACCACAGATGCTTATTAGTTATGTGAACCTGGGCAAATCACTTCACCTTGTTTGCCTCAGTTTCCTCATCTGTAAGATGAGCTGGAGAAGGAAATGGCAAATCACTCTAGTATCTTTGCCAAGAAAACCCCCCAAAAGGGGTCAACAGAGAGTCAGTCAGACACGACTGGAACAACAACTTTTATATAAACCTTTACGGTTTGCAGTGTTCTTACATAGATTATTTCATTTCCTATTGCTCTATCAGGTAACGGTGATGGGGAGTCTTGAGTGGCCCCCTCATTCTCTGTTCTTGCTCTCTTCTAGTCAGGTCAACAAGCATTTATTTATTAACCATATTAAGTACAACGTGCCAGGCACTGGGCTAAGAACTCTTCTAGCATTGGGTAAATGCTGGTAGGTGTGTTTAAGTGAGCTCCAGGTGGAGATAAGCCTTTCGAATGCAGGATCCTTGGGGCCCAAACTCCAAATCCCAGAATTCTGTAGCCCAGAGAATTAACTTCTGGGTTTGGGCCCCAAGGAAGAGGCTATAGCTTTTGTGAAGCCTGCACACTTGAAAAGATGTCTGGAAACCAGCCCTCCAGGTTTTTTTGTTGTTATTCCCCAAAGCACTTGAGTCCCCTGACGTCACCTTAAGCTTACACAAAGCCCACATTGGTCCTTTCTCTCCATTTTTTTTTTAAACAACCGTTAACATTATTGTGGGCTTTTAATTCATGGAAAATTCTCCAGCTCCTCACAAATTCCCTCCTATTCTCATGGTAGACAGGCTGATCCAAATTCATTCAAACTGAGCTGCTCCAGGAAAGCAGCTGATTGCCCTTCCCGTCCATCCTGAATCATAATGGCTTTTGAAAAGATACCTTTTAGGCTGGGGAAGCTCTCAATGAGGCCTATTTGCAAAGTCCTCAAGATGCTTTTTTCTTTTATGGGTCTCCCACTCCAACCCAAGTCCTCAAAGCTCCTTTGTCTTTCTACGAGTGAATTCTTGAGGCCCAAGGACAAAGGGGTGGTTTGGAAGACCAATGGGCTTGGTACTCAAGACTGGCTGGCATTCTCTACCCCCTCCTTTTTTTCAAAGAATTTGAAATGAAAGGTGAATGGTAGTGTGCCCTGGGTGGGGGAGGGTATCCTTTGCCTTTTTTTTTTCTGTTGGTTTTTGGTTTTTTTACTGAAATAGAAAGAGCCTCATAGGATGGTGGGTTTTTTTCCCCCCAGCAACACTGATGGGTAAGGATTGACACCAGAAAAATACTGTAATAAATTAATGGTTCCAGAATGACTGAACTAACCAAAAAAAGAAAGAGAGAGAGAGAGAGAGAGAGAGAAAGGAAGGAAGGAAGGAAGGAAGGAAGGAAGGAAGGAAGGAAGGAAGGAAGGAAGGAAGGAAGGAAGGAAGGAAGGAAGGAAGGAAGGAAGGAAGGAAGGAAGGAAGGAAGGAAGGAAGGAAGGAAGGAAGGAAGGAAGGAAGGAAGGAAGGAAGGAAGGAAGGAAGGAAGGAAGGAAGGAAGAAGGAAATAATTTTTAAAGGCAAACTACAGATGCCCCTTTAAGAGAGTGGAACTCCCAGGGAGGGTTGTGCTGTTTTCATTGCTTCTGTGTGGGGAATGATTCGGGATCACAACGGAGGAGAGCGCAACCTGTCACCCTACGTCTGCTCATTATTTTTGTTTTGTCTTACAAACTTTTTCTCATCCATGACTTTCATCACAGGCAAAGCTGAAATGAAAAATGAAAGTGTCCTTGTTTACATTTAGACTAGATATAACTAATCTTTTAGATATAACTAGCTGCATCTCTTAGCAGACATGCTATCTCCCACCTACAGACCCTGGCACGGGCTGGTCCCCCAAGCTTGGAAAATATGCCTTCCTCACCTCTACCTCTCTGAATGCCTCACTTGTTTCAAAGCTTAACTCAAGTGCCACCGCCTGCACTTGAAGCCTGGCCTGATTCACTCTCCCACCCCAACTAATGTCCACCCTAAAATGCCTTATATTTGTTCTTTGTATACTTATATGTTCATTTCTCCCAATAAAATATAAGATACATGAGAGCAGGGGCTGTTTTTTGTTTGTTTTTGTCTTTTCATCCTTGATGCCTAATAATGCCCTGGCATCTTGTTGTTGTTCACTTGTGATCGACTTTTCATTACCCATTTAGGGTTTTCTTGGCAGAGATACTGCAGTGCTTCCCCAGCTCATTTTACAGATGAAGAAACTGAGGCAAACCGGGTTAAGTGACTTGTCCAGGGTCACCAACTTAGTGTCTGACATCAGATTTGAACTCAGGTCCTCCCGACTCCAGCTGCCTAGATGTTAACTATTTTGCTAATATCATATGCCAAAAAACATTATTAATATTATATGCTAAAGAGACAGTGCTCAGGGCAGAAGGTTGCCTGCTTTTTAAAACTCAAAATTTTACAAGCATTTATTTTTTTCTCCCTTCCCCCAAATTAGCGGGGGCAATAAAAAGCAAAACCTTTTAACAACCATTCATAGTCAAGCCAAATTTCCATATTAAGGATCTGAACTCAAGTCTTCTAGACTCCAGGCTCTGGCACACCAACAGATGCTAAATAAATGCTTCTTGATCAAAGGAAACAGCTCAGATGCCATCTCTTTCAATGGGCTTCACCTGGATATCTCCACATTGTTTACCTTCTCTCCCTCTCAGGTTTTCTTTGCATTATTTTGTGTACCTTATAGTTTACACAGCATCTTGGGTTTAGAGTTAGACAAGAGACAAGACATCATTTAGTCTAACTCCTTTATTTTACAGATAAGGAAACTGAGGCTCAGAGGAAAAAGTGATTTGTTTCAGGTCACATAGGTAGTAAAGTAGAAGAGTCAGGATTTGAATCCAGAGACTGGCTTCAGATCTTTAGTTCTTTCCATCATGTCTTACTGTCATTTTTCTCTATAGATGCTGAATCCCCACCTCCCACCCTGAGTGGAATATAAATTTGTTTGGGACAGGCAGGGACGATTTCCTCCTCCCCCCCCCACCCACTTTTTTTCCTGAGCTCCTAGACCAGAACTTTTCACAGAGTAGGTGCTCCTTACAAGTGGGATGGAATAGAATCCTCCGATGAAATTGAGAGGATCCATATTATGAGACTTGTCATTATATCTTTTTCCTCTAAGATGCCATAGGCAAAAATTTCACCCATAAAATATGTATCACCAAAAAGGATAGCTAATGAGGGTATTCTGGAGCTATTTCTAACAGGCTCCTGAGATCTGATTGTTAAATGTTCACTGTGAGCATTTTCACCTCCAAATTTGTCAAGCCATACAGACCAGGGCTTGGTTTATTTATCATGGAGAAAAGCTTAATAATGAGAGTTACACTTTTAAAATGTGTCTTGGGTACAGTTTTTTTTTTTTTTCTCCCAGAAAGCCAGTTGTTAAACATTTACTAGCACAGAGCCTGGCACATAGTAGGTAGAATGTCACTGTTTCTGGACTGAGTGACTGACATTGCTGGACCTAGTCCAATCTTTTTCATTTTGTAAATAAGAAAACCGAGGCTCAGGGATGAAGTGATTTATCCAAGGTCACACAGATGGTCCATAAGAAAACCTAAAGTTTCTATTTATTTTTTAAAATGTATTTTATTAGGGGCAGCTAGGTGGCGCAGTGCATAAAGCACCAGCCCTGGATTCAGGAGGATCTGAGTTCAAATTTGACCTCAGTCACTTACTAGCTGTGTGACCCTGGGCAAGTCACTTAACCCTCATTGCCCTGCAAAAACAACAACAACAACAACAAATTTATTTTATTTTTAATTTATGGAATAAAACAAATATTTCCATAACATTCCAAACCCAGCATCCCTTCTATAATAGCACACCAATTAACCCTTATAATTTACAGCCACAGAGATTCAGAAACCAAGCAAACAGATACCTCTTTCATCAGTAAAGATATAAATTACCTCATGACCTAAGACAAGCATTAGGTTTCAAAAGGGGAATTTTGCTCTGGTTTTATGGGAAGAGTAGGGAAGAAAATTATATAAACTGAAGCCCTTTGGCCCTTTGAAAGAGGAGGCCAAATTGTAGGACTTCAGAACTCTCAGAACAGAATGGTGGACATCAAAAGAGAATCTTGATCATTAAACCTGAGGAAACTCCTTCCCCCAAGTGAGACAAGCATCGCTGACTTAGCAAATAATCCTAGGGAGTTATTTGAGGGGAAAAATATTCATAACAGCATTCATTGTTGTAGAAAAAAATCAGAAGAAAACTTAGTACTTGTCAGTTGGGGACTGGCTGAACAAATTTTAGAATATTAATATAATGGAAGTCTACTAGTAGCCTTGTAAGGAAAGGCAAATGTGAAGTATTCAAAGGAATGTGAGAAAGGGGCAGCTAGGTGGTACATTGGATAGAGCACCAGTCCTGGATTCAGAAGGACCTGAATTCAAATCTGGCCTCAGATAATTGACACTAGCTGTGTGACCCTGGGCAAGTCACTTAATCCCAATTGCCTCACCAAAAAAAAAGAAAGAAAGAAACATGAGAAGACCTGGATCATAGGACCATACACAGAGTTAGAGCTGGAGGGGACCTTGGGAATCATCCATCAAGCCTCTTCATTTTATATGTAAGAATATTGTGACTCAGAGATATTAAGTGACTTGCCCATGTTGCCACAGACGTAACAGGTAGCAGAATCACAAATGGAGCCCAGGGCTGCTGACTCTGAAATTAAGCAATTTTTCCCCCACTTCAGGTTCCTATAAATGATGGACTAATGCAGAACAAAGTAAACAAGAACCAGAAAAATATGTGTAAATGAAGCTAAGAAGAATTCTCTAAAGTCATTCATTGCAATGACCAGTTTTAGTCCCGTAGGATCAAAGGTGGGGCACACTTACCTCCTTTTTGTGGTAGTGTTGATGATGGTTTACTTAACATGCATACACATATAAACTTATATAGTATATATTAAGTGCTTTGCAAACCTTAAAGCACCATAAAAACTCTAGTTATTGTTACTAATTAATCATTAATTTTATATTAGTACTGTAGTTATGTCTAGTTAGTAATTAGTAATATGGGACAATTACATAGCACAAGGCCTGGAGCCAGGAAGACATCTTCCTGGGTTCAAATCTGACCTTAAACACGTACTAGCTGTGTGACCCTGGGTAAGTCAATTAACACTGTTTGCCTCAGTTTCCTCATCTATAAAATGATCTGGAGAAAGAAATGGCAAACCACTCCAGGATCTTTGCCAAGAAAATCCCAAATGGGGTCAAAAGAGTCAAACAAGAAAAAAATACAGAACTTACTCATACCTGGACTTCTCATGGGAAGAAGGCATAGCATAGAGTGTGGCTCTGAGATACCTATCTCATTGAGCAGGAGATAGGCAGATAGTTTTATAGAGGTCTGATGGTGGTCCTATGAGGTGATCGTCTGACTGTGAAAAGTTCCCCTATTGGGGGAGGACCATCCCCCACTGGTGGTGGTTGGGGGAAGTTGGGTGAGGGGTGGCTCTGGATCTCTCAAGCCATCTCTCTGCTCCTCATGCCATAAAGGCAGCAGTCACACCCAATCTCATCTTCTAGAGGGGTGGGGGAGACTGGTTAAGTGTGTTTGTCCTTTGGTTTAGTTTCTCAAGGAGAAGGTTCTTTTCATTTACCCCACAAAACTTCTGGGGTACCCAGGGCCATAACATTCCCTACTTCTCTCTATATAAGGAAAAGGGGAAAAGATTCTTCTTCTGTAACTGCTCAGTGGTGCTGAGGAAATCAGCCAGGGGAGGCAGGGTAGGGGGGAAGTGGGGAAGGCCTGGTCCGGAGAGTGTGAGGAGATGTGAGGTTCAGAGGATGGGAGGAGACACACAGGCACAGTCTATAGCTGCTTCGAGGTTGAAGCCTTGAGCCTAGATGGAACAGACTTAAACAAAAATTTAAAAGGCACCAGGGCACGGGGCAGCTAGGTGGTGCCGTGGATAGAGCACTGGCCCTGGATTCAGGAGGACCTGAGTTCAAATCCAGCCTGAGACACTTAACACTTACTAGCTGTGTGACCCTGGGCAAGTCACTTAACCCCAACTGCCTCACCAATAAAACATTTTTAAAAAGAGAGACCAGGGCAAAAAAATCAAAAAGGTGATAACTACAAAATTTACTGAGAACTGATTCCCCACCCAGTCCCCCCTACCGAGGCAGGTGAATTTCCTAGGGCTAACCAATCTTTGTCATTTCCAGACTCTTGATCGACTTATGGACCTTCGCCAAGCAAAATGATCCCTGCCTTACTCCCTGGACTTTATGTTATTATGTAAAAAGTGTCCACCTACATTAAGTAGTTTCTATTTAGAGTTAGTAGCATCTTTACTTAACTCAGGAGCAGTTCTATTGTTTCTTTTGTTAAAGGTTCATTTACATTAAGTAGTTGTACCTGACTCTGGAGCAATCTTTTGGTTCCCTTCTGTTCTGTTATGCCATAAAAAACCCTGTCCTCGGTTCCCATCTTTGGGTATTCCTAGCTTCAGCATTGCGATACCTCGAGCCCTTATTTCTCCTATATTAATTGTTTCCTTAATTTCCAGGTTAACAAAGGATTTATCAGGTAAGGAGTGAAAATGTAGTTGCTTTTTTTCCCCAGCAGCTTTTCTTTAGTGGAAGCTTGAATGCAAGACAGGGCGTGGCCTGCTTTACCAGAGTTAAGTAATTACATCAAAGCTTAATTCTGTGCAGTTCAATGGTTAGACTAAAAAAAATTTTTCTTTGCAACTTTTCAACTATTCTACTACAAAAGATTTTAAGAGTAGCAGTAAACAGATCAACAACTGAGAGACAGCTACAGGCTATTTCTTCTGGTCTATGCACTGAAACTAAGACCCCATAGGCTAGGAATTTCTCACTCAGCTTGCTTTTTCTTTTCTTTTTTTTTTTTTTAAGTGAGGCAATTGGGGTTAAGTGACTTGCCCAGGGTCACACAGCTAGTAAGTGTTAAGTGTCTGAGGCCGGATTTGAACTCAGGTACTCCTGACTCCAGGGCCAGTGCTCTATCCACTGTGCCATCTAGCTGCCCCAGCTTGCTTTTTCTTGACATCATGCCCTAATAAGGGCCAAGGTGAAGGTGGTACAACCAGGAAGGGATGATGGAATTTGTGATCCTCATGCATACACATTAAAGGGAGTGTAGGCCTACATTTAAGGGGTCTTCCCACACTCCCCACAACCCGCTGCTTTGATGGAATAGTAGGACCTGAATGAGAGAATAAGACAGAGGTTGCCCCAGTGTCTAAGGAATCCATAGACTTGCCTCCTACTTTCAGTGTGACCCTGGGCTTGGCCATAGAAATGGCAGTAACAGGGGGCTGTCCAGTCCCTGGCCCTGAAATTCTGAGTCCACAGGAGACCAGACTGCAGGGAGCTGGGCTTTTGCTCGTCCAACCTCTTTGGGGCTGCACTGGGGACAAGTTAGGGGAGGTGGCCTCACCTTTGAGGAGCATCCCCCACTCCAGTGTCCCAGTTTACTGCAGCTGCCAGAATCTTGGCCACCCAGAGATCTGCTGGTAGCAGACGCGATGGCTGCTGCTATTAGCAAGGCTTATTCTATGGATCGGGCAGGAGCCTTCTTTTCTCTCTCTTTGGCTACTACAAAGTCCCTGCTATAAAAAATCTTACAAGCAACATCAAGGAGTTGTGAGGGTAGGGTTTGAGGACCCCAGTCTAATTTCTGGGGTTTTCTCCTAATGTCAGGAGCAGATTGGCTAATAAAATGTACATTGAGGACTGTTATTCCTACATCCCTTTCTGGATCTAGATTAGTAAATTTTTTCAGAGAGTCCATGAGGTGACTCATGAAGAGCTGGATTTTCATCTGGCCCCTGTGTGATCTCCTTAACCTTCTCCTAATTGACTTGTTTCTTGATCCCCCTTCTCATTCCCTCAACAAGGCAGGTGATCATGCGGTTTCTATAGGTCCTGTCTCCTCTATCATGATAGTCCCATCTTGGGTCTATAGTTGGAACAGCTATAGTTCCAGGAACCCCAGCCCAATTCCCAACCTGTGAGTATCCATCACCCACTTATACAGCCAGGCCCCAAATCTGTTTTTCTCATTGCGGGTACAACATCTGGCAAGAATAATTTGCAAGTAGGTTCAGGAAAGGTCAAACTGCATTGTCACAGACTTAGCCATCTATGAACTTTGTGGGATTCTCTGAGTAACACCCCAATTTCTCTTTAATCTAAGACAAATTGCTCATGGAAAAAGGAACATGTATCAGGGTTGTACCCTTCCCAGTGGGAAATTCCCTTAATGGAAGCAGGGGAGCAATGGAAGATGCTGGTAGGGACCTGGGTGAAATGGGTTGGGGAGGGGATGAGGGGGCTAATGGAATAGGTGTAGTCACACACAGAGGGTCAAGTGGAGGCAGAGCCAGAGGATAGGGTGGGGGAGACAACTTAGTCTGTGAAGTGGGTGGGGGAGGGGTAGCAGTCTTTGCCTGTGGAGTGGGTGGGGGAGGTGTAAAGGGGACTGGGGGAATGGGTGTAGGCAACTGCAGATTAGGTAAAGCAGATGAGAGGGACTGCTGAATAGAAAAAATAGGAGAATAGGGAACATATTGGAGCCCCCCCCGATTGTGACAGGGGTACAGCTGGATAGATTGTGGAGACTGCTGTTAGTGGGGTAAATAGAAGATTACTGACATCTACTCCAAGTGTGGCCAAAGCTCGGCTGTGGAGGGTACAGGAAATTGGTTCTGAGAGGAGTCCCAGTCATAGAGTGGTTGACCCATAGGGATGGAAGCAGGTGGGAAAGAAGGGGTGAAGCAAGAAACAGGTAAGAAATAAGGCTTTGGAGCAGGAGGGGATGGGGTCCCAGAGGAGGAGGGTGTGCCAGAAAAGTTAGCTAAGCTCTTAGACTTGTGGTTGTTAGAAAACGCAGGTAACCACTCTTTTCTTTGTGTTACACAGCTCTAGTGTCAACAGCTCAAGTGTTGGCAGCCCTTGTGCTGCTAGCAGGTCACTGTTCAAAAATCCCAAGCAGGCAGTAGTTGGTGAGTGAAGGTTTTATTCATCTTCACAAAGATGGGCACTCTTCTGAATGTGCTGGAGAGTGCACTGAAGTGAGGTCCCTCACCTCTATTTATACCCCTCAAGGGGTCCCCTCCAACCAATCACATTAAGGTCTTTTGATACCTCTCATTTACATTTCAGTTATTACAGTTGCTACTTATACAGAATAACAGTAACAGCCTAAGAACCCATCAGGTGATACCAGTTAACTAATCAGATTTTACAAACTATGATACCAGGCCTTAACTTATTCTGGGCAGAAATGTCAGTTACTCCTTAGATCAATGCTGTGTTAACATACATAACTCTTTAAGAAAGAAAACCTGGGGGCAGCTAGGTGGCTCAGTGGATAGAGCACTGGCCCTGGAGTCAGGAGTACCTGAGTTCAAATCTGGCCTCAGACACTTAACAACTTACTAGCTGTGTGACCCTGGGCAAGTCACTTAACCCCAATTGCCTCACCAAAAAAAAAAAAGAAAAGAAAGAAACCCGAACTCAGGGTTTGACCAATTGACCAATCAGATTGCGACATTAGGCCCCAACCCTGTGCTGGGCAAGAATATCCTCATTCCCCACTAAAGAGTGCTTGTGTAAACATAACCTTACAAAACTCAAGTCACGTGGGGATCACCTCGGGCGCCTCAAGGTGAACTCCCAGCCCAGTCTGACTCCCACAAAACCCAGGCCCTTCCTCAGGCCCTTATCAGGCCTAAGGCCCAGGAGCCTTGGCTGGAAGCCTCGTGTGCTGAGCAGCCCCCTGCTGGGAGGTTTGGGGACATAAAGCTGTTGGCCTGAAACCAGACTCACTCTCTGCCTTTAAGGCTCTGAGAGTGGTCCAGATATAGTCTTTTCTCTCGTGGTGATTTTCTATCAGCAGGAGGCAGTCATCTAAGAAATCATTGAATTCCTGTGAGGAAGGAGGTTTTTTAGGGTTATCAATAGTCTCCTTAGATTCAGTAGGTTTTGCTGGCCATATTCTGTTCTGTTCCTTTCCTTTTGACCTCTGCTTTAAAGCCATAAAGGTCAGTATGTATGGACTCTGTCCATTTCCCTTCACACCTGCAGAACTTGTCTAATTGCAAAATGGTATTGTGGTTAAGAGTTCCATGTAAAGGCCGATTTTCTTGGGATTACAATTGATATTTTGGCCAAACAGTGTTACAATAATAGATCATGCATTTCTTTTTCAAATTTGTAAGTTCTAATTTAGTCCAATCTCTTAGGATGCAAACCTTTCGGGAACACTCCCTTTCTGCCCCTTGGCTATACTCAGATATTGTCCTGTCTAAGGAGAATGGTCTGAACGTGGTTCAGACATTACGTTGAGCTTCCTCAAGGGAGGGGGATGCTGGCTGCCCATCTCATGGAAGAGCTGAGCACTGGCAAGGGATAGACACACAAACACAAAAGTTCTTACCCAGAAACATAGAGTCCGAGGGTCCGAGCGTGGTTCAGACGTCTGGCCGAGCTTTTGTCGAGGGAGGGAGACCCAGGCTGCTCGTCGCTGTCCTATGCAAAAGCTGACCGCCTCTCCCTCTCCATGACTCAAACAGGAGGTCAAGTCAGGTGGGAGAGGGAGAAAAGAAACCCAAAAGGGAGCTTCCTACCTCCAGGTTTTGCATGCCAAGAGGAAAGAGGAATTTCCCATGCCCCACCTTGGGCACCAATTATGTTATGGGGAAATAGGTGGGAGGTTTGGGATAGGGATTTGGGATAGGAGTTTGGGATAGGGTTAGGGGTTCTTAGGAATTCCTCTTTAAAGAATTACACACTCTTACACACATTTCCAATTAGAATAAAATAATAGTTTATTTAGGGGACTAGGGAAAGGAAACCAAGAGAGAAATCCTTGGACTTCTTTTCTTGGGGAGAAGGCATAGCATAGAGTGTGGCTCTTAGATACCTATCTCCTCAAGCAGGAGACAGGCAGATACTTTTATAGAGGTCTGATGGTAGTTCAATGAGGTGATCATCTGACTGTGGAAAGTTCCCCTATTGGGGGAGGACCATCCCCCACTGGGGCTGGGGGAAGTAGGGCGAGGGTGGTTCTGGATCTCTCAAGCCATCTCTCTGTTCCTCATGCCACAAAGGCAGCAGCCACACCCAATCCCATCTCCCAGAGGGGTGAGGGAGACTGGTTAGGTGTGTCTGTCCTTTGGTTTAGTTTTTCAAGGAGAAGGTTCTTTTGATTTACCCCACAAAACTTCTGGGGTAGGGGCAACTAGGTGGTGCAGTGGATAGAGCACTGACCTTGAATTCAGGAGGACTTGAGGTCAAATCTGGCCTCAGACACTTGACACTTACTAGCTGTGTGACCCTGGGCAAGTCACTTAACCACCATTGCCTCACAAAAAACAAAAACAAAAACTTCTGGGGTACCCGGGGCCATTCAAATGAGGTACCCAGGGCCATAACATAACTCTTATCTTATTTGTTTCTCACAACAAACCTGGGAGGTAGTTGTTCTCATTATCCCCATTTTATAGATGAAGAAATTGGTGAAAACATAAGTTAAGTGACTTGAGTCTGAATTTGAACTTGAGTCTTCCTGATTCCTGTCATTGCTATCATAGGCACAGTAGTCCAGGTGGTCCTTGTGGTGGTTTTGGGGTTTTTTGTTTTTGTTGTGATTGCCAGAGGCAATAGTTTTCTCAGCCGGCCATACTAAACTATTTTTCTTTCTTACGAGGTAGGGCTCAGTGGAAATGGGGATATAGAGAAATTACTTTTTCTAAGGCTTCAATATAACATTTAAATAAAGAAGAGAAAGTGGAAGCCTCCCAGAGTCTGGGGACCTTTGCGGGACAAGTGCAACTCTGCCAGGTCACACTTATCTAAGTACAGACTAGATTTAGAGGCAAGAAAGGGAAAGGTGAGGGGAAGAATAAGGAATAATGTACAGCAAGCTTGTGATGAAAAATGCTATCCACCTCTAGAGAAGGAATTGATGGAGTCTGAATGCGGATTGAAGCATGCTTTTTCTTTACTTTTTACATTTTTCTTGTCTTCCCCCTCCTCCTTTTTTTGTGTGTGTGTGTGAGACAATTGGGGTTAAGTTAAGCCCAGGGTCACACAGCTAGTAAGTTTTGGGGTTTTTTTTGGTGAGGCAATTGGGGTTAAGTGACTTGCCCAGGGTCACACAGCTAGTAAGTGTTAAGTGTCTGAGGCCGGATTTGAACTCAGGTCCTCCTGACTCCAGGGCCAGTGCTCTCTCCACTGTGCCACCTAGCTGCGCCCCCTACCCCCGCCTCCTTTTTTGATCTGGTTTTCTTTTTCAACATGACTAATATGAAAATGTTTCGCATGACTTCCCATGTATAATCTATATCAAAGTGCTTGCTTTATCAAGGAGGAGGAAGGGAAGAGGAGAAGGAAGGGAATTGGGAACTCAAAAGTGATTTTTTAAAAAGAAAAGAATGTTCAAATGGTTTTTATATGTAGTTGAGAAAAAAATCAAATAAAAACATTCTTTAAAAAAAGAATAAGCATGGTTTTTCAGCCCACTCAGCATTCTTGTTTGAAGTTTAAAATGAAAACTTGCTGAAGTAGGTAATGGCCAACCAAAGTCATTTGGGAAAATGCTATCCATGCACAGAAAATTCATTTAGGGGAACTCACAGCATAACACTTCATATTTTTTCCAAAAGTCATAAAAACCACCTCAGTACCTGAGGATTAGCTCTGGTAATAAATGAAAGCCAAAGAATTTTGTGCTGGAATTAAATGGTTAAAAGTTAGTGTTTCCTCTGGGTCAGAATCATTTTCTTCCATCATTTTTCTAGCTGAGAAGATTCAGATTTTTTATTAAAGGGCAAATAAGCAGAGCACCCTTTGCAAATAGGAATGTTTCTTGTCCTCCGGGAGCATGAGGGGAAACTTCAGCATGTCTGATGCCAGAGAAATCAAGGTCATTTAAAAACAAGAAGTCTTTACCCATCTGATACTAAGACTATTAGTAGGGAAATGGAGGGCCTGGCTGGCACACTGGGGCCGTTTGGTTCATGTCAGACAAGCCTTGGGTGGGTAGAGCTCTACACAGGATTCCAGACGCTCTCTGATAGCCTGTGAGTCCAGTTTAGGATGAAGATGCTCACATGGTGGCTGGTGACTGAGAGATGGATGACAAAGAAGCCGGGGGAAGGACAGTCCAGGAAGCAATCTGGAGTCCCAGAAGCATAGGAGATTAAAGCTATGACCTTAAATAGGTCGCAGGGTTAATTAAGCAAAGGCTGTCCCAGATGCCCTCTAGTGAAACCCCACGAGGGGTCAGTGACCTGCCCAGTAGAGCTGGACTAGGAATCTGGACCTAGGTCTTCTGCCTCCATCCCAAATACTCAACTCTATTTGGGTCTTTAAAATGTGCCACATTTAAGAGTGCCACCTTTAGGGCAGCTAGGTAGTGCAGTGGATAAAGCACTGTCCCTGGATTCAGGAGGACTTGCATCCAAATCCAGCCTCAGACACTTGACACTTACTAGCTGTGTGACCCTAGGCAAGTCACTTAACCCTCATTGTCCCACAAAAAAAAAAGAAAGAAAGAAAGAAAGAAAGAAAAGAGTGCCACCTTCTCTGCATGGTCAGCCCCTCCTCTCACTGTTCTCCATCTGGATAATGAAAAGAGTATTTCTCTGTAAATGTTGATTTCCCAGAAAGACCAAGCTTCTCTAAAAAAGTCAAACCAACAAGGGAATGTGGGGGCCACTTCCCAAATCAACATAATGTCATGCTTTCCTTCTTCCTGAGTATTTTGTAAGTTATTGATTAATTAATAATTAATAAATCAAATATTAAGTGCCCGCTGTATGCCAGGCACTGTGCTGGGACACAAAGAAAAACAAAAACAGTTCTTGCCCTCAAGGAGCTTACAATCTAATGAGGGAGACAATATGCAAACACTTATGAACAAACATGTTATATATGAGGATAAATCAAAGGGTAGCCTCAGAGGGAAGGCACTAGAATTAAGGTTTTAACTAAGACTTGAAGGAATCCAGGAGGGAGAGATGAGGAGGGAGAGAAGTCCAGGTATGGAAATGCACAGTAGGGAGCTTTCAGTTTTATGATAATAGAATAGTGATATCACTTCTTATATAAGGAACAGCAAGGAAGCCTCTGTTACTTGATTGCAGAATTCATGGATCATGGAAGAGGGAGGGAGTATTGTGAAGTGTAGAAGACTGAAAAAGTAGATGGGGAGAGTAGGTGATAAAGGGTGTTGAATCCTGAACAGAAGATTTTATATTTGATGCTGGAAGTGATAGGGAGCCACTGGAGGTTACGGAGTAGAAGTGACATTTCTCCAGCTCCATTCACCTCTGTCTTACCTACACCACACAGCAATCCCCTCATTTTATAAATAAGGAAGCTGAGGCACAAAGTGGTTGTGATTTGCCCAGGGTCAGGTAGCCAGTAAGTGTCTGGGGCAGGGCTCAAACCCCTGTTTTCCTGAGTTCAAGTGCAGTGCTCTAATCACTACACCACACTCCCTTCAGACCTTGTGAACGTTTTCCCATAACACTGACACAAGCATCCCTGGAACATAAGCACAACTCTAAATACACAAGAATGAAAACTATACATTATTAAAATCCATTGCAGAAGCAAATTCCTGAGTCTAGCAGGAATGGGAGATAGCATAAGCATCACCTAATGGAGCCGAGTTCTAAGCTTGGATTTTGTTGTTGTTCTTGACTTATTTATTTATTTATATTTTTTTTGGTGAGGCAATTGGGGCTAAGCGACTTGCCCAGGGTCATACAGCTAGTAAGTGTTAAGTGTCTGAGGTCAGATTTGAACTCAGGTACTCCTGACTCCAGGGCCGGTGCTCTATCTACTGCACCACCTAGCTGCCCCTGTTCTTGACTTAGCTGGTGGAGTCACGGTCTCCATCTCTCAGGTCTGGCTCTTGTTATACAGTGCTAGTATATTCAAGGCCTAACAACACCCAGTTCTAGATAGGACAAGCTGGCAAAACTCTCCTGTTGTGGTGTATTTATAATTCCTCCTTCCTCACCCTGTGGGTTTCTGTGCTCTGTATTCTGTGACATAGTCAGAATAGGCCTCCCTGGTTAGTCTTTAGAGATAGCAGGTATCACAGCAGGCCCTTTAGCCCAATGTCAGACCAAGCCCCCAGTGGGGGTACACATCCCATTGTACATCTAAGCTATCCCTGTGTATGCTGCCCTGTGGGACACTGCAGGCAAACACTAAATGTGACTCCATCCCTGGCTGACTCACTGACCCTCTGTCCATACCTTCTTATACCGTGCTTGACTGTGAGTATCCACAAACAATTTCAATGCATTCTAGTGGTGCTACTTGCCACTGACCCAGAATTCCACTCTAAATTTGTATGACATTTGATTTATTATCACCAGAGTCTAATAGTACCTGAAGTATAATTGGTTCTTAGCAAATTATTATTTATTCTATTATTATATTGGAGCAGCTAGGAGGTACAGTGGATAGAGAATTGGGCCTGAATTCAAGAAGACTCTTCTTCCCAAGTTCAAATCTGGCCTCAGACAAATACTAGCTGTGTGACCCTAGGCAGGTCACTTAACTCTGTTTGCCTCAGTTTCCTCATCTGTAAAATGAGCTGGAGTAGGAATTAACAAACCATTCCGGTATCTTTGCCAAAAAAACTCCACATGGCATCACAAAGAGTTGTACACAACTGAAAAATTACTAAAAAACAACAACAAATACATTGATTGGATTGGAATGAACATCAATGTAGTGCTAAAACTAGACAAGAGCAAAAGAGGCTAAAGTCAAGAAGAGGTTAAGAACCATGCTTTAAATGGACAGGACCAGGTCATGTTTCTCATGAATTAATTTCAAGCTTGGCATGTACTTCTCCTAAGGCAATGACTCTAGGAAATAAGGCACCAGAGGGCAAATCTTTGTAATTTACACAGTAAATTACACATGTACGACACATAATCAACTTTCGAGGAGACAAAAGGAATGACTATTAAAAAAACCCAACCTGTGTTTTTGTAAAGTTAGCCTATTTATTGCTGGAAGAGACATATAATAAAGACAAGCATGTTCTCTCTCCGAAGTGCATTTATATTCCAGTTAGGGTTCCAGAAAGGAACCACATTCCTCAAAGCTCCAGAGGAGTCTTATTGGGAGACCCCCTGAAATGGATTTGAGGGATGCAGATTGATAATAAGGCTCTAACCCTGTTCAAATAGCACTGTGAATAAAATGGTCCATCGATAGATTTCAACACAGCCTAAAGTGAGACTTTTGTTAACTTCCTGTCTAGCTATGATGGCTCTTAGCCCTCAGATATGTGCTAGAAGAACTTTAGGTTTCTCTTATCAGGAAGAGGCTCATCAGTCTATATACAGTCCAGCAGAGAACAGCTCCATGGCCACATGACTAACAGGTATTCAGTAGACATGGTCCTGAATGGGTGCTAACCAACAGAGTGCCTCATAGTATTATGGACTTGGAACAGGAAGGGTTCTTCAAGGACCCTGAATCCAACCCCCTCATTTTTCAGATGAATAAACTGGAACATAGAGGTTAAATGACTTGCCCAGGGTCATACACTTACTTGGTGTCTGAGAAGGAATTAGAATCCAGGTCTTCCTGATTCCAACTCCAGTTTCCTGTCCACTATACACCAAATTGCTTCTAACCTCAACTTAGGTCAGCTTTCTAGGGGCCCAGAAGTGAAGAGACCCTTCCACCCCTAGATATTTTAAATGAACGAAACATTTGAATGACTAAGCAGTTTCATTTCTTAGCTTATCTCCCATGGGAATAAGCTACAATTTTAGTCTAAATCCTTGACCCATTGGGTCCTTCCTTGACAATTAAAACTCACCCTTACTTCTACCCCATAGCCAAAAGCAAAGTACTTTTGGTCTTGGCCCCAGATCCTTCCCTCAGTTACAGATCAAATACGTTTTGTCCACAGCCACCTGAACCCTCAACTCAGTGTCTCCCTGGATTCTACCCCAGTCCCAGAAATGTCCCTGAATTACTCTTTCTCTCTTGGCACACATTGCAGGACAAGCGTCCAAAAGAGGCTTCCTGCCCTGCAACATTCAATCACTTCTCCTCTCCAGTTTTCAGTTTCCTCATTCTTTTTGGATGTCCCACTTTTCTGAAACAGTCCCTATTTGTTCTTCCCATCTCTGTCCCAGAGTCCCCAGCCAGAGCGCTAGCTCATCTGCATGGTGGCTGCATTGCATAAGGGCGACCTGAAGTTCTCATTCACTAGGGCCAGCATTAGCATAAACATTCCCTCTTCTAAGACCCAATTGTAGTTTGATTACTCTGGTCTCAGGCTGGGGAGGGTTATTTTAAATCCACAATACATTTTAACCACTGTCCGTGTAAACCTCAAGGCGGGGAACCTGGTGGCAGATATTCAATATTTCCCTGTTTATTAAGGGTAGCATAACTGACAACGATGTGAAAATTAAAACCAAAAAAAGTGTTATGAAATAGATGTTTATGCAAATAACGGATCGATGGATCATCTTGAACTTTAGTCAGCAGGCCCACGGAAAAGAAGGCTAAGAAATGAAAAGCAAATGGGATGAGGGCAGTGTGAAAAGAATAAATTATGGCAGTACTTATTCAATGGGAAGGGGTTGGGAGGAAGAAAGGGAAGGAAGGAGAGAATTTAGAACTTAAAATTTTTTTAAAAGAATGTTAAAAATGTTTTTACATGTAATTGGGGGAAAAATAAAATAGCAAATCCTTTTAAAGACAGGACAGTCACAGTAGACAAGTCTTGTAGGTAATAATTACTCAGGGAAATTCATTCTTCTCCTCAGTGAGGCTCCTCTATTATATAATACGTTATGTCATTATATAGAAAATAATATTATACTCTCCTATTAAACTTCTTCCTCCCTTAACCTCATGGGAGATAGAGCAGTGTAGCCATCAATATCAATCAATCAATACTTATTAAGTGCCTACTATGTGCCAGGCACTTCAGCCTGAAGCATTGTAGATGGAACACCCTGTGGTCATCCCATTAAAATACCCAGCAAAATCCATAGAAATGAGATAAGGCCCTGTCTCTTTCTCCCAGGTTCTCTGAAATTGCTAATGTCATGGGGCGCAGAGCACCCCAGAATTTCTCTGGGGCACACCGAGGAATCTTCTCCTTGAGAAACTAAACCAGAGGACAGATAACGCCTAGAGGAACCAAATCGGACTGAGCTAGCTTGGGATTCCTACCCTTCATTCCGGTCTCCCTTATCCTGGGGAGATAAGTTTGGGTGTGGCTTCGGCCTTTGTGTTCTGAAGAGGGATCCGTAGCCACCCCTCACCCAATTCCTCTAGTCACTACTAGTGGGGGATGGTCCTCCACTCCTCACCCAATTCCCCCAGCTACCACCAGTGGGGGATGGTCCACCTTCATTAAAGGAACTTTTCACGGGCAGATGGTCCACCCCCATCAGTCCTCTATAAAAGTACCTTCCGGTCTCCTGTTCGGGGAGATTTGGTACCTCTGAGCCATGTGCTTTATGCCAAATCTCCCCATGAAAAGTCCAAGGATTTCTTTCATGGTTTCCCTTCCCCCACCCTTCCCTTCCCTTGCTCCTAAATAAACTATCACCTTGTTCTAACTAAGTTTTGTGTGCAAGAGGGTGTAATTCTTTAAAGAGGAATTCCCAAGAACCCCAACCCCAACCCGTACCCCATTTTCCCACTATATCACTTAGAAGCCTTGGTTTTCTCAAGCCACGTGGAGGCCACCAGAACAGAGGAGAGAGAGCAGGTGGCGGTGGATGACTGTACCCCGACCTTTTCTAGGAGGAAGGCACTTGATTAAAGAGTACAGGACAGCTGCAATAGCAAGAACAAAGCAGGCTTGTTCAGCTTAAGACAGCAGGGAGCAGCAACCCTGGGAGACTTGCCGGCTCAGCTCAGATGAGACTCATGTTGACCGGCATGGGGGAACCTTCATCATGAAATTAACATGTAATAGCAGTTAGAATATTGGGTTTATAGTCAGGAAGACCTGGATTCAAATCCTGCATCATACTGTTAGTGTGTGATTTAGGTAAATCATTTAAAGCCTCTGAGTCTCAAAAAAATGGGGCTTATGATAACCCATAGTGCCTAGTTCACAGAGTTGTTGGGGGGCTTGGATGTGTTAACCTGGAAATGAATGAAACAATCAATATAAGAGAAATAAGGTCTTTCATCGGGACAGAGGAATTATAATGCTGAGTATCACAAGGCAAGAATGCTAGGAATACTCAAAGATGGGCACTGAGGACAGGGTTTATATGGGGTAACAGAACAGAGGGAGCTATGAGACTGGCCTTGGGAAAAGTAAGCTCCTCAGGGACAGAAACTGCTTAATGTAAATGAACCTTTTTACATAATAACCTAAAGTCCAGGAAGTAAGTTTGGGAATCTTTGGGAGGGGATAGTTTGGGGGAGATCCATAAATCAATCAAGAGTCTGGAACTGACAAAGAATGGTTAGCCCCAGGCAATTCATTGGCCTGGAAATGTGGACTAGGTGGGGATCAGTCAGTTCTCAGTAAATTGTCTTTATTAGATGAGACTGAGGATCAAATGTGATCATGTACCTAAAACGTTTTGCAAACATTAAGGAAACAATACATGTGAGCAATGGTTAGTATGGGATTGCTAGGACTTGTAAGGCATTGGTTGTGGTTTTCCTTCTTTTAACAATGTATCACATTGAGACTAGCAGGGTTGCACAGCCTCTGACTGCAAGGATCTTTGAAGCCTCCGATACAGGCGAATCCCAGAGAATTAAGAACTCAGAAAGATATCCTCAAAGATGAAATAATGACCTGGCGTGATCACTCACTGCCCGAGCCCTTTGCTATGTAGCAGCTTACAGACGCTCCCCAGTGGGACACCTGACTCAGGGGAACACAAACCCAGATAGACTGTGACAACCATGAGGTCATCATGCTGCCGGCACCTTGAATCTCTGCCGCAGAGAGGTCACACCTGGCTCTCTTGCTCTCCCTCCTCTTAGTACAAGGAGCTCTTCAGTAAAAGAGACACAAGCAGGGCAGCCTAAGCAGACTAGGAGAGAGGCTAAGGTAAGTGGACCTTTATCCGCAAAACCAGAAGGCCTTAGGAATGAGTAAGATAAAAACAATGAGCAATAAAGATATGAATGAAATAAACAATTAAAATGTCTAGGTGAGGAGCAGCTAGATGGCGCAGTGGATAAAGCACCGGCCCTGGATTCAGGAGTACCTGAGTTCAAATCCAGCCTCAGACACTTGACACTTACTAGCTGTGTGACCCTGGGCAAGTCACTTAACCCCAATTGCCTCACCAAAAAAAAAAAAAAAAAAGTCTAGGTGACCCAGTAAATCTAGACAGAAAAGGGAAAAAAAAGATTTAGGAAAGAAAAGAAAATTCTCTTTGGGACAATTTACTGGAATTTCAGAAAGCGCATGCCAAGATACACATTTTTTTTTTTAAGCGAGGCAATTGGGGTCAAGTGACTTGCCCAGGGTCACACAGCTAGTAAGTGTTAAGTGTCTGAGGCCAGATTTGAACTCAGGTACTCCTGACTCCAGGGCCGGTGCTCTATCCACTGCACCATCTAGCTGCCCCAAGATACACATATTTTAAAAATGTATGATGTATTGGTTAAGCTAGTTATGTCAGTAAGACATAGCCCTGGGCTGGAACAGACAAGAAGAGAATTTCAACTACTGACATCCAATGACTGAAAATCTTAGCAGGCTCCCCATGTCTGAATGAGAAACAGATAAAAGACTGATGAGGAGTCAAACCACGGGACAAAATAACAAATAAGGGAGAAAGCAGGAAGAGAGAAGAGGAAAGGTAGACCCAGATGGCTAAGGATTGTTCTGGAATCTAATCCCAGGTGAGAGGGCAAAGGGCAGCTAGAGAAAAAGATGGGAGAGAGACTTTTAGTCTAGCTCAAGTAATGGAATCCACCAAATATTTGTGGACCTCTTACCCTATGCCTAGCTGCGTGCTTATTGCTGTGGGACAGACTGAAGAAATAAAATAAGTTCTATGACTTTAGCATCTTAAGATTTAGAATTCCCTTTTTAAAAAATAACCCCCACTCAGAGTAGAATGAACAGGTGCTGTCATCTCCATTTTGCAGAGGAGGAAACCAAGGCTCAGAGAGGTCTGTAATAACTCAGGAAGTAGAAGTAAATAGAAGCCAGGATTCGAATACAGGTCTTCTGATGCTTCTTTCTACCCCGTAGTTTCTCCCTTTAAAAGATTTACAGGGGCAGCTAGGTGGCACAGTGGATAGAGCGCTGGCCCTGGAGTCAGGAGGACCTGAGTTCAGATCCGACCTCAGACACTTAACACTTACTAGCTGTGTGACCCTGGGCAAATCACTTAACCCCAATTGCCTCACTAAAAAAAAAAAAAAAAAAAAAAAAAAGATTTACAACCTAGTTGGGGAGGCAAGACATAGCTTGAAGAAAACATTTACCAGATTATTGCCTGATCCTTGAATGGAAAAAGACCTGTTGCCGTCTTTCTAATGGAAGAGATCCTAGACTCAAACCTACTTTCCAGCAATTTAATTTCTCCTAAAGTTTGTGCTGACTTTCTAAAGAAGGCCAGGATGATCTACAAATTGTACTCGTGAGTGTTGTTTCCATTCTGTCTTATGGCCAGGTGTTCACACTCAGTGTTCACACTCTGGATCATATAGATGACCAGAGTTCTAACACTGGCTCTGTCCCTACCATCTTTAACATCTGTGGATCCTGGTTCCTTGATATGTAAAATGAGGGGGTTGGACCAAATGATTGCTAAAAGTTTGAGGAGTCCTTACAAATTCTAGGGAATCTTATTCCAACTTTCCCTTGCACTGATGAGGCAGATCTCTCTACATAACAAGGCTACCTCTGTAATAATAGCTATCACACTCTCAGGAAGCTGAGAGTTCAATCACATCCTTGATGGAGTGACAGGAACATTATAGGGATGCAATGTTAGGAAAGAAGGAAGGAAACAAGCATTTACAAAGTGTCTACTGCATACCAGGCACTGTGCCGAGTGCTTTACTAATATGATCTTTGATTCTCATAATTATTCAAGAGGTAGGTGTTATTATTATCCCCATTTTACAGATGAGGAAAATGAGGCAAACAGAGGTTAAGCAACTTGCCCAGAGATCAAATTTGAACTCAGGTCTTCCTGATTCCAGGCCTGGTGTTCAATATAGGGCACCACCTATAAATGTAACCACATAGTTACATTTCCCCTTCAGGATTCTAGGGGTATCCTTGAGGGATTGAGGAGTTGCTCTCTGATGTTCTTGGCTTGAGCCCCCATTCCAGTATATTCTCCTTAATATCACTCACCAGTGATTAGTACCCCAGTTTCATTTAACCAATGGACATCAGTTAGCTTTTACAGAGGTATATTTGCTAAGGAGGTATAAGAAGAGGTCATGCTGGGAAGACATACTCCCCTACTCCACCTTGGACCCTTGGGGAGACTGGGCTTCAATTTAAAGCATTTGCTACAAAGCATTCACCCCAAACAGGTTCACTTCCCAGTGTGGCATGGTGCATAGACAGAGTCACTGCCTTGTTTGTAGGATCCAGCATCTTGGCTTCCTGGTCAATCCACTCTTGGTCAGTCCTCAAGGCTGTCATGTTGGATCAGCCCCAGATGTCCAAAACTGGACCTCACAGCCTTTTCAAGCTCTCAAGATTGCAGCCTGGTCTACTCCATCCCTAATATTCCTTCTCCCCCTTTAGATTGTAAGCTCCTTGAGGGCAGGTGCTATCTTTTGCTCCTTTTTCTATCCCCAGTGCTTAGCTCAGAGCCTGGCACACAGTAGGTTCTTAATAAATGTTTATTGATCGATTGACCTAAGGAGTGAAAGAATAGAAACCACAGGGACAAAGGCAACAGCAGAATCCATGTATTCATAGCTCCCTATAGTTCCCAGTGGGGAGAGTAGATTGTGGGCACTCACTCTTTCTCCCCACCCAGAAATTGACAGCAGTCCTTGACTCCTCACTGGAATGCAACCAGAGACAGAGACAGAGACAGAGACAGAGACAGAGACAGAGACAGAGACAGAGACAGAGACAGAGACAGAGACAGAGACAGAGAGAGACAGAGAGAAACTCTTGACTAGGCAGTTAGTACCTTTTGGATGCAGACCCAGGCTCCCCCTCAGTAACCAATCTAAAAGGAAACCATCTTCAAATTCCTGGGCAGGCTCTGACCTGAAGAGGCAATCTTCTGTATCTAGCATGTTATAGAAGTTTTCTCACTTGCTACTGGGATTGTCACCCCCATTTTACAGATGAGAAAATTAAGGCTAAAAGAGGAGACCCATGGTCACGAGGGGCTAGTAGGTGCTGGAGGCAGGCACGGGACTCTTTTCCTTGCTGATTGCAGGTCCCACACTGTCTGCCTATATCAAATTGCCTCTGAGTTATCCCAAGGCAAATATCTATAGAAGTCTATTAGGTACAAGTCATCACTGAAGTGCTATCACAAGACAAAGAGCAATATGACAAATCCTAGTCAAGGAGATGCTATAAATGTATGAGAGCTAAGCAAAAACAAACAAACAAACAAACAAACAAATAAATAAATAAAAGATGTCACATGATACAGTAGAAGGACCCTGGATTCAAGTCTCATTTTTGAGTCTTACTACCTGTGTGACCTTGGATGAGTCCTGTAATTTTATCTGGGCCTCAGTTTTCTCATATGTAAAATGGACTAGCAGGGAAAATATCCAGAAGTTGGTGTCCAAAGACATGAATTTGAATTCTGTTCCTAATAAATGGCTGCATGATGGACAATGGACAGATAATTCAGTCTGAATTGTAACCTCCTCATCTATAACACAGGTAAGCAGCATTTTAGCTGCCTCCCTTATAGCATTGTTCATAAACCTTGAAGCACAATCCAAATATGAGTTATTGGGAGGGTAGTCACTGATGTACTTCTTTAAACTGGCCTGTTACTATCTGATGCCTTTGAGTTGGGAGAAGTCCAGATTTTCACTCCCTTTGCATGTTCTCTCCCTCTTTAGAAGCTTAGCTCCTTGAGATCAGAGACTAATTTCTTTTGTTTTTGTTTTTGCCTTTCTCCGTATTCCCAGCGCTTAATACAGTGCCAGGTGCATAATTAGCCCTTAAATAAAAGCTTGTTGACTGACTGACCAACCTTTGAAAGTTGACAGTCTCTTTGGCACCCCCACCCCCCACCCCAGGCCTTCTCCTGGGATGACCTTGTTTGGGTTGGAGACTCCCGCTAAGGTCTGTTCTTATTTCCAAAACAGCGTGTGTGAGCCTGGATTAATCTGCTTTCAAAGTCTCTCCTGGCATCAGACATTTGATGCTTCACAGAAGGTCCAGCAGGCGAGATTGCTGTTCTATTTGCATAATCTCCACTGGGCAGCTCATTCCCCTACATTCTCCAGTCCTTCTGGGACCTGGAATGAGACATCAATTTTAGCAACGTATTATGAGCATTCACCTCCAGACAGCAAACATCCATGGGAGGTTTGTAAGAAAGCTTGGCGTGCTGAGCTCCTGCTGTGGTCCTGAGCATCCATATCGCTATAATATTTAGTCAGTCTCATGATGAGACCCTTGCATTTTGCATATTAATAAGAAGGTAAACATAGTCTTCCTTTTATGCCAAGATGTTTCCTTGCATTTGACAGTGGACACAGCTACAGAGATGGGATTCTGTAGGGCAGCTTTTATTGTAGCTGTGACACGATGGGTTACATCAGTAGTGGAGAAAGGGCTGGTTTGGGATTCCAAAAGACTTGGGTCCAAATGTAGCCTGTGACCCTTAGCAGCCATTTGACCCAGTAAGTGATATATGTAAGGCACAGGTCTGATTATGTGACTCCCTGCCTCAATAAAATCCTGGGCTCCCTATTACCTAAGTTTGAAATGCAAGCTTTTCTGTTTCATATTTAAAGCCCTTCACAATATGTCTCCAACCTACCTTTTTGGACTAATTATATACTATTTCCTTTCACATATTGATGGTCCAGCCAAATTTGCTCTTCTCAAGTACACAATAGACCTTTTCCTCCCTCCATCCTTTTGCCTAGGCTGTGCCCCATGTGTAAAAAGCCTATCTTGGGGCTGCTAGGTGGCGCAGTGGATAGAGCACCGGCCCTGGATTCAGGAGGACCTGAGTTCAAATCCGGCCTCAGACCCTTGACACTTACTAGCTCTGTGACCCTGGGCAAGTCACTTAACCCCAATTGCCTCAGGAAAAAAAAAAGCCTATCTTCCTCACCTCTGCCTCAGGAATTCCTCATTTCTGTCCGGATACCCATGACACTCTCTCTCTACCCACTGCTACTGCCTCCCACTTGAAATCACCTTGTGTGGGGTTGTTTTTTTTTAATCAATTAGTTGCCCATCCAATTTTTGTGACCCCATTTGGGGTTTTCTTGGCCAAGATTCTAGAATGGTCTACCACCTCCTTCTCCGGCTCATTTTACAGATGAGGAAATGGAGGCAAACAGAGCTAAGTGACTTGCCCAGGGTCACACAGCTAGTAATTGTCTGAGGCCAGATTTGAACTCGGGAAGAAGAATCTTCCTGACTCCAGGCTCAGTACCAACTAGTTTCCATTCCCTTGCTTTGACCTGATGCATATTTTGACTGCACTTCTATGTGTGAATGTTATTTCCCAGCTTAGACTGTAGGCACCTTGAATGTAGGCAGGAACTGTTTGGGTTTTGTCTTTGTATGCCCAGGATTTAGCACATAGTAGGTTCTAAACGCTCACTGATGGGCCAATGGATTCGCCACAGGTGTGCCATTTACCCTCTTGGCCTCTTTCTCCTTAACAATAAAATGGGGCTAACAACAAGTAGCAGTATCTACCTTGAGGAGGCCAAATGATATACATAGCAGGCTGACCTTCAAGTCACAAAGACCTGGGTTCAAGTTCTATCTCTGACAAGCATTAGCTGTGTGATGATAAGCAGGCTGCTTCTCAGGGCTCCAGGCTTAGACTGAATTACTGGTGAGTGACTGATTCATCTGTGGAGGGAGTTTCCACACTGGGACTACCTTATGCCAGTGATTCCCAGTAGTTCACACTAAAAATTCTTTAATGGGACTTTAGCAGTAAACAATTGTAAAGAAAATTATGAATAGTACATCAAATTACTTGGGGGTGGGTGGGTGGGGGGTGCAGCTAGGTGGCACAGTGGATAAAGCACCGGCCTTGGATTTAGGAGGACCTGAGTTCAAATCTGGCCTCAGACATTTGACACTGACTAGCTGTGTGACCCTGGGCAAGTCACTTAACCCTCATTGCCCTGCAAAAAAAGAAAAAAATTACTCTAGGGGGTTCATAACACATTGTTGTTGTTGGAAGGGATCCAGAACAAAAAATGAGGGGAGCCATGGCCTTATACCAATGAAATCACACTAAAAAAAAAAAATCCAGGTCTTGTGGGGTTGTCATGATGTCATGCTCAAATAAGTTAATGTAAATCCCAAGCTTTAATGTTCAATGTAAATAATGGTTATTGTTACTTTCCAATGGAGGCTATGATATTCCCAATGGAGGACTAGCAGACCCCGATACTTCTGTGGTCTCCCTTCTGATCAATGTGCTGAACAAGCCTAAACTCAGTTCCACAAGAATCTACAAAAGAGCAGAATAAAAATAATCAGGACCTGCTTTTGAGTGTATAAATAATAGATTTTTTAAAAAAATCTACACTAGGCTCTGGGACTTGGATATAGGCGACCTCAGAGGGTGTCTAAACAAATCCTCTCATTTTGCAGATGAGGAAGGTCACACAAATAGTATCAGAGAGCTAGTGATCTTTCCTCTATCCTCTGCTACTTTCCTAATGAGGTCCCTGAGAGATTTAGCCAAGAAAAGGAAAAAGAAAAAGAAATGACTTTTTATTTTGTTTATTCTTTTTGGGCCAAGACCAAAATGTTTTATGTATATGAGTCCTCCCATCTGGAGAATGTTGAATTCTACATCAGCCTGCCTTTCTCTGTCTCTTTCTTTGTATCTCTCTGTCTCAATCTGTCTGTGTGTCTCCTCATCTCCTATTTCCTTATCTCTTCAGCCTTGCCTCAACCTGCAGTTGCTTGCAAAGTGGGACCACTTCCCAGACCCCTTGAGGCAGCCTTAGTTAGTCCAATTCAGCTCAAAGGCATATGGGGAGAAAGCCACACTCTCAGGTTACTTAACAAAATAAAATAGGTATAGTTGATTCTCAATGGCAGCCAACAATTCCATTGTTAGGAATATACCCCAAAACTGTCATGAAAAACATAAGAGAGTTGTCTGCCCAAAGATTTCCACACTATTTAAAAAAAGAGGGGCAGCTAGGTGGCATAGTGGATAGGGCACCGGCCCTGGATTCAGGAGGACCTGGGTTCAAATCCAGCCTCAGACATTTGACACTTACTTAGCTGTGTGACCTTGGGCAAGTCACTTAACCCCAAATGCCTCACACACACACACAAATAATAATAATAATAAAGGAAAAAACCTTCCCTATTATCATTAAGAAAAAAAGATATTATGGTCTCATACCTTAGTCTAGTGAAAACTCCTCCAGTCCCATAGAGGCTTGTGATTGTTAATTTTTCAGTGTGAACATTGGAAATCAGCAAATAGTCCAAATCAGGACTTGATTTATTGTTTTCTTTTATTGGGCAGATGTTGACTCAATATAATTTTTGCCAGTGCTCTTTGTTTTTTTTTTTTGTTTTTTTTTTTTGCGGGGCAATGAGGGTTAAGTGACTTGCCCAGGGTCACACAGCTAGTAAGTGTCAGGTGTCTGAGGCCGGATTTGAACTCAGGTACTCCTGAATTCAAGGCCAGTGCTTTATCCACTGCGCCACCTAGCTGCCCCCTGCCAGTGCTCTTAATGTCAAAGTGAAGAAATTCAGTAGAGTGCAGGTAAATGTGAGAATAATTATGACTCTCTTAAGGTAGCCAAATGCCATCTAATTAGTGACACACATGAAAAGATGAATGAAATTCTCATTGTGGTCAAGGGAGATGAACAGGGAGTTTTCAGAAGAAGAAATCAAAGTATCTATAGTTAAATGAAAAGTCCTCTAAGTCACTATTGATTTGAGAAATGCAAATGAAAATAATTCAGATAACTGCCTCATACCTATCAGATTGGCTAACATAACAGAAAAGGAAACTGAATTTTGGAGGGGATATGGAAAAATAGAAACATTAATGCAATTTACAACTGGTCCAACCATTCTGGAGAACAATTTGAAACTATGCCTAAAACTGTGCATACCCTTTGACCCAGCTATACTGCTACTATGTTTGTTTCTGAAATTGTTGTTGTTTGTTCTTGTTGTTTGTCCTTTATTCTCAAAGAGGACCATGACATTGGGGTGATATGATGACTTCCAGTGAATTGCATTTAAGTGAGGGAGGACTGAGCAAGGTCACCTTACTCTCTCCTCTAGAGCCATCTAGGTGCAGTGGCAAGATAGAGATAGAGATAGAGATATATGGATAACTGGAGATGGCCCCTGATGTTTAAGGCAATTGGGTTAAGTGACTTGCCCAAGGTCCCACAGCTAGTAAGTGTCTGAGATGAGATTTGAACTCAGGTCCGTCCAACTTCAGGGCCAGTGCTCTATCTACTGCTACCTAGCCACCCCCTATTTCCCAAATAATTCAAAGAAAAAGGAAAAGGACCTCTATGAACAAAAATATTTGTAATAGCTCTTTTTTGTGGTCGCAAAGAACTGGAAATTAAGGGAGTGCCCATCCGTTGGGGAAAGACTGAACAAGTTGTGGTATATGATTATGATGGAATACTATTGTGCTATAAGAGATGATAGATGGCAGCTAGGTGGTACAGTGGTTAGAACATTGGGCCTGGAGTCAGGAAGACAAGAGTTCAAATCCAGTGTCAGATACCTATTTGCTGTGTGACCCTCAGTAAATCACTTAAGCTCTGTTTGCTTTAATGCACTGGAGAAGGAAATGGCAAAACCACTTCCGTATCTTTGCAAAGAAAACATCATAATGGAATTACAAGGAGTCAGACCCAATGGAACAACAACGATGTTGATTGTTTAGACTTGAGAGTAATGGAAAAAATTGTAATAATGCAGATTAAAATTAAAAGTGTGTATTTCCTCCCAGGGGTTCTGGTTTTTAGACATTTGTTATTTGTTAAGACACTGATTATTCTCTCAATCAATCATTAATCTATCAATCAACATTAGTATAAGTTCAAAAAAGTCTTGAAAGCCATTGGATGAGTTAGAATGACATTGCACAGTATATTCTGAAAGACTGAAGAAATCTGGTCATGCCCTGTCAGTCATCTATCAAATATCAAGCCAGTTCTTAATAAGAACATTTTGGTAGTTTAGGAGGCAAACCTTCCAGCTAAGCCACTGAGAAGGAATCATTTGGAGAGAAGGAGAGCAACTAGACCTTAGCCTTAGGCTCTTCTCCATGACCTTCCCTACATAGGCTGGAGTAGGATCTTGTGAATTTCCTGGCTTCAGAACTTTGAACATCCTTGCATTCTCCCTGGTACAACCATGGCTGGTGGAAGTGTCTGCTTTGGACAATGAGGATAGAAGATTCAAGGTTCTTCAAGGAGCCCCGCAGAAAAGTTCCTTCAGCTTTAGAACTCCATCAAGAGAATTTCCATGAGCTGTGAGTTATCCCTTTGCCATATTTCCTCCCTAATCTTGTGTCCATTTCCCCTGGATTCTGTATTTACTTGAGAAAGAGTACATCATAGACTTTTGGAAGGAATGTTTTCTACCAACTGTTCGTATTTGGTTTTGCAAAGCTTAAAGTATGACAAAAATACTAGCTATTTTTATCATTACTATGCTACCTTTGTAAATACTACTTTCCAAAAACTAATTAGTCTTACTGGCTAATATCAACCAATGATCATGGAAGGAAACACACATGTAGGGGCTCATGAATTATTATAACCCTAGAAGAAAGGCACCCCAACTCTGACTGCTTAAGGTTAACCCTAAAACCTTAAAGAGAGAGTAGTAGGGGTATGCTGGTAAATGATTAACAACTAGATCTTTGGGGGTAAAGAAGTAAGCTTGACACACTTAATTTGCATTATGAACATTTTCTCCATCAGTCAATCAATCAATTAATATTTATTAAGCCCCTACTATGTGCCAGGTATGGGGGATACAAAAAGGGGCAAATGACAGTCAACAAACCAATAAATCACGCCCTTATCTGAAGCATTTTCTGATTTCCAAGGTTTAAATGCCTATACTAAAAATTTAACTTCCAGCTCTCATGAATCAATATGACTTCACTCCAGCATACTCCTGCTAGTAGCCACACTCTGGGCACTGGATAATTGCCCCAAAGTAAGTGTTGCATAAGCATTTAATAAATGTTTTTTTTCTTTTAAATATTCACTTCTCTCACTATTATTAGTGATTTAGAGGACTTTCATATATTGTTTGTTTGTTTGTTTTAGTGAGGCAGTTGGGGTTAAGTGACTTGCCCAGGGTCACACAGCTAGTAAGTGTGTGTTAAGTGTCTGAGGCCTTTCATATATTAATAACTTATATTTCCTCTTTTGAAAATTTCTTTTTTCATATCTTTTAAATACTTATTCATTGGGGAATGACTCTAATTGTTATATATTTGCGTCAATTCCCAAAGTATTGTAGACATATGCCTTTGTCAGAGATATTTTCTGCAAAGAATTCTTTCCAATTAACTACCTCTCTTTTAATTCTAGCTGCATTAAATTTGTTCATGCTGAGGTTCTTTAAGAACAATTTGACATTCTCAAAATTAAATTTTTTCTTTTACCAGGTCTATCTTTTATTTAATTATTGGTTCTTTCCTGTAGTCATAGTTGTAAAAGGTGTTCCCATTCCCTCCTTTTTCAGGATATAAGGGGTTTTATTATTTTTTTTTAGGATATAAGCTTTTTAAAAAAATGTAATTCATTAAAAAAATTAAAGCAAGATATTGTTACCTATAAAATAATATATGTTGCCATAAATATCATTTTATCTAGAATAATTATATTTTCATTACATATTAATATAAATGACATTATTGTATAAAATTACTATATTTTATTATACATTAATATAAATAACATTTTTTTGTATAAAATGGCTATATTTTGCCAAAACAAGTTAGTTGAAAGAGTGGCATTGTTTTACATAGTTATGCAAATCTCTTTAATGTTTGGCTTAATAGAAGATATATTGTCCTATCTGCTCCTGCATTCAATCTATTGCAATGTGTTGTTTTGGGCAAGTATGTGATAGAAGTCTGGCCTCACACAGATATGCAGTTGGAAAATGGAGGGGTATAATGTCAGAACATCATGGTGATTCTTCTTTTATATTCTACCAAAACTCCATGAGTTGTTGTTGTTGTTGTTGTTGGTTTTTGCAGGGCAATGAGGGTTAAGTGACTTGCTCAGGGTCACACAGCTAGTAAGTGTCAAGTGTCTGAGGCCAGGTTTGAATTCAGGTCCTCCTGAATCCAGGGCCAGTGCTTTATCCACTGCACCACCTAGCTGCCCCTCCATGAGTTTTATATTGAGGTCTTGCATCCATTTGGCATTTTTATGGCATATGGGTGTCCTATTCAGGTCCCAACGTATGTCTTGGCTTACTTCCCCTTTGGGACTCAGTGGAATCTTTTTAAGGTCCTTTTCAGGCCTGACATTCTCTACAATCCAGTTTCTGTGTCCCAACACACCATCACTTTTCTGGTTCTTCTCTTTGCCTTTGTCAAACTGGAACCATTTCAAATACTAGTTAAGCACGGCTGTCTTGCATTTACAGGATATCCATGGTCACAACTTAGCGACAGACAGACATTTCCTTAGAGACTGAGCCATCCAGCAGCAAAAGGGAGTTGTCCAGCTATGTCTCATTAGAGGAAATTCTAAGGTGGGGTTGGCCTAGGCTCCTTGCTCCTAAGTACACACCTATGTGTTCCCACAAAGCTGCCTAGTGTGGGATCTCTACATTCAGAAGAAACTAATCAGAAGTCTGTTTTCCTGGTAGCAACTCTTTAGCCTGTCTTCAGTTCGAGTGCACGCCCATACACACACACACACACACACACACACACACGCACACACGCACACGCACACGCACACGCACACGCACACATGCACACACACTTTCCAGATTTTCTGTTAATGCTAGTCTCATCCCTCTACTGATTTTTTTCCATTTTATCCTATATGTGACTTTGTGTCAGGATAATGGAATGTGGTAGATAAGGAGCTTTAGCAGATACTCAGGGGCCCACCTGGAGACTGATTTAAACTGATTGAATTGGATAAGGTGACTGACTGCTGACTGGCTTACTAGATTGTAAGCACATCTGGCTGGTACTTAAGAAGGTATTATGGGGCAGCTAGGTGGCACAGTGGATAGAGCATCAGCCCTGGAGTCAGGAGGACCTGAGTTCAAATCCGACCTCAGACACTTAACACTTACTAGCTGTGTGACCCTGGGCAAGTCACTTAACCCCAATTGCCTCACGAAGAAGAAGGTATTGTTATCAGAAGCTAAAAACTTTGAACTTTACATCGAGACTACCTTCAGGTCCAGACGTGAAGGAGGAAGCGGATGCTGGTGAGAGAGTTCTTTATTCTTTTGGTGGGAGACATCGGCTTGGTGGCAGGGAACTTCACAAGTGGGAGGTTTAGGAAGGTGAGGATTTAGTCAGTTTCCCCCTAAAACTGGGGGGGGCAGATTAGAACCCACATTTAGACTTTTAAATTACATAACTTGTTTATCCCAAACCACTTGCACATCATTTACTGCATTAGGTTGGGAGTTCCTTCAGGGCTGGGACTGTCTTCAACCTTTCTTTGTATCCCTAGTATTTAGCACAGTGCCTGTAAACAGCAGGTGTTTAATCAATGCTGATTTGTTGACTTACAGCTAGGTGGGGCCTTAGAGAACAATTCCCAATTTTAGATTAAGTTTGCCCAAAGTCACACAGTAAGTCACACCTTCATCCTGTGACTTGAAATTAAATGTTCTTGGGGTACCCTAGTGCCCCAAGACAGTGATCCTGATATTGGCCAACCCTTGCTTCTAATCTGGACACCTTTGCCTCCGGATCTTGAGCTTGGCCCTCACATCCTTTTAGCCAAGAACTCTGACTCCACAATAAGGGGAAGGGGAAATGCATTTATATAGTACCTACTATGTGCCGGGCACTGGGCTAAGCATTTTTTTTTCTTTCTAGACAAGATTTCCAAACCCTCCCTGCATTGGCATCTTTTGCTCTTTCCTTGGGTCAGGAGTCTACAATGTTGCCAATTCAGAAGGCCCCTAGGCCCAGCTTGTGACACATCCTGTATTTGCCCCCATCCCCAACAAGTCAGTGAGAAACAGTATTCAAGAGAAAGAAAATTCACAAATTACATAAGAGACCATAAGAGTCGGAGTGAGAGCCAAATGCGTGTCCAGTGAATTACGACATGGTCAAGCATGAGCGTCCTAAAATGACCTCGTTTCTTCAGGCCTACTTCCCAGTGTAGCCTCAAGGCCATCCACCATCTAGCTAACTTATACCTGTTCCTTGGTGACCCCCTCAGCCAGAATCTTGCACCCTTTTCTGTAGGGATAATAGGGGTGGCCTACCTGCCATAGACCCAGCTTCTGGCTCCCTGGGCTGAGCCTAGTCCATTGATAGGCTTATGATAATTGCTGTGCCCCAGGCAATCGGTAAGATTTGTTTGTTTGTTTGTTTTTCCGGGCAATGGGGGTTCAGTGACTTGCCCAGGGTCACACAGCTAGTAAGTGTCAAGTGTCTGAGGCCGGATTTGAACTCAGGTACTCCTGAATCCAGGGCTGGTGCTTTATCCACTGTGCCACCTAGCCGCCCCCTATCAGTAAGATTTTTACCTGGCCTTGTTTTGGTACTATCCCAACCTAAGTCAATCAAGCAGTCAGTCAACAGACATTTTAAAAACAGTTACTTTGTGCCAAGCATTGGGCACACTAAGAAAAGCATTTCTTGTCTTCAAGTTGTTTACATGCTAATGGGGGAAAACAGTGCATAAACAGGCATGTGAAAAGAGGGCCAAGATCAGGAATAGTAGCAAAGTCCGGAGGGTCAGAACCAGAGCAAGGAGAATAATGGAGGATGACCAGCCTGGGCTGCTTTCCAAAATGTAAATCCTGGGTGGGACTCACCAGTAGGTAAAGGGGGTCAGAGAGGCCAGTGGGTACTTCAGGGTAAGATGGGTCACATGAGTGAAATCCGGAGGGTCAGAAGCAAAGCTAGGAGAGGAGCCATCGCCAGCAATGCCATCACTGCCCCATCTTAAACAACACTGCCCTCCCCTCCCACCAGAGCCCAGGCTCTACCCCCAGGACCATGGGCTCCAGCAAGGAAGCTGGTGACTTCCCCACCTACTGCTTCTCGGCTATTTCTGAACCACACCACCACGCGTGGGTCTACACATGGAATCTAGGGGACACGGTGGATAGAGCGCTGGCTCTGCACTCAGGAAGTCCTGAGTTCAACTCTGGTCTCAGGTCCTCACTAGCTGTGTGACAGTGGGCAAGACCTGAACTCCCATCTGCCTCGGTTTCCTGCACTGTAAAATCGGTATGCTATTAGCACCCGCCTCACAGGGTCTCTGTGAGGATCAAATAAGGTGATATTTGTAAAACCTTTAGCACAATGCCTGGCATGCAGTAGGTGCTTCATAAATGCTTGTTTCTCTTCCCACTCAGGCCCCTCTAAGTCCCCTTTATTTGTTGATTTCCCACTTTAGAGTATAAGCTCCTTGAGGAAAGGGACTGTCTTTTGGGTATGTATTTCTACCCCCCATTTCTAGCACAGTTCATGGCACATAGTAGGTGCTTAATAAATTCTTATTTTATTCATTCATTCATCTATCAACCAGGAGTCATCATGGCACAGGCCTACATAACACTTTCCAGGCTTCAAACCACCAACAAATGACCTTAAAAGTTGAGGAGAAAGGGGCAGCTAGGTGGCACAGTGGATAAAGCACCGGCCCTGGATTCAGGAATACCTGAGTTCAAATCTGGCCTCAGACACTTAACACTTACTAGCTGTGTGACCCTGGGCAAGTCACTTAATCCCCATTGCCCCACAAAAAACAAAAAACAAACAAAAAAAATGTTGAGGAGAGGGGGCAGTTAGGTTGCATAGTGGAGAAAGCACTGGCCTTGGATTCAGGAGTACCTGAGTTCGAATCTCGCCTCAGATACTTGACACTAGCTGTGTGACCCTGGGCAAGTCACTTAACCCTCATTGCCCTGTTTAAAAAAAAAAGTTGAGGATCATAGCGTTATAGATGGAAGGGACCTCAGATATAGCATCAGAGCATCATAGATTTCAAGTTGGAAAGGAACTTCAAGGCCATTAGAGTCCAAGTCCTCTATTTTACAGTTAAGGAAATTGAGGCCCAGAGTAGTTAAATGACTCACCCAGGCTCAAACAAGTAGTTACAGAGAGAGGTAGGATTCAAACTCAGGGCCTCTGAATCAACAGCCTCCTCTTGGAGAATTTAATTGTGTTGGGTATATGTCGATACCTTTGAACGTTATTCAATCAGAGCTTTTAAAAACCTTCTCCACGACACATTTTGTGCAAAGGGAGGGAGGCCAGCCCAGGCTGCCGAGCGGGACGTTGGGACGTTTTCCTGGCATCACTGGAGAATGCGCAGCCAAAGTTTCATTTCCCCCACATTTGGTTGAACACTCTGCACCCCTTCCGTTATGCAGATCTGACTGGGATAAAGCTGTTGGCCAAGAGGGATTTTATCATTAATATTTAAAGGGAAGAACAGCCTTGCTTGGCTAATACACCAACTCGGCCTCGCCCTCCCTTAATGCAAGTCTCCATCCTGTCCAGATGCTCGCCTTAGTGTTTTAATTCATTGAATCCCAGGGGATTCAGATAGAGGCTTTTCCCACTTGTTCTTATCTCTGGGATAAGGTCCTTTGGGCCACACAGGAGCCACACAGGGGCCACAGGGCATCAGCTTCCCTTTTGTGCTTAGCTGCAGAGACTCTCCCAGCTGTCTCTATTTCACTATATTGCCAGTATCAGCTCTGCTGTTGTCATTCAAATAAATCATTTATGCTCTTGCTCATCCCTGGTGGTGACATCGCCAGAACTGACAGCATAGGGAGCGATGCTTTTCTTTCTTTGCTTTCTTTTCCAGCTATGCCTATACTTGTTCTGATCTACCTTCAAGGAGGTTCAGGCTCGGGGTGGGGGGTAGGGGGTAGGGACATGATCTACTGTCTTCGAGTATTTGAAGGATCATCTGTGGAAGAGAAATCAGATTTGTTCTGGCTGGTCCCAGTGGGCAAGACTAGGAGGTGCAAGGGGTTTGAGTTTCTCTAAGGAAGAAAAAGCAGAAACTTCCTAATGATGAGAACTGTCCAAAGGAGGAAGGGGGTTTTCCCAGAAAAGGGCTTCCCTATCACTAAAGATCTTCAAATGGGGGCTAGAAGACCCCTTGTCAGGAAAATGGTAGAGGAGATCATTGTCAAGTCATGGGTCCAATGAAATGACCTCTGAGGTCTCTTCCAACTCTTAAGTTTCTGTGACACCATCAACAAGCAGTTATTGCCCCTTTCCTTACATTTTCATTAAACATTATGAGAAATTATGAGAAATTAATCTGAAAAGATAAACTGGGACCAGACTCCAAAGGGCCTTGCAGGTGAAATGGAAAAGTTTGCATTTTCTCCTAGAGATGAGCCACTAGTGTTTATTGAGGAGGAGAGAGACCTGGTCAGGACTGTGCTTCGGGAATATCCCATCTGGCAGAGACAAGGCAAAGAGACTATTTAGGGTGTTATTGCAATAGCCCAGGCCTGGACCGGGGAGGTAGCCATGGAATTAAGAAGTGGGCTATTGGGGGGGGGGTGGCTAGGTGGCGCAGTGGATAAAGCACCGGCCCTGGATTCAGGAGTACCTGAGTTCGGGTCCGGCCTCAGATATTTGACACTTACTAGCTGTGTGACCTTGGGCAAGTCACTTAACCCCCATTGTCCCACAAAAACAAAACAAAACAAAACAAAAAAAGAAGTGGGCTCTTGGGAGAGGTGTTGAAAAGGCAAGCTCACACCCCAAACTTGGCCGCTGACTGGGTATGGGGAGAGGGGAAGAGGGAAAGCTCGAGGATGACTTCAAGGTTAGAACCTGGGTGACTGAAAGGAGGGTGGTGCCCTCAATAGAAATAGGGAACTGGAAAGAAGGATCTTTTAGGGGGAAAGATGACTGGTTCTGCTTTGGCTAAGTTGAGTCTAGGGTTAAGGCGGAAAGATTCTGAGTTTAGTTTTGCCCACATTTGTGTGAGAAGTTGTTTCACCTCTGTTTGGTTTAGCAAACTTGTTTCAAGGCTTACGTAATCCCTGTTTCAAATACCTTGATACACTTAGAAAATGAACTTCTGGACTAGGAGTCTGGAATCTCTATTCTAGGTCTGTCTTGACTCTTAGCTGTTGAGTGACCCTCCCCCATCCTCACCAGAAGTCTTCAAGGGGGGGTTAGATTGCCACTTGTCAGGGAAGTCACAAAGGGGGTTGCACGTGGTTCACGGTTCATGAGATAAACACCTTAGAAGGAACTTTAAAGATTATGTCCAACACCTTCATTTTACAGATGAGGAAACTGGGGCAGAAAGAGGCTAAGTGACTCACCCAGGGTCACACAGCTAGTAAATGTCTGAAGATGGATTTGGATTCAGATCTTCCTCATTGCAGGCTGCTCCAATGAACTGAATAGAGTCGGTAAGGAGCAGTTCATCTGCCAAGAGGGAGAGTGGGACTCTGTCGCTCTTCCTGGGGATCCAGTTCAATAAAGAGTATGCACAAGTGCTTCTCAAAGCACCCTACAAATGTAACAAATCATTTGCCCCCAGCTTTTAAACTATTTGAGCAGAACACAATACTTAATGTTTCCTTAAGTTACTTCGAGGGAATGGGACTTTGCCATAAAGCTTTTTAAACAAAATTTTAATGGTTTCTCCCTTTGAGAAAGTTTCATGGTCCAGCTTCCCAGGACAAAGTCCATTGCTGGCTCCCACAGAGGCTTGGAACATCTGCCCGGAGGTTGGTTGTATTGTTCTGCTGTGGCCCGTCATCTTCCTTGAGGAAATCAGGAACAGAGTTATTATATAAGGGCTCTCTCTCCAGGATGCCCCTAGGTCCAACCCTGTCAGGGTTATTTACATGTAAAATACTCATTGTCCTGTTCTTCACAAAGTGCATCTCTGTCCCTTTTTTAAAAAAAGGCAATGAGGGAAAACCTGAACTTATAAAAGAGATAAATTAGGAGGTAAGACTGATTAATGAAAAGAATATTGGATAAAGCCCTGGCCTTGGAGATGGGAAGATCTGGGTTTCAGAACTCCCTCAGAGGCTTCTGTCACCTTGAGCTTAGTTACTTAGTTACTCCAAGTTACTGAGTAGGTGCTTTTCTGTCCTGGTAGAAGGAGTTTCCTCATTTAGACATACATACACCAATGGAATCAAAGGTTAATAATAATAATTAATAATAATAATAATTTGCATTTGTATAGTATTGTGATAAAATAATGGAATTTGGCAGACACCCAGGGGTCCCACCTGATTGATCTAGTATTGCTTGAGAAACCAACTAAGTACCTACTTGGGATGATTAGATATGGGCCACACTGGGCCTGCCCTGAGTGATGTACACTGCTTACATCACCAGGGGGATCACTCTCGGCCATCCAGCTTAGAGGACCTCCCTTTTGGGGGAGGGAAACTCTCTTTTCTGTTGGTGAGCTTCTGAGACTGGCAAGGGGCTGCACAGCTGTCTCCTATTGAAACTATGGACCCGAGGTGGTGAGTTAATAGAAACGAGGCCAGCTCTTCGAATTAGCTGAGCTGGAAGCAAGTTTGGGGATTGTGTCAGTCTTCGCTAGAGCCAGGTTGCTTATCCATTTTTCTCTTCCCTTATTCCCTTGTCCTTGGCTTTATTAATTTTACTTTTGCCATATATTTTATTGCCATTAATAAAATCCGATTTGTTTGTAGAAAAGAGGCTATTAATCTCCTTTCTTATTGGCCTGGGAGAAATAACTAAAGGCAATTTGTTTGTTTGGTTTTTTTTTTTTGGTGAGGCAATGGGGGTTAAGTGACTTGCCCAGGGTCTCACAGCTAGTAAGTGTCAAGTGTCTGAGGCCGGATTTGAACTCAGGTACTCCTGAATCCAGGGCTGGTGCTTTACCACTGCGCCATCTAGCTGCCCCTAAAGGCAATTTGGAAGGGAGGAAACTTTGGACCTAGAGGTCCCTCATTATTTTCTGAACCCCAATATTATGGTGAGCCACCCAATTAACTGTCCCCATATTAAATTTGGTCCCTACAGTATATTTGCAGTGTGTGTATGTATCTATTTTCTCATTTGCTCCTCAGGTCTACATGGAGAAGGAGGGAACAAAAAGTCATTATTGTTCCCATTTCATAGATAAGGGAACTGAGGCTTGACAAAGTTATTTGCTCAATCCACAAGCATTTTTTTTTTGTTAGCAGCACCTACTGTGAGCCAGGCATTGTGCTAAGCATCGGGGTTCAGAGTCTTAGAACCAGGAGATTTAGGGTTCATTTAGTCCAAGTCTTTCATTTTACAGGAAGAAATTGAGGATTCTAAGAAGCGGAGGTGAGGAGGAAGGACCTTCCAGACAAGGGGGCACAGCCCAGACAAAGGCAGGGAGGTGGGTGATACAATGTGTACAATGGAGAGCAAAAAGCCACTTTGGCTGGAACATGTAGTTCATGAATGTACCAAATGTATAACAAAGCTGGAAAGATAGGTTGGAGTCAGGTTGTGAACATTTTTCAATGCTGAAAAGACATCTGTGTTTGAAGCAGTGGAATTTATTGAGTCATGGAGTAACGTGGTCAAATCTGTGGTTTAGAATAATGTGGTAGCTGCTGTGGAGGCCAGATTAGAGAGGAGAAAGATCTGAAAAAGGAAGACCAATCAGAAGACTGCTGCAAGAGTCCAGAGGAGAGGTGACTAGGGTTTGAATGACTGGTGCTCTGGGTGGAGAGACAGAGACAGGCACAAAAGACATTGTGACAGTTGGACAAGACTTGGCACCTGATCAGATAGGAGTGGTAAGAGAGTGTGGAGAGTCAAGAATGTCTCTGGGATGAACTCAGGAGATGAAAGGATGGTAGTGCCTGCCCTTAACCAAAACAGGGAGCCAAGGTCAGAGAGAGAGAGAGAGAGAGAGAGAGAGAGAGAGAGAGAGAGAGAGAGAGAGAGAGAGAGAGAGAGAGAGAGAGAGAGAAGAAGAAGAAGAAGAAGAAGAAGAAGAAGAAGAAGAAGAAGAAGAAGAAGAAGAAGAAGAAGAAGAAGAAGAAGAAGAAGAAGAAGAGGAGGAGGAGGAGGAGGAGGAAGAAGAAGAGGAAGAGGAAGAAGAGGAAGAAGAAGAGGAGGAAGAGGAAGAAGAAGAAGAGGAGGAAGAGGAAGGAAGAGGAAGGAGGAGGAAGGAGGAGGAAGAAGGTTCTGCATCTCATAACCCAACCACTCAGATTTCCATAGAGCCTTAAGCTTGGCAAAGCACTCTCCAGAGACTGGAGGTACCAGTATTGCCCTCTCTGGTTTTCTAAGGCCCCTTTCCACTCCCCCTACCTTGAGAAGAGGCTTGGTGGATTTCTGAGAACACTCATCAAAGGGTTATTTTCAAGAGGCTTGGCCTGTTATGCACTCACAGGGACCTTACAGAAGTGGACATCCTTGAATTGTCTTCCTCAGGAGCTCTGCTTGACTAAGGCAGAACCCATCGCCAAGAGGAACTTGGGCATTTTGTGTTTGTTTACAACTTTGCAGAAAAAACCTGAAGAACAAAGACATTTGAAACTGAAAGCCTGGGAGCCCTCTTCCCCTCCTCTTCCTATTTATTCATTAATTCATTTATCCAATATTTATTGCAGTATCAGAACAATTATAAATGAAAACCAGCTAAAATCCTCACCTTCTCCAAGAAGTTTGATGTAGTGCATACAAGTACTGTGTGGGAAGTCAAGAAGACTTGCTTTCAAATTTGGCCTCAGATACTTACTGGTTACAACTTCTGTCTGCCTCAGTTTTCTCACCTATAAAATGGAAATATTAATAGCACCTGCCTCTCTCTCTGGGTTGTAGTGAGGATAAAATAAGATTATATATATATATATATATATATATATATATATATATATATATATATATATATATATAATTTCACACAGAGCCTGGCAAATAGTAGGTGCTATATAAATGCTTATTTCCTTTTCTTTCCCCTTCCCTTGATTATCTCCAATTTATCCTGTCTGTATTTTATTTGTACAGAATCATTTGCATGTTGTCTCCTCTATTAGACTGTGAGTTCCTTGAGAGTCTGAGTCTGTCTTTTGTCTCTCTTGGTATCCCTAAATTGTTTACATTCTGATGGTGCACATGTTTTAATTCAACATAAGTTCCCATGAAGTCAATTGTTGTTGTTGTTCAGTCATATTCATGCCCAACTCTTTGTAACCCTTTTTGAGGTTTTCTAGGCAGAGGTATTGGAGTGGTTTGCTATCTCCTTCTCCAGCTCATTTTACAGATGAGGAAAATGAGACAGGCAGGGTTAAGTAAGTGACTTGCCCAGGGTCACAAAGTCTGAGGCCAGATTTCAACTCTGGAAGATGAGACATCCTGACTCCCAAGCCCAGTGCTCTCTACACTATGGTGCCATCTAGCACCAACAGGCAAAAGGGTTCTCCTAGTGACCTGAAAGCATAAATATGTCTCCTTAAGTACTTCATGAGGCAGAAAACAAGCAAATTCTGGGTTATTGAGGGAGAGTGATTAAATTCTGGAAGGCACAGTTGTTGGATATAGAACTATCCTCTCCCTCTGATCACAGCATCCTAGGATTTGGACTATATCAGGACCTTATGAGTCATCTAGTCTGATCGCTGAATTTTATAGTCATCTTAGGCTGCATCAAGAGAGGAATTGTACCTGGAACATTGGAGAGTACAGTTCTGCTGTTCTCAGTTACTTCTTTGGTATGGCACTGAGTTTTAGATCACACAGTTCAGGGAAGATATTAACAACCCAGAAGTCCTAACAAGCCAGAATGCCTAGGACTCATGGCTGATGCTGTGGCTTTTGGACTTGGAACTGGGAACGATCCCTACAGGAATGGAGGATAAATTTATCCTCCTCTAATCCTTTTCCTCTCCCCAGAGGTGGAGGTGGTACAAAGAAGGAAATTCTGCTTCCCACATGTTGCAGAAATAAGTCTGCATATTTGTGATGATAGCTTCTGAAATAAATATTTCTTTTTAAAAATATAAATGAAAATATTTTATTATTTTCCAGTTACATATAAGGATAGTTTTCAACATTTGTTTTCATAGGATTTTTAGTTCCAATTTTTTCTCCTACCCTCCTTTCCCTCCCTCCTCTCTAATACAGAAAGCAGTCTGATATAGGTTGTATATGTATAATCACATTAAACATATTTCTAGATTAGTCATCTTGTGAAAGAAGAATCAGAGCACAAGGGAAAAACTTTCAAAAAGAAGGGAAAAAACCAGACCAAAAGTAGAAAAAATATGGTTCAATCTGCATTCATAATGCACAGTTCCTTTTTTTTATTAATAAAGTATTTTATTTTTTTCTGTTACATGTAAAGATAGTTCTCAACTTTTGTTTATACAAGCTTTACAATTTCAGATTTTTCTCCCTCCCTCCCCTCCCTCCCCCCTCCCCTAGACAGCAGATATAGGTTATATATATATATATATATATATATATATATATACACACACACATAATAACATTAAACATATTTCTGCGTTAGTCATGTTATAAGAGAAAAAATCAGAGCAATGATGAAAAACCTCAAAATAGAAAAAAACAACAGCATCAAAACCAAAAGAAATAGTATGGTTCATTCAGCATCTATACTCCGCAGTTCTTTTTTTTTTTTTCCTTGGATTTGGAGATCCTCTTCCATCACAAGTTCCCTGGAACTCTTCTGTGCCATTGCATTGGTGAGAAGAATATAGTCCATCACAGTAGATCAACACTCAATGTTGATGATACTGTGTACAATGTTCTTCTGGTTCTGCTCATCTCACTCATCATCAGCTCACGCAAGACCCTCCAGGTTTCTCTGAACTCCTCCTGCTCATCATTTCTTACAGCACAATAGTATTCCATTGTATTCACATACCACAACTTGTCCAGCCATTCCCCAATTGATGGGCACCCCCTCAACTTCCAATTCCTTGCTACCACGTAAAGAGCAGCTATAAATACATAATGCACAGTTCTTTTTTCTGGATATTGAGAACATTTTCTATCATGAGTTCTTTGAAACTGTTTTGGAGCATTGCGCTGCTGAGAAGAGCCAAGTCTATCCCCATTGTTCATCACACAATGTTGCTGTTACTGTGTACAATGTTCTCTAGGTTCTGTTTCTCTCAGCACCAGTTCATGTAAGTCCTTCCAGGTTTCTCTGAACTCCTCCTGCTCATCATTTCTTACAGCACAATAGTATTCCATTACATTCATATACCACAACTTGTTTAGCCATTCCCCAATGGATGGACATTCCCTCGATTCCCAATTCTTTGCTACCACAAAGAGAGCTGCTATAAGTATTTTTGTACATGTGGGTCCTTTTCCCTCTTCTATAATCTCTTTGGGATACAGACCTAGCAGTGGTACCATTCGGTCAAAGGGTATTAACAGTCCCATAGCCCTTTGGGCATAGTTCCAAATTGCTCTCCAGAATGGTTGGATCAGTTCACAGCTCCACCAGCAGTGCATTGGTGTTCCAATTTTCCCACAGCTTCTCCAACATTTATTATTTTCCTTTTTTGTCATATTAGCCAATCTGATAGGTGTGTGGTGGTGCCTCAGAGTTGTTTTAATTTGCATTTCTCTCTTCGATAGTGATTTAGGGGTACCTAGGTGGTGCAGTAGATAGAGAACTGGCTCTGGAGTCAGGAGGACCTGAGTTCAAATCTGGCCTCAGATACTTGACACTGGCTGTGTGACCCTGGGCAAGTCACTTAACCCCAATTGCCTCACAAAAAAAATAGTGATTTAAAGATTTTTTTTTTCATATGGCAATAGACAGATTTGATTTCTTTCATCAGAAAACTGCCTGTTTATATCCTTTGACCGTTTCTCAATTGGGGAATGACTTACATTCTTTTTTTAATTTTTTTTTTTTTATTTTTGCAGGGCAATGAGGGTTAAGTGACTTGCCCAGGGTCACACGGCTAGTAAGTGTCAAGTGTCTGAGGCTGGATTTGAACTCAGGTCCTCCTGAATCCAGGGCCACTGCTTTATCCACTGCACCACCTAGCTGCCCCTATGACTTACATTCTTAAAAATTTGATTTAATTCCCTATATATTTTAGAAATGAGGCCTTTATCAGAAATACTCGCTATAAAAATTGTTTTTCAGTTTTTTGCCTCCCTCCTAATTTTGGCTGCATTGCTTCTGTTCATACAAAAACTTTTTTTCCTCCTTTTTCAAGGCAATGAAGGTTAAGTGACTTGCCCAGGGTCACACAGCTAGTAAGTGTCAAGTGCCTGAGGTAGGATTTGAACCCCGGTCCTCCTGAATCCAGGGCCAGGGCTTTATCCACTGTGCCACCTAGCCGCCCCCTATACAAAAACTTTTAAATTTAATGTAATCAAAGTCTTCCATCTTGCATTTCATAATATTCTCTGTCTCTTGTTTGGACATAAATTGTTTTCCTCTCCTATTCCTTCCTCTCCTAATTTATCTATGGTATCACCCTTTATGTCTAAATCTTTTGTGTGTGTGTGTGGGGGGGCAATAAGGGTTAAGTGACTTGCCCAAGGTCACACAGCTAGTAAGTGTCATGTGTCTGAGGCCGGATTTGAACTCAGGTACTCCTGAATCCAGGGCCGGTGCTCTATCCACTGTGCCACCTAGCTGCCCCCTATGTCTAAATCTTGAACCCATTTTGACCTTATTTTTGTATAAGGTGTAAGATGTTGGTCTATGCCTAGTTTTTGCCATACTATCTTTCAGTTTTCCCAACAGTTTTTGATAAATACTGAGTTCTGGCTTTAAAAATTATTTCCCAGTTTTCTTCTCCCTTCTAATTTTGGATGCATTGCTTCTGTTTGTAAAAAACCTTTTTAATTTAATGTAATCAAAATCATTCATTTTGCATTTCATACTATTCTCTATCTCTTGTTTGGTCATAAACTGTTCTCCTCAAAGATCTGAGAGGTAAACTATTCCTTCCTCTCCTAATTTACCTGTGGTATCACCCTTTATGTCTAAATCATGTACCCATTTTGACCTTACTTTAGTATAAGGTGTAAGATGTTGGTCTATGCCTAGTTTCTGCCATACTCTCTTCAAGTTTTACCAGCAGTTTTTGTCATATACTGAGTTCCTATCCCAGAAGCTGGAGTCCTTGGCTTTATCAAACAGTACATTATTAAAGTAATTTACTATTGTGTCTCCTGTGCCTAACCTATTCCATTTATCTTCCACTCTATTTCTTAGCCAGTACCAGATAGTTTTGATGACTGCTGCTTTATAGTAAAGCTTCAGATTTGGTACAGCTAGCTCACCTTCCTGTGCATTTTTTTTCATTACTTCCCTTGATATTCTTGACGTTTTGTTTTTACAGATGAATTTTGTTATTATTTTTTCTAGCTCTATAAAATAATTTTTAGGTACTCCAATTGGTATGGCATTGAATAAGTAAATTAATTTGGGTAGAACTGTCATTTTTCTTATATTAGCTCGGCCTATCCATGAGCAATTGATATTTTTCCAATTATTTAGATCTGATTTGATTTGTGTGAAAAGTGTTTTGTAATTGTGTTCATAGAGTTCCTGGATTTGTCTTGGCAAGTAGACTCCCAAGTATTTTATATTGTGTACTATTACTTTATTGTTTTTTTTTTTTTTAGTGAGGCAATTGGGGTTAAGTGACTTGCCCAGGGTCACACAGCTAGTAAGTGTTAAGTGTCTGAGGCCGGATTTGAACTCAGGTACTTCTGACTCCAGGGCCGGTGCTCTATCCACTGTGCCACCTAGCTGCCCCATGTACTATTACTTTAAATGGAATTTCTCTTTCTATCTCTTGCTGTTGGACTTTGTTGGTCATGTATAGAAATAGTGATGATTTATGTGGATTTATTTTATATCCTGCTACTTTGCTAAAGTTGTTAATTGTTTCCAGCAGTTTTTTAGTTGATTCTTTAGGATTCTCTAAGTATACCATCATATCATCTACAAAGAGTGAAAGTTTTGTTTCCTCCTTGCCTACTCTAATTCCTTTAATTCCTTTTTCTTCTCTTATTGCTATAGCTAACATTTCTATTACAATATTAAATAATAAAGGTGATAATGGACATCCCTGTTTTACCCCTGATATTATTGGGAATGCTTCTAACTTATCCCCATTACATATAATGTTTGCTGATGGTTTTAGGTAGATACTGCTTATTATTTTAAGGAAAGCTCCGCCTATTCCTATGCTCTCTAGTGTTTTGGGGTTTTTTTTTGGTGAGGCAATTGGGGTTAAGTGACTTGCCCAGGGTCACACAGCTAGTAAGTGTTAAGTGTCTGAGGCCGAATTTGAACTCAGGTACTCCTGACTCCAGGGCCGGTGCTTTATCCACTGTGCCACCTAGTCGCCCCTGTAGTTTTCTTTCTCTGTTTTGGCTCTGCCTGGTTTAGGTATCAACATCATATTTGTGTCATAAAAGTAATTTGGTAGAACTCCTTCACCTATTTTTCCAAATAATTTGTATAGTATTGGAATTAATTGTTCTTTAAATGTTTGGTAGAATTCACTTGTAAACCCATCTGGCCCTGGAGATTTTTTCTTAGGGAGTTCATTGATGGCTTGTTCAATTTCTTTTTCTAAAATGGGCCTATTTAAGGATTTTATTTCCTCTTCAGTTAACCTGGGCAATTTGTATTTTTGTAAATATTCATCCATTTCATTTAGATTGTCAAATTTATTGGCATACAGTTGGGCAAAATAGCTCCTAATTATTGCTTTAATTTCCACTTCATTGGTGGTGAATTCACCTCTTTCATTTTTGATACTGGTAACTTGGTCTTCTTTCTTTTTTAAAATCAAATTAACCAAAGGTTTATCTATTTTATTTTTTTTTCATAAAACCAGCCCTTAGTTTTATTGATTAATTCTATAGTTTTCTTGCTTTCAATTTTATTAATTTATCCTTTGATTTTCAGGATTTCTAATTTAGTATTTAATTGGGGATTTTAAATTTCTTTTTCTACCTTTTTTTAGATGTATGTCCAATTCATTGATCTCCTTTTTTTTTCTTTTTTATTCATGTACACATTTAGAGATATAAAATTTCCCCTAAGCTCTACTTTAGCTCCATCCCATAGGTTTTGGTATGTTGTCTCATTATTGTCGTTCTCTTGGATGAAGTTATTGGTTATTTCTATGATTTGTTGTTTGACCCACTCATTCTTTAGGATGAGATAATTTAGTTTCCAATTAATTTTCAGTCTACCTTTTCATGGCTCTTTATTACATGTAAGTTTTATTGCATCATGATCTGAGAAGGATGCATTTACTATTTCTGCCTTTCTACATTTAACTATGAGGTTTTTGTGCCCTAATACATGGTCAATTTCTGAAAATGTGCCATGTACTGCTGAGAAAAAGGTATATTCCTGGGGCAGCTAGGTGGTGTAGTAGATAAAGCACCAGCCCTGAATTCAGGAGGACCTGAATTCAAATCTGGCCTCAGACACTTGATACTTAATAGCTGTGTAACCCTGGGCAAGTCACTTAACCCTCATTGCCCTGCCAAAAAAAGTAACAGAAACCAGATTTAAAACCACGTTTTCCTGACTCCAAAGAAAAAGGTATATTCCTGGCTTCTCTCTGCCATCTTGGCTCTGCCCCTGGAAACCATGAAGTAAATATTTCTGTGTGAAAGTTTTAAAAAAATGTAAAGTGGTCCTGAGATTGAAAAGATTTTGAGAACTGCTGGTTTTAGAAATTGTGAACTGGAGTTGGAGACAGGAAATCTGAATTCAAATCCCAGTTTGGACACTATGTGATGTGTGACCCTGGGCAAGTCACTTAACCTCTGTCTGCCTTAGTTTCCTCATCTCCAAAATAGGGCTAATGATAGCACTTGAAGGGCTGTTGTGAGGAATAAATGAGATAACATTTCTAAAGAGCTGAAATGATATACTATAATTGCTAGTCATTATTACCATGAAGTGGGGGTTTTTAGCTTAAAGAAGAAAAGATTGGTGGAATGGGGGAAACAGTAGCTGTCATCAAATGTGAATAAATGAATAAAGTATTTATTATGTGTAAAACAGTCAGCCAAGGAAGAGATAAGTAAGAGCCCCTGTTCTCTAGGTGCTCACAGTCTTATGGGGGAGACAACACATAGAAAAGAAGTACAACATGTTTTTCTTGGCCCCCCAAGGACCAAGATAGGAAATAGGGATAGAAATTGCAGAGGGCAGATTTAGGCTTGATGTAAGAAAAAGCTTCCCCTCATTCAGAGCTGCCCAAAGTGGGATGGATGCCTCAGAAGGTTGTGGGTCTGGCCTCCGGAATCTTCACTTCAAGGCTGGATGAACCCTTATTCACCATACCATAGAAGGCTTCTACCAGAAGCTTCTACCCTTCATAATTTCTTTTCAGGAACTCTTGTCAGTCCTGAAAACATTCTCAACACATTCTTACTATTGAATTTCTAACTCCAATGTATTTAATAAATCATTTAGAAGCTTCATCTCTCATGAACTTAGTAAATGCTTGTTATTTAATGAAGTTTAATATATATGTATATATACACATATATGTATGTATGTATATTATTTGCAATGAACAAGAATTTATTTTCTCTCCCTCCTACTTTCCCCCAGTGGGAACAAAGGAAAAAGAAAACTCTTGTAACAGATTTGTATAGTCAAGCAAAATAAATACACATTGGCCTCAGTATAAATATACATCTCATTATGTATCTTGAGTCTATACCCTCTCTGCCAAGAAGTGGGCAGCATTTTGATGCATTTTTCCCCCAAGACATTTAAGGTAGGGTCATATACAGTGGGTTTGTTTGCTTTTGGTTTTATTTTGGGGGGGGGGGTTTGTGGGGCAATGAGGGTTAAGTGACTTGCCTAGGATCACACAGCTAGTAAGTGTCAAGTGTCTGAGCTCAGATTTGAACTCAGGTCCTCCTGAATCCAGGGCTGGTGCTTTATCCACTGTGCCACCTAGCTGTTTCACAGTGTTTCTTTTTTTTTCTTTTTAGTGAGGCAATTGGGGTTAAGTGCCTTGCCCAGGGTCACACAGCTAGTAAGTGTGTGTTAAGTATCTGAGGCCGTATTTGAACTCAGGTACTCCTGACCCCACAGCCGGTGCTCTATCCACTGTGCCACCTAGCTGCCCCCACAGTGTTTCTTAAATGCAAAATTCTATGATTCTGTCTTCTGAGTATTTCTTTCTAATATTCTATGCATAAAACCCACTGGCTCTTTGGAGGTAACCAAGCCTGGCCAAACCTGGACTTTAAAGATGTCTATTGGATTGTTGTCATTCCTTTGTCCAGTATTAGACTATTTCTTTTTCTTTTTTTTTTTTTAAGTGAGGCAATTGGGGTTAAGTGACTTGCCCAGGGTCACACAGCTAGTAAGTGTTAAGTGTCTGAGGCCGGATTTGAACTCAGGTCCTCCTGACTCCAGGGCCGGTGCTCTATCCACTGCGCCACCTAGCTGCCCCCAGTATTAGACTATTTCAAAGAGCCAGCAAGAGATGAAACGCCAGATTCCAGGAATAACTAGTCAGTCATATTGATTGAATTGTTGAGTTTGTGCAGGGTCATAATGTGAAATAAGTCTGGAAATAATGAAATGTACCTATTTCCCCTCAGGCAAGAGGTGGGGACCAGCTTGGGGAGAATGTCGTGTACATTGTCAAAAGAGGTCATTGTAACTGTATTTAATAATAAGGAAAAGTAAAGGAAATAACAAGTTTATAAACATAGGTGACTGAGAGATGATGTCATCAGACTGAAATACTGAAGTCAGAAGCAGGAGCTGCTCTTCTCCCATCTACCCTTCCGCTGTCCACATCTCCACCACCACATCCCTCTAAATCACACTGGACAACTTGGCCATGCCTTAGGCTTTTACTCCTGTCTTATGCTGATCTGTAGAATTCTCTTCCAAAGCCCTACAAACCCTCCAACAACTTCCCTCTTTGGCACTGTACTTATTTAACCTCCAACCCATCCCTTACAGAATTGTATTTAATAATGAGATAATAGAAATGATGCCTAGTCATCCTTTCTGGAATGAAAAAGCTAGTGCAGAAAAACCTCACTGACCTGATTTCAGAAATTTAGGCGAAGGGGAGGGGGAAGATATTCAAGGGCTGAATCTGTAGAAGTGATGAATACTTTACAAGCTTTCAGATTCTCATGTATTGTTATATCAATTATTCTTGAAGGGAAAAAAAAATAGTAGCTTCATTTTTCTCCCCTGAGAGCTTCTCACATCTGAATATCATACAGCTTCCTTTTGAAGTACTTAAAAACTTTCAAACCCTGCAACATAAATCAATACATCACATTACGAAGTATAGTATGGTTTTCATAGGATCATCAATTTAGAGCAAAAAGAGATCTTGGAGGTCAAAGGAGCATAGATCTAGGAAAAGAAGGAACCTCAGAGCCCACTTGGTGCATTCTATTTTATTTTATTTTGTTTTATTTTCAGGCATATCTCCCTTCCACATCCCTCTCTCCCACCTTGTGAAAGCAAGAAAAACGAAATCCATTACAAATATGTATTATCTGGCAAAACAATTTCCTGCATTGTTCATGTTCCCCAAAAACAGTCTCACTTGGGACTCTGAGTCTATCATTTCTCTATCCAGAGGACGATGGCTCGCTTCAAGAGTCCTCTGGAATTGTGGTTGGTCATTGTGTTCATCAAAGTCCCTAAGTCTTTCAAAGTTGTTTGTTTTGACAATGTTGTTATTATATAAATTGTTCTGGTTCTGTTCACTTCACTTTACATTATTAGTTCTTGTTTACATTAGATTTGTATAGTTATCCCAGGTTTCTCTGAAATAAACCCCCTCATCATTTCTTGTAGCAAAATAATATTCCATCACATTTAGATACCATATCTTACTCAGCCATTCCTCCACTGAAGGGCTTCTTCTCAGCAACCAATTCTTTGATACCACGGAAAGAGATACTATAAATAATTTTGCATAGGTCTGTCCTCTTCCTCTTTTATTGATCCTTTGGAGTATAGACCTAGTATTAGTATCACTGGGTCAAAGAGTAAGCACAGTTTAATAGTTTTTGAATGTGGTTTCAAACTGCTTTCCAGAATGGTCGGTCAGGCTCATCATTCCACCAACAGTATATCAATGTACCTCTTTTCCCACAGCCCACCTGCCTGCTTTTTTTTTTCCCAGAGGAGGAAACTAGAGGTTGGGAAGGTTAAGTTTATAGAGGGATGTCAAATGACTTGCCCAAAGTCATGAAGGTAGTCATAGAAGAAATCTAACTCAGGTTCTCTGATTTCAAATTCAATGTTCTTTCCATTGTACCATAATGTACCACAGTGCTATTACATGAAGCTAATTCAAAATGGTGTCGTTGATCAGAGAGGGTATGGGTAATTAGATGTTTTATTAAACTATTGGTGGTTTAGCATCTCCATGCTCAAACCTTCTCCCCACCCCACCCCTACCATGCCCTCTTGTGAAAACCACGGTGAGTGAGGGAGAAATACTATTTATGCCCAGTTCTACATCTTACTACCCCTGTGGTGCCACTGGAGATGGGTGGGTTGTCCTAGGTCCTCTCTTTTGAAAGGCATCTCTTCTTTATTTATTCCGTAAGTTTGAGACTACCTTGTGAAGCCCCTTATCAACTTCTTAGTAACTCTGGAAACCTGAACACAGTGAAGATGTCTTATAACACAATAGTCATAGACTGAGAGTTGACAGGGTCTCTAAAGTCCAATCCTCTTATTTTACACATGAGGGAACTGAGGCTTAGAGAGATTGAATGGCATTCAAGGTCATAGAGGTATCAAGTTACAGGATTTGAACTCATGTATTCTGACTATAAATTCGTTGCTCTCTCCAGGGAACAATTCTACAAGCCATCTCAGTTATATTAAGAAAATTCATTCAAAAAGATGTGGGTTGGAGCAGCTGGGTGGTGCAGTGGCTAGAGCACAAGCCCTGAAGTCTGAAGGATCTGAGTTTAAATCTAGTTGTGTGACCTCTGGCAAGTAACTTAACCTCAATTGCCTCCAAAACAACAAAAAATATGGGGTGAGAGAGAGACAGAGAGACACAGAGAGAGGGAGACAGAGAAAGAGAGACAGAGACAGAGATTTATTTTTATTTTTATTTTTATTTTTTTGGATACTGCTGCCTAGGAGTAGGGAAGAACAATCAACAAAATAATTAATTGTGCTTGTGGGTATAATTCTATTAAGAAGGCTAAATATTTGTTGTTTTTTTTTTTTAAGTGAGGAAATTGGGGTTAAGTGACTTGCCCAGGGTCACACAGCTAGTAAGTGTTAAGTGTCTGAGGTCGGATTTGAACTCAGGTATTCCTGAATCCAGGGCTGGTGCTCTATCCATTTGGCCACCTAGCCGCCCCTAAATATTTGTTTAACTAAGGCCTTTCACCTTCAAGTAAGGCTTTATTAGTCCAAGAACCTTTCTTCTTAGTGTAAAATAGGAAACTTGTGAGATTCAAACATACTTGTGAAATATAAATGGTTTTAATTCACTCAAGATTTGCAATAACCACTTAACTCCTAAGTAGAAGTATAATTAATGCTAATTGTTCTTCCCTGCTGTGCTTATTATTAACCCATTGGGATTTTTACCTAGGATTTGGATAGTTTAAGAGTAAAATATACATGGTAGAGATTGGAAATGTGTGGGGAGTTTTTTCTTAATGTATGTATAAAGAGTCACGAAGGACTACATCTTTAAAGGAAATAGAGATCACCGAGACATTTAGTATTTGAATAGTCGGTCAATAAACATTTATTAAGTGCCTACTGTGTGCCAGCCCTGGGAATACAAAAAGAGGCAAAATGCAGTCATTGCCTGGAAGGAGCTCACAGTCTAGTGAGGGAGACAACAAGCAAACTATGTACTATATACGGGATAAATAGGAAATCATTAATAGAGGGAAGGCACTAGAATTAAGAGAGTCCGGGATAGGCTTCCTGCAGAAGTTGGGATTTGGAGGAAGCCAGAGAAGTCAGGAGGTGAAGATGAGGAAGGAGAGTTTTCCAGGCATAGAGAATAGTCGGTGAAAATGCCCAGAGCCAAGAGATGCCGTGTCTTGTTCATGGAACAACTAGGTTTGTGCAATTGGGCTGAAGAGCACATGGTAAAGAAGGTAGGAGAGGGTGAGGTTGTGAAGGGCTTTGAGCTTCCATACTTATGGTTTCCTGTCTGATGCTGGAGGTGCTAGGGAGCCACTGGAGTTGAGGTACAGGAGTGACGAGGTCGGATCTGTCCTTTAGGAAACCACTCTGTTGACTGAATGGAGGACAGACTGGAGCAGGGAGAGACTTGTGGCAGGCAGACCCACCACCAGGCTATTGCAATAGTCTAGGGGTAAGGCAATGGGGGCCTGAATATTGAGAATATAATTCTCTCTGCTTAGACATTGAAAAGGAGACCACTTCCAGCTATTACCTAAACCCGTTACCTAATTTATGCATTATCCTGGAGGCCAGATCTAAGGAGTTGACCTAGTAGTAAAGCACCCTTCAAACCTTAATTGTTGTTGTTTTTATGTCAACAAACAGTAAATGCCTACTTGATAAACAAGGGGGATGAGATTAGGAAAAGAAAACAAAGCAGTTCCTACCCTCAAAGAGATTACACTCTATATTCTACTTCTTGGAGTCTTTAGCAGAGAAAAGTATAAGGGTAGAAAGTAAATGAAATTCAGATGGCTAAGTTTTCCTACTTAAGCACCCAAACTGGGAGAAAAATACAAAATAATGATGAAAATTAAAGTGGAATCCATCGATGTGATGTCTTCCATCATTGAATAATTGAGATGCCTGTGAATGGTTCTTTAAAGTGTATTTTATAGGCCTGGGAAGAAAAACATTTACCTGAAATGAACAGTGCCTTTCCTTTGTTCTTCCTATAGAAGATCCATTAATCCACAACAGTGATAAAAATTGTCAGCGGAAATCTCCCGACTTCTAATTCAAGCTGATCATCATTTAATGGCACAGGGATAGGCTATGTAATGATATCAATTGCTTATTTCAACATCCTGAAGAATCCCTTTGAGAGATTAGAAACCTCCATTTCCTTTGTTTTGATCCAGATCTAACATTTTTCTAGCTATCTATCTAGTCCAAATCCTTGAACTATTTACTTAGATGAACAGAAATACCCCTATTTGAAAGAGTGGATATGCAAGACTTAGCTATTAAAGGGTTAGGGTAAAATTAAAATCCCCTTAGCAATAGTTGAAGTCTGAGAAAATCTTTCAAGGAAATGAAACACTTGATCAAAAAGAGGGCAGGGTTATTGGTGAGAGCGCAGAGATTAGATGGGAAGAGTTGTCTGAGAAGCAGCATCAATTATAAGAAGAAGGTGGTTAATAATATACTCCAAGGGATCTACTGTTACTCAAATCTTCTCTTCCCAGCAAATGTAATCTTATTCCATTTCTCTTGGCTAAAATATGCAAAAGTGCCACGTCTTTGAAAAATGGAAATAAAACTTTTCAAATATCAGGACTAGGGGAAATTACTTTCAAGTCGATTCAATCAACTTGTTCCAATCATTTAGCATCATTTTAGCACAATCTAAGAAGAGATTAAAAACAACCACAACCCATGAACTGGAGTGAGAGAATATTAAAGCATTTTTTTTAAAGGACTGACAAATGCAGTTGTGGCATAGTTGAAAATGGACCAGACCATAAGATACCTAGGTGGTAGTCATCTGTACTTCATTCCCAAAGAGGACCGAGTCATCGAGAGGTGATGTCATGACTTGCAGTGAATTGTATTTAAATGAGGGAGGGCTGAGAAAATTCATCAACCTTACTCTTTCCTCCAGAGCCATCTGGGTCCAGTGACAACATATACATCAGGATGACTGGAGATAGCTTTGGAGGTTAAGTGACTTGCCCAGGGGCACACAGCTAGTAAGTGTCAAGTGTCTGAGGCTGGATTTGAACTCATGTCCTCCTCACTCCAAGGCCAGTACTCTATCCACTTTGCTACCTAGCTCCCCCTTTGAGGGACAACAATAACAGCTAAGCAAATAATTATATAAAATATATTTCTTATGTTTGTTGTATATAATATGTAAATTAATATAAATAGTAATCTAATTTACTAATTAGAATATAATTAAATAATTAAAATTTTAATTTTAAAAATTCTTGTTGACTTGAGTTTTATAAGAAGGAAACCCCACGTAAGAGGCACAAATGGCCCTGAGTGTAACTCCTTGTGTTATTTAAAATGCTCATTGTGCCCTGTAGTTTTCACATCAAGAAGGTATAGTCTACTATGTAGTTTTCACATCAAGAAGACCATAGTCTACTAATATCTTTAGTAAAATACTACTTTTTTAATATTTGGGGAAATTTTCACTTAAGGTTGTTTGAGAAAGGCTGAGTCTGAAAAAGCAAAGAGAAATGTTGAGTGGAAACTTATTGTCTCCAGATGATTTGCCTTAAAATAGAAATTGTCTTTTCCATCTTACATGCAATTATTGTGAATTCAACTAAAAAAACCATCTCATAAATACTTACTATGAGTGAGCGGGATTGTGCTTCACTGGCCTAAATTATTTGAGATGATTGTCTATAATGAATATTCTAAATTATAATGTCACCTCTAGTAATAAATGATACACTCAACAACCCTGTAAAGTTGGCAATTAGGTGACTAAGTTCAGTTGTTTCAGTCATATCCAACTCTTTTTGACCATTTGGGATTTTCTTGGCAAAGATACTGAAGGAGTTTATCATTTCTTTCTCCAGCTCATTTTACAGATGAGGAAACTGAGGCAAACAGGGTTAATTGACTTGCCCAGGGTCGCACAGCTAGTGTTTGGGGTTGGATCTGAACTCAGGTCTTCCTGACTTCACGCCCAGTGCTCTATCCACTGTGCTGCTCCAAGGTAAAGAAGACCTTAGTTCAAATTGAATCTCAGACACATCCTAGCTGTATGTCCTTGGGCAAGTCACTTAACCTTTGCCTGCCTCAGTTTCCTCATCTGTAAAATAGATATAATTATAGTAGCACCTAACGTGCAGGGTTGCCGTGAGTTCTCCCTGATGGAATCAAAAGGGCAGCTGGACATTGTTGGATTGGACTGTCCACATCCCTGGTAGATTAGTTTGCCAGCTCTGAGATAAATACACTCCAGGTAATCTATCCTCTGTTTGGCTTTTAAAGTCCTTCACAGCAAACATAGCCTCTTCCCCAGCACTTTCCTCACCTCTGTGTATTTGATGATCCAGCTGAACTGGCCCCCTGCATCTCCCATCTCGGGGACTTTTTCCATTGGCTGTCTCCCATCCCATGCCTGTAATGCTCTCCCACCCTTGCCTCTGTCTCCTGGTCTCCACGACTTTCCTTTCCTTCAGGTCTCAGCTCAGATCTCACTTTGTGCTTCCAGCTTTGTATCATCTGCAGATCTGATTAGCACACTATCTCAGTCTGCACCCAATAACTCATTAAAAACAAAACAAGGCTCTTTCCTGAGGACGCTGGTGGAGAGTGAAGCTAGACATGCTCTCTCCCTTTAATAGATAGAAATCTAGGCCTTTCTCTCTCTCTTTACCAAATTCTTATTCTCCTTAATAAATGCTTAAAAGTCTAAAACAAAACAAAACAAACAAACAAACAAAAAAAAACCCAAAACAAAACAAAAAACTAAACTGCATGGGGCCAAGCATAGATCACATGAGAACTCCACTAGAGACTTCCCTCAAAGATAATGTCTTCCCATTAACAATAATGGTAGCTAACATTTTGGGGGGCTTTAAGATTTGCAGTGTTTGGGGGTGGCTAGGTGGTGAAGTGGATAGAGTACCAGCCCTGGATTCAGGAGGACCTGAGTTCAAATCTTGCCTCAGACACTTGACACTTACTAGCTGTGTGACCCTGGGCAAGTCACTTAACCCTCATTGCCCTGGCCCCCCCCCCCAAAAAAAAAGATTGCAGTGTTTTACATACATCATCTCATTTGAGCTCTACAACAGCCTTGTAACAATTATTTCCCCCATTTTATAGATGAAGAAACTGAAGTCCTTTTTCTAACACCATGCTTTGAGTCCAGTCATTCGGCAAATTTCAAACCTACTTAAATGGAATAGTACAGTTATGTCTAGCCCCCATCTCTGCCTTTATTCACAAAGAGCATGAGATACTTTGTCAAAAGGATTGCTTGTTCTTTTTAGTCTATCTTCATTTCTCCTTTCTCTCAACTTCTGTTGCTTTTATAATCAATATCATAAAAGTTGGCACTTTAATAATTATCTAAGTATGCTTGGAGTTAATTTTCTCTCCCTAAGTAAATGGCGAGATCTTTGAGGGTAGGACTCCATTTTGTGTCTCATATGGCCCTGATTGGTCATAGATTCAGCCTTTAAACAATACAGATTGACTGATTCCAAAAGAGTTTTTTTTTTTTTTTTTGGTGAGGCAATTGAGGTTAAATGATTTGCCCAGGGTCACACAGCTAGTAAGTGTCAAGTGTCTGAGGCCGCACTTGAACTCAGGTCCTCCTAACTCCAGGGCCCTATGCTCTACCAAAAGAGTCTTTTAAGAAGAAGAGGGGAGGAGCTTGGCTCATTTCCATAACAAGGGACCAGAGATATTTTGGAGAATTCTCCTCTACTCCTCAAAAAGAAAAATACTACTGATTGGTTTTTTGCAAATATTACAAATTGAGAACATAACAATGGAAATATTTTTGGACCAAAACCAAAACTGTGACCAACACATAAGTTTTTATGGTTTATTTTTGTCAATGGAATGTCTTGTTTTAAAGGAATGTCATTACTCACTATCATACAATTAGAGAATGTTTATAGCAATTATTTAACCTCTAAGTAGTCTTCTTAATATGGTACTTTTAAGTAGCTTTTCCCATTTAGCAGCATGAAATCCCAACAAGCCAAATTTTGAAGACTGATTAAGTTCAGAAAGTTATTTTTCATTCTATTAGATTGTAAGCTTCTTGAGGGTAGGGGCAATCTTTTGCCTCTTTTTTTTGTTTGTATTCTTATTGCCTAGCACAATGCCTATACTTTGTAAGTCCTTAATAAATGCTTGTTGACTGATTGAATGAATCACAACAAATACACATGTTTCCAATTAAAGAAATGTTTGTGCAATTGAGTATGTGTTCTTTGGAATGTCAGGATTTTTTTTTTTTTTTGCTTTTCTTGGTCTGAAAAGTGACACTTAGGAACTTGACAAAAATCGATACCACCAGGAGAGAAAAGGCTTGAAATGGACAACAGTGCTGGGTGGAGTTTAGAATGGAATCCATCCTAACACTTTCTTTTAAGAATTGCTTTACTTAAAGAGCTGGAGGAATTCAGAGAAATGACAAGACTTGTAGGAACTTGTGCAGATTGAATAAAGCAGAGCCAGGAGGAAAATATGCACCATGGTTTCAGCAATGTAAATGAAAATGAGTTCAGATTCAGTGAGAGGCAGTGAGGGATAATGGTTAGAATAATTAGGCTTGAAGTCAGGAAAATCTGGGTCCGAATCTCATCTTAGATGCAAACCAAGCAGTGCAACCCTGATGAAATGACAACTTCACTCAATGTCAGTTTCATCCTATGTAAAATGAAGATAGTAATAGCATCTCCCTCAAAGGAACGTTGTCAGGGTCAAATGCTAGGGTGCCTTAAAGATGCCCAAGGGTATTCAGTATTTTAGAATCACAAGAAAAGGAAGGGCCCTCAGAGAGCCATCTCTTCATTTTAGAGATGAGAAAACAGTGACTAATAGGCATCTTTTTAAAAAAATCATTATTTTATTTTTAACATTTTAAAAAATGTTGAGTCCCAGATTACCTCCCTCCTCCCCTGCCCTCCCCTTGCCAGTAGGTATCTTAAACTCAATCTATGCCTGGAACATAGTAGGTGATGAATAAATGTTTATTGATTGATTGAATGACTTACACAAGATCACTCAGGTTTTAAATGTCAGAGAGGAAGTTAGGTCCTCTGACTCCAAAACTTGTAGGAGGGGTGTGTGTGTTTGTTTGTTTTTACTGTTCCAACCTGCAGACAATTTATCTAAGAGCTTTGCAAATGGTAAAATGCTTTATGCACCAGCTATTATTTTTTATTGTTATGGACAATTAGTGAGGAAACACAGTTTCCTCCTCTCAGTAAGGAGGAGGTAGAGGATGGATGCAGAATGTTTCATAGGCTGTCAAATGTGATAACTGTATTGATTGTTTTTAATTGGATTCCATTTCATTGTTAAAAGAAAGGGTTGTATGGGGATGGGTATTGGTAAATAACTGATGTAAGAAAAAAATGTCAAGATAATGACTGATTTTAATAAAATGATCAAAACAATATTTCAATGAAATAAAAATATTAAAAGGAGCAAAAAAGCTAAAGAAGTATCAGTCAGTCAACAAGGATTTATTAAGCACCTACTATGTGTCAGACACTATGCTAAGCCCTGGAACTAATAAAGATATTTTTGAAATTCAGACTCATCTCTCAGGTCCCAGAGAAGTAAAATACATTTGCTTTCACATCTGTTCATAAGCAATTAGCATTGTGGCTGAAACACCATAGAAGACAATTAACTTTTGGACAGCTTAGCTGTACTGGCTGCTCATAGGACCACAGTTTACTGTATAAATGCTGCCCTCCATTCTATTAAAGGTCTGAGTTTAGTCAAATAGAAGCTTCACCTTCCAGTCTATCCCTTTTAAATACATTTGCATTTAAACAAAAACAGGCTTACCCAGGGAAAGGGGCGGGGAGGGAAGGAGAAGGAATAACCCACTAGTTTGAAGTCTGGGAAAAGTTCTGATGGAAGGACAATTGTTGACACATCTTTGGGGACCAGTTCGCCATGGGAACTGATGAACAAATATAACTGGATGCTCAGCACATTCTCCCCTCCCTCCTAGTTCCACGGATTCTTTCAACCTCATTAACAAACATGTGAGGATGACTTTGTAGAGGTGGGAGTTGCGCAGGGGTGGTATATTGAATTTTAGACTATTCTGACTATTTAGACTATTGATGAGTTTTCCTCATTTTTTTCTCTTTCTATTTTTTTCTTAAAAATATTCTTTTTCATATGATGGTTCTCTGGGATGTTGAAGGATATTGGGGGAATTTTGGGAGATATAAAAAGATATTAATAGAAAGTTATTTTAAAAATAAAATATAAAAATATGTTATGACAAAAAGAAACATATGAGGAGCACTTGGGATGTGTGAAAAATATCCCTTTTTAAAATGTTGCAAGTCACTTAACCCCCATTGCCCCGCAAAAACAAAAACAAAAACAAAATGTTGCTACTCATTTTGAACAATAAAATGCCGAGTGAAAATACAGGAATAGCATAATAGGAAATCATGAAGCACCCTACTCCAGACTCCTCTCTATCATCCACAGCCCCAGCTTCATTCTCTTGGTTTGGATAAATGGTAAATTCAAACACTAGGCGAATTGAACGGTCAAGTCAAATTAGGAAGCATTTATTAATTGCTTACTGTGTGCCAAGCAATATGCTAAGTGCCAGGAAAACAAATACAAGCAGCAAGAAAGATGGTTTTTGCCCTTAAGAAGCTCACATTCTAAGGAGGGGAAATAACATATTAAAGGAAGCAGAAAGGGATGGGAGGAAGGGAGTGGGGAATGGGAAGAGAAATGAAGTAGAGAAAGTCTTGGGGACAGTCAGGAATACAGTCTGGATGCAGTTGGCTTGAGCCAACTCTCCTTAAAATGGAGGCATTGGGAGGAACTAGCCAATCACAAGGAGAGATTGCTTGGGTAGGAGGCAGTTCCAGTGGGGGTGAAGTCCAAGGGTGGGCTGAGCTTCTAAGGGGAAAAGATTTCTATAGTTTAGTGGACAAAGTTCTATGAAGAGTCAAGAGTGAGCCTAGAGAGGAATGAATGAAAGGTCTACTTCATTCTACTTATTTGACTAAGCAAAGGGCCTCAATGCTAAATGCCTCATGGGTCACTTGGCTTAGTGAAGGGAAAACTAGAAGTGAGAATATAATATAATAATAAAGAACAATGTTTTGAAAACCAAATTGCTACATAAATATCAGTTTGTGTTTTTATTTTGCTCCATGCCTTGGGAGAGGGATGCTGGAACAGGATAACAAAGATGGTTTGTGATCTGGGATGTTGTTAGAAATACCCACATTGATGAGTCCTTAAATTCACTGAAGGATTACTATTTTTAATAAAATCCTGGCCCATGGCCACAGACTTCACTACTTAGGACTCTAAATGATTTTCACAAATGAGACTGAGAAAGAAGCACACAGAAGCACAGGACACCATTGCTTAGAAGCTACATTTTGGAATTAGAAGGACCTACGTCCTGCATATGATAGGTATTGGCTTTTATTCTCCTCATGTCTGTCACTAAACTCCTGAGTTCCCCTGGAGAACACTCAAAGACTCTAAGCCTATAAACTCTCAAAGATTATAAGACTATAAACCAGACTACAAGTCTCCAAACTTATTTGATTATGCATATTGTCATTCCTTCCTGGGCTGCCCTGCAATCTTTCTCTACCATGCTCCAGAAACTTCTATATCCCCAAAGCTCACTCCAGCCCTGGAATTGTTTTTCATTGGTATAATGGCACATCGGAAGCATCTGCCACTCCTGTGATATGTCCCTCTATTTGCATGGCTTCTCCCAAACCTCCATTTGAAGAAGGACACCCAGGCCAGTCATGTCTTCTTTCCTCTCCAGGATAAACTTTCAACTTGCTCAACTCTGCCCTAACCCAGGTACCTTCATCCTCCTCCACCCCTTCAGTTTTTTCAAATGTGTTTTTATGTGTTGTCTTTCTCTATTCGAATATAAACTTCCTAAGGGCTGAAACTGTCTTTCTCCCTGCTTTTAATTATATTCCCATTTCTGCTATTATTTGTATTCCAAGAACTTAGTACTGTGTCTGACACATAGTAAGTGCTTACTTAATAAAAGCTTTTTGACCATATGACCATCCATTTGCTTATGGACACTGGGTTATTAGAATTCTAGGCTAGGAAGAATGAGTGATTGGCACGAATGGTGGCAAATTTTTGAGCATACACCCTTAATATATGCATATTTATTTATGAATTACACATACTACTGTTTTAATTTGTTATTATGTAAGTTATATGACAGGCAAAAATAGATATTTTAAAAGATGAAATAAACTATTTAAACATAATTTTATGATTAAAAACCCTTTTAGCTCTTATTAAAATATTATTGATAATGCTATTTATAATAAGCAACAGCATCACATTTACTAGAGAGCTACCCCCCAAACTAGGAAAACTGGGGTTCAAGTTACACCTTTGATAGATACTGGCTGTGTGAACCTGGCAAATCTCAGTGCTCAAGGCAGTTTTGTAACTATAAGTTGCCAAAGAGGTGCCAACCTCTTTGGTAGGAAGGAAGGAAGGTAGGAAGGAAGGCAGGAAGGAAGGAAGGAAGGGAAAGGGGGGAGAGAGGAAAGAAGGAAGGAAGGAAAGGATGGAGGAAAGAAGGAAGGGAAAGAGGGAGGAAGGAAGGAAGGGAAGGAGGGAGTGAGGAAAAGAGGAAGAGAGAAAGCATTTATTAAGTGCCTTGTATGTGCTAAGAGTTTTCTTTACAAATATTATCTCATTTGATCCTCATGTTGTTGTTGTTTGTTCTTCATTCTCAAAGAGGACCATGACATTGGGGTGATGTCATGATTTGCAGTGAATTGGATTTAAGTGAGGGAGGGCTGTGCAAGGTCACCAACCTCACTCTCTCCTCCAGAGCCATCTGGGTCCAGCGGATAGATATAGATCAGGAGGACTGGAGACAGCCCTGGATGCAGTGGGAAACCTTGGTCTTTTTAAGGTAAGGTCTTTCCCAGGTCTCAGACAACCTTAAGAGGTAGGTGCTTTTATTCTCCCCATTTAAATGACTTTCCCAGAATCATACAGCTGGTTTCTGAGACGGGATTTTAACTTCGGTCTTCCTGACCCAGGGCTCTAACCATCATACCACTAGCTACCCCCCCCCAATAAAAAAATCACAGGCCCAGTCCCTATTCCTATTATTTAAAACTTTATTCTTAGTAACAATAATGCAATTGAATATGCTTCATCACTTTAAAAAATCTTGATTCCTGTTGCTGGGGAGGCTGAAGCTAGTGAATCTCTTGAACTCCCGAGTTTGGAACTGCAGGAGATGCCAACCAGATGTCTTCACTAAGAATAGTACAGATAGGGGCAGCTAGGTAGTGCAGTGGATAAAGCACCAGCCCTGGATTCAGGAGGACCTGAGTTCAAATCCGACCTCAGACACTTGACATTAGCTGTGTGACCTTGGGCAAGTCACTTAACCCCCATTGCCCTGCAAAAAGAAAAGAAAAAAAGAATAGCACAGATAGAGTGAGACCAGGAACAGAGGATTGACCACCAGGCAGCAGAAGGAAGAGTGAGTCAGGCCAGATTGGAAAAATGGAGCAGGTTATAAAGCATCCACGACAAAGAGTGTTAGGATTGAGATGTAAATAGCTGCTGTACTTCCAGCTTGGCCAAGATAAAGAGACTTATTGTAAAAAATAAAAAAGAAGTCTTGGTTTAGCACTGGGATACTGCGATGCATTGAAATATACTAAAAAAACCCTGTTGTTTGGGGGCAGCTAGGTGGCGCAGTGGATAGGGCACCTGCCTTGCAGTCAGGAGGACCTGAGTTCAAATCCGGCCTCAGACACTTAACACTTACTAGCTGTGTGACCTTGGGCAAGTCACTTAACCCCAATTGCCTCACCAAAAAAAAAAAAAAAACGAAAAAAAAAAACTGTTGTTTGTCCTTCATTCTCGAAGAGGACCACAGCATCAGGAAGGTGATGTCATGACTTGTAGTGAATTGGATTTAAGTGAGGGAGGGCTGTGTAAAGGCACAAGACTCACTCCTCTAGAGCCATCTGAGTCCAGTGGCAAGATACAGATCGGGACAACTGGAGATCTTAATTTCTAAAATATTTTAAGCACATTCTTTAAAAAAGCATTCAAAATTTATTTCCCCCCAATGCACAAGGAACCACTTGTACATTGTTCTTGCCACATCTTTTAATCAAAAGCCCTTAATTTTCTGTAAATAAACACTGGGGGCTGGGTGGGAATCTGGATCTTGCTCTTGACAGATGGAGAGCACAGGGCGTGTGGAATCACATTCCACTTGCTTGTGGACGCCGAGTTATTAAAATTCTGGGCTAGAAAGAATGAATGATTGGCACGAGTCCCTCTTTAATATATTATGCCAACTGTTGTCTGAAATATCAAGGTAGGCATACTGCAGTAGTCGTGCTGGAACGCTGATCTGAGAGGTGCTTATAAATAACTCTTCTAGGAGTACATTGCCTTGTTCTGGTTCCTTTAACCCTCTCCCCTCTCCCCCCCCCCACTTAGTTAAAAAGACAACCACAATTATTCAGATATTTTTTAAGGAAGTCATGCTTTCTAGCCAGTCTTTAATCTCTTCCTGTGTTACATATGTGGATTGACACGGTAATTGCTCATATTACAAACTCTTCTCTTGGTCATGGAGAGCTTTGCGTGAACATTCTCCTCAGTCACTTTCCTCTCTTTTCTGGATTTGGGGTCCTCAGCTGTCTAAGATGTTCGAATGTTGCCATCTTCCTTTTTCATAGGAGCAGCTAAATTTAGCAGCAGATTTCCTTCTTCATCCAAATGGTCCACAGCTGGCCACAATGGAGAGATGATTTTCTGACAAGCCTCCAAAGAGCACAGCCTGAATTCTTTTACTGAGTTGTTTCCTTGATTGAAATGAAGATGACTCTTTAAAAGCTTATCACTCTGGGGGCAGCTAGATGGCGCAGTGGATAGAGCACCGGCCCTGGAGTCAGGAGTACCTGAGTTCAAATCCGGCCTCAGACACTTAACACTTACTAGCTGTGTGACCCTGGGCAAGTCACTTAACCCCAATTGCCTCACTAAAAAAACAAAAAAAAAAAGCTTATCACTCTGTAATGGCGTCCAGGTCAGTAGCAGCTTTGTGGAGTGTAACCTTTACTAGAATGGGGTAGGGTGGAAAGGTGCAGGAATTTTTCTCCCATTAGACAAAGAGCAATAAAGCAGAGGTATGACCCTGGGCAAGTCACTTAACCCTGCTTGCCTCAGTTTCATCATCTGTAAAATGAGCTGGAAAAGGAAATGGCAAGCCACTCAAGTATCTTTGCCAAGAAAACCCCAAATGGGGTCTCAAAGAGTTGGACACGACTGAAATGAATGATTAACAACAGCAACTCAACAAACAGAAGATACCTCCTTCCAACATTTCTGGCCCACAAAAACCACCCAGATGGACTGGCATCTGCCAGCAAGTAAGCAGGTCCCGTCCTGAGCCAGCATCTGTTTCCTACACCCCTACTGATCATTTTACAACCCCCTTGGTGCTTCAGCTTTCTCTGCTAGAAGTTACAGATAATTAAGGAGCTTCATTTGTGGTGAAAGTTTCCTAAACCAATGGTATCAGGTCCAGAACAAAGTAATAATAACAACAATAATGATGATTATTCATAGGAATGTACCTCTGAGTTCAGAACTGAAGCATTTGCATAAGACTTTCCTCATTCATGGAAAGAATGCCCATTTGAGACTAGGTGCCTGTGTTGGGGAAGAGTTGGCAGGAGAGCTTGGGAGATACCAGTAGTATGCTAGTAAATATTTAACAACTGGCTCTTTTTTTGGAGGGGGAAATATACACAAGACACTCTTTTAAGTTTAACCTCTGTTATTAACATTTTCTTCAATACTTTCTTAAGTCTAATCATCAACAAAATGATAAATTATGTCCTGATTTGTAACATTTTCTTTCCTCTTTCTGAAGTATAAATGTTCTCACTGAAAATTTAAAAACCAGAAAGAGAACAAAGTAAAAGTCCTCAACTAAACACCAAATTGGAAATCTTGAAAGTCAAAGGAGAGATAAATAAAAATGAAAGTAAGAAAACCATTGAACTAATAAATAAAACTAGGAGGTGGTTTTATGGAAAAACCAATAAAATAGACAAACCATTGGCTAATTTGATTGAAAATTTAAAAATCTGTTTTCATGAGCCTATTTTAGCTGGCTTTAGCAGACCTCTAGGAAGGACTTTTTTCTTCCTTAATGGTTCAAGAGAGGCAATACTTGGTTCCAGACACTTCTTAGGGAGAAATGCAGAGAGAAAGAAAACAGACTTTGGGAGGCAAATATGGAGGATAAAACTGGTTCCCCAGCACATCTCCAATTTCCTATTTTCTTCTCTGGAGACTTTGCAATTTCCCCATGGGTGAAATTGAGTTGAGCTCAGTTGGTTGAACTAAGCCTCTCTTTCTTTGTGGCAGCAATCATTTAGTCTGTATATTATCTGATGTATTTTAATCTGTATAATTTTTTCTAAATTTTTTGTGCTCTCTGCTAGGGTAAATGAATTTGCTCTCTATTTGCTATTTGTAATCATCTTTTGTGTAACTAGCATTTGGTGGGAAGAAGTTAAGCCTTATGGGTATATAAGCTTGGGATATCCCTTTTTTTAAATATATATCTCTTCTTTTTAAGAGATAGTGGGGGGGGCAGCTAGGTGGTGCAGTGGATAGAGCACTGACCCTGGAGTCAGGAGGACCTGAGTTCAAATCTGGCCTCAGACACTTACCACTTACTAGCTGTGTGACCCTGGGCAAGTCACTTAACCCCAATTGCCTTGCCAAAAAAAATAAATAAATAAATTCAAAAAAAGAGATAGTGATCAGGAAATCAACTTGAAGCTAAGAAGAAAAATTATTTCTCCCTTGGATCAGCAATATTCAGAGTCAGATATAATTCTAATCCAACTTTCTCTCAATGGGGAGGGCAGAAAAGCCAGCCTTGTGACCCTTCCTTTGGTACTCTCTGGGCAGGAATCAAAGTCTGCCTTGGAGAGAAGTGACCCACATTCCTAAGATTTCTACCAACACTCAATATTTCCCCCCAAGCCACTTAAGTCACATTTAGACAAATACGATGTGTATATGTATATTTTTGTGCATGTATATGTGTATATTCATGTAAGTATATGTGTATATACACACAAAGTATAGGTGGTGCAGTGGGCAAAGCACTGGCCTTGGATTCAGGAGGACCTGAGTTCAAATCTCACCTCAGACACTTACTAGCTGTGTGACCCTGGGCAAGTCACTTAACCTCAATTGTGCTAAATATCTGGGACCATCTCAAGTTGTCCTGATATATATCTTGCTACTGGACCCAGATGGCTTTGGAAGAGAGAGTGAGATTGGTGACCTTGCACAGCCTTCCCTCACTTAAATCCAATTCAGTGCAAGTCATGACATTACCGCAGTGTCACAGTCCTCTTTGAGAAACAAAGGACAAACAATAACAGTGTATACACACACATATATATTTATTTTTGAATTGTTTCGGTTGTGTCTGACTCTTTGTGACTCCATTTGGGGTTTTCTTGGCAAAGATACTGGAGTGGTTTACCATTTTCTTCTCCCCCTCGTTTTACAGATGAGGAAACTGAGGCAAAAGGGGTTTAGTGACTTGCCCAGGGTCACACACCTAGTAAATGTTTGAGGCCAGATTTAAGCTCATGAAGATGAGACTTTCTGGTTCCAAGGCCAGTGCACTATTCGTTGTGCAACCTAGCTGTTATATATACATACGTATATGTGTATAAAACCTAGATGGACAACACACATACTATATAGTAATAATAACATATTAATATGCTACCTTTCACAGTTTGAAGTGTTCCCACACGTTATCTCATCAGTCAGTCACTGAATATATAGGGAGACTTAGAGATGCCATGGCATGCTAGGATGGAGAGCTGAAGGGACCTGAGAGATTATCTAGTCATCGTTTCACAGATGACACTGAGGTTGAGAAGGGAAGAACATGTACCGATGAAGTGTTTGGACTTCCAAATCTGGTGCAATACCCTCACCTATGCTGCCACTTAATGGGATAGTGGTGGGGGAACTGGGAAGATGAGGGCTCGAGTCAGTACTGTAAAGTTCTCTGGTTTCTAGCATATATATGAGGTGATTGTATTGATTTTCCTATTCCATACATAGCTTGTATAACAGAGAGCTGGCCAATAAAAGTCTGGTCCCTTTGAACATGCCCAGCATGGTTGGCCTGATGCAGTTGCCCATAAGGACTTCAGAGCATGTGCAGATATTCTGTGACTCTATCTGGTCTGCTTACTGCATGCCTTCTGCTGAGCCAGAACTGAATGTACCTATGAGTCTTCCATGGGGACAACTCGGTCTCTTTCCCACATGGTTATACTGGATAACAACTGTTATGGCCTCTAAGTGGGGGAATAGCCGTGGCCCTCTCTTGCCCATCTCTTCTGTTGCTCATACGTATTCTTCCTGCTCTTATGTGAAGTAATATTGGAGATGGCTGCAGTCTTCTTCTTCTTCTTTTTTTTTAAAGTGAGGCAATTGGGGTTGTGACTTACCCAGGGTCACACAGCTAGTAAGTGTTAAGTGTCTGAGGCCAGATTTGAACTCAGGTATTCCTGACTCCAGGGCCGGTACTCTATCCACTGCGCCACCTAGCTGCCCCTGCAGTCTTCTTTAAGTGTTGATCTTGGAGAACAAGCCACCAAAAGTCTACGAACTGCAAAGGTGTGCTGCAATCTGAGCCCAGGGCACTACTAGCAAGACGTTTAGGGACAACCTGCATGAACTAGTCCAGCAGTGTATCAACTCAGAGACACCGTCCAATGGATATCCCACTTTTGAAAGTAAACCTAAAAGTCTAAGCCTATTTCCACTCCCAAGGACCAAGGTGGTAGAGACAAGGAATGTGCCCCCAGTTCAGGAGGATGTATCATACTTCTGTTATTGCCATATTTTCTTAGTAAATATTGTCCCTTATATGAAAGCTAATTGATATTAATTGGTTAAATGATATGGGTGTTTAAATCTATGATTATCAATCTTATTGAGGAAATATTAACTGACACTGATATTTAAGAGATAACTGGTGATTGATACTGAGGTTAACAAACCAGAATCAGGCAGTAGAAAAGATAACACATTAATAACATTAGAGAAGAACCCCAAACCCTTGGGGGGGGTTAATACTAGAATGTGCTCTCTCTCTCTCTCTCACTCAGGGATCTGACTAGACAGTGTAAGTGGGAGTTGGGATAAAAGTCCATAGTTTCAAAAGTGTACATTTATAATTATCCCTTCAACATTGAGGGGGTGAGGGGCCAGCGTCCCACGATCTAGAAAATCCATGTAAAAATTTTTGACCCTCTCTTCCTACTGGAGAAGGTCTGATTTTTTCTTTTTCTTTTAAGGGGTGTTTATAGTATCTTACTGTAAAATTTGGGTTAAGTATCTGGTCATCTGCTAGCCTTCTCATGCTGTCTGCATGAGAATAGAGATAGATAGATAAAACCACTACTTACCATCTATTTATCTAACTATCTATTCATCTATCCCCTATTAAAATGTAACCTCATGGGGCAGCTAGGTGGCGCAGTGGATAGAGCACTGGCCCTGGATTCAGGAAGACCTGAGTTCAAATCCGACCTCAGACACTTAACAATTACTAGCTGTGTGACCCTGGGCAAGTCACTTAACCCCAATTGCCTCACCCCCCCCCAAAAAAAAAAGTGTAACCTCCTTGAGATCAAGGCTGGTTTTGCTTTGCTTTCCACCCCCAGCATTTAACCTGCTATCTGGTTTATGTCAAGAACTTCCCAGCCATCTCTGCACCATGCAGTCTCCCCTTGGACCACTGTCTCTACCTCTTTGCTACTGGAAATTGGACTCCACCTCTGGAATCACTCTGGGTTTGGATAACCAGTCTTGGCTTTATCTTGCCCAGATTCAGGCTATCCCACTGAGCAAATCCTGAGCATCATCTCAAAGTCGTGTCCTTCTCTCCCTACTTTCCAGTTGCCCTAAAGATATTGTTGTCTGCCATTCAGACATAAACTCCTTACATTTCCCTTCCTAAGGGCACAGACAGTCTTCCTCGTTTGTATTGCTTCTCCAGTGTTTAGCACAGTGACTGGCACATAGTAAGTTCTTTTTTTAAAATTTAAATTAAATTTGTTTTTTTTTTTTGGTGAGGCAATTGGGGTTAAGTGACTTGCCCAGGGTCACACAGCTAGTAAGTATTAAGTGTCTGAGGCTGGATTTGAACTCAGGTACTCCCGACTCCAAGGCCAGTGCTCTATCCACTGCTCCACCTAGCTGCCCCACATAGTAAGTTCTTAATAAATCCTTCATCTATCTGTATCTCTCTATCACCACCCTCCCCCCTCTCTAATGTTTGTTGGTTGCTAATGAAATAATTCCACCAAGGTGAGGATTATATTTGAAGCCTCAACCTAGCTTCAGAAGAGGAGTTGAAACTTTAAAATTATAATAGGCAATCTGCATATTCATATTAATGAGTAGTTAAATACATCCATCATCTTCCACACTTTCCTATTACAACTTTATGTGACATTCTAGCCCTTCGGCTAAAATGAAATCAAATTTCTGCTTAGAGAAAGAGAATAAGCAAGAGTCGAATACCAAATATGTAACTGGAAGTTTGCATTTGAAGAACTGTTAGATATTTGGGGAAGCAGAGAGGAGGTGCTAAATGGTAGATGACTCCCCAAAGAGTTTTGAGAGGTTGTGGGAGTGGAGAGCACATTTACATGCATTCCTTGTCCAACTTGAGACCATTTCCTATAGAATGAGGGGGTAAGCCTTCACCCCTGCCTAAATCATGAGCTGAACCAGACAAGCCACACTTGGCTCTTCTTTCCACTCACATGTCATTTTTGTGATGGCTTTTGTAACGGTGGAGACAAGTACTGGCAAGGCAATGAATGAATGTTTGCATGATGGGGAAAGGAAGGCAGGAATCTAAGAGAGGAGAACATGCTTCCAATCTGGGTGCTGGGCTAGTTTACAGCACTGCTGTGAATTTGATATGTATTTGGCGGCATGCCCCTGAGACGCCCACCCTGTTTTGCTTGTACTTTGCTAAGTGCCTAAACCCCCTTCCAGTACAGAGATTGCCAAGGCCTCAGATTATCTCCACCTTCTTGCCTTGCCTTTAAAGTCTGCCCCCCCCCCTTCCTAATATGCAACTGACCATTAAATTTTTTAAACTGATCCTTTTTTAGACTTTATTTCTCAAATGTAAAACAATTGGTTGAAGACTGAAAATTCAGTCAAAGCAGATAATTGGCATCATGTAGACAAAAACCAGGAGAAAATTTCCCCCCAAGGAATTCTTTGAAAGCTGATCTCACCTTCATCTTTTTAGCCAAACACACAGAGAAACTACATTGACACCTGGGTTGTCTCTGAATACAAAGAACAAAAAGGTCTCTAAGAGTCCATGCCCAGAACAAAACAAAGAAGGAAGGAGGGGTTGTAAAAGGTAAGTTAACTTTCCCTGCTTCTTAAATCTTTCCAAGTTCATTGCTCACTCAATCCTTCACCGAGAGCAGAGCAGGGAACCTGAGAGTCCCAAGGCCTGGGTGTTGGTCCTTCTTCCATAACTAACTGGCTATGAGACCTGGGCAAAGTTGCTCTCTCCTTTAGGTTTTGGAGTCCACCTGAATATTGTCAGACTTGGATTAGGTAACCCTGTCTCCTCTCTAATGCTATATTTTTGCTAACAGAGATTTTTTTAAGTCTTATTGATATAATTTATTTTTTATGTTATACGAATTTACCAACTACTACTCTCAGAAGTCTCTTTAAATGAAGTAAAAATAATTAAGTAAAACCAATAACACAGTGATCTCCTCTGAAAGTGCAAGCAAAATTTCCAATCTGTTGCCCTTCCACCTCTATTTTGAAATGAACAGAAAACTATTTTCTCTCCCTCTCACCTCCCACCCCATTGGAGGAAAAAAGGGGAAAATTTATTGTAACAAATATGCAAGTCAAGCAAAACAAATTCTCTCGCTCAATGTCTGTATACAAATATATGTGCATATACACAGTACATATATGTGCAGGGCATGTATGTACACATATGTATATTGTGTACACATGTATGTACCTTAAATAAAGTAACTCTCTGAAATGGAAGTGGTCAGCATATTTCATAATCCATCCTTTGGAATCAAGAGTGCTCATTGTATTGCTCATTGTATTGCTCGTAGTTCTTCAGCTTTCAAAGTTGTTCATTTTTACAGTATTGCTGTTATTGTATAAATTATTCTTCTGGTTCTGGTCATTTTCTTCTTCATCAGCTTATAAAAGTCCTTAAATTATTCATTTTTATAATGTTGGTGTTATATCCTATAACTTGCTCTTCCCTATTTTAGTCACTTCACTCTGTATTTGGTTCATTTTAGTCTTTCCAATTCTTGAAAACATCCATCTCTTCATTTCTTACAGCCCAATAGTTGTTGTTGTATTCCATCATATTCATTCACCACAATTAATTTAGCCCTTCCTCAATTTATGGGCATATTTACTTAGTTTCCAATTTTTTGCCACCACAAAAAGAGCTGCTATACATGTTTTTATGCATAAAGGACCTTTCCTTCTTTCTCTGATCTCTTTTGCTGTTTTTTATCTTTTATTATTCCAGATTGCTTTCTAGAACAATTGTACCAATTCACGGACCTGGGGTAGACTTATTAACGTATAAGTCACAATTTCCCACAACTTTAGACAACTCTCTGGCTAAGACTATAATTAGCAGCATAGTTTAGGATCTGTGTTGGTAGAAGTTGTTTCCTCACTTTGCTTTACACCCATGAAATCTCAGGTTGGATTAAAAACATAAACAGTTATGCCAAATGAAAAAAGCAACTTTTAAAATATAATGATAGCTAGCATTTATATAGCATCTTAGAGATATTAGAAGCAGAGGGCTCAGTGAACCTGGAGTCAGAAAGACCTGAGTTCAAATCCAACGTCAGATATTCACTAGCTCTGTGACCCTGGGCAAGCCACTTCACCCTGTTTGCCTCAGTTTCCTCATCTGTAAAATGAGCTGGAAAAGGAAACGACAAACCACTCAAGTATCTTTGCCAGGAAAACCTCAAACGGAGTCATAGAAAATCAGACACAACTGAACAACAATGCACGATATCAAAACCTTTGCACATTTGGAAAGCAGTACATAAACATGAACATTCATTACCACAGTTCAGATGCCACCTCCATCATAGAGACTTCTCTCATTAGTGCTTTCTCCTTCCTCAGATTACTTTGTATTTACTTCCCCGTACATGTGCAGAGTCTCTCAATGAGTTCCAAGAGAGAGTATGGAACATGTTCTCCTTTTGGTCCTTGTTTCCCCATGAGAGAAACCTAATAAATTCTTGTTGAATTAAATTAGCAGCTGGCATTTTTATGTATCTTCAAGCCTTTATTTGATTCTTTTTTGGAGGTAGCCTTTTTATGTTGTGTACAATAGTTGGGAAGGTCAAAGAATTACTTCAAGTGCAGTAAACTGATGTCCAGAGTCATTGCCAAAGAGATTTTTGAAAGATAATTTAGTCCATCTTGATGAAGCTCATGTCCTTTGCATGCCTCTAGAAGAACAGATAGCATGTATTGAGAGCTTACTTGTGGTTCTGACCATGCCAGTTAAACAGACAAGGCATGAGGGACACACCTGGACATATTGGCTTTAGTAGAGATGCTGCTCAGCCAACTGAAACTTAAAAAAAAAGTTTTTTAGTGAGCAAAAATCAAATTTTTCTCCTTCCATCCTCTCCCCCATTGGGAAAAAAGAAAAACAAAGCGCTTGTTAAAACAAAACAAAACAAAACAAAACATCTTCCTAGTCAAGAAAAAAAACAAATCCCTGCATTGGCCATGTCCAAAAAATGTCTCAATCTACTCCCTGAGTTCACCTATCTCATTTGATTTTCAACAGCCCATGAGATAGGTGTTATTATTCTCTCTCATATGCCAGCTGAAGAAACTGAGATTCACAGAGGTTAACAGGCTTGCCCAGGGCAACAAAGTTTGTCTGAAGTTAGATTTGAGCCCAGGTCTTCTTGACTCCAAGCCTACCTCATTAGTGGTACCTTAGTGGTCTGAAACATTTAATGCAATTTCCAAAAGTGTTTGCCTTGCTTCCAGGGAGAAACTCACACATGATAAACCCTGGATAGCTGTTTGTCTCTTAACTAGATTTGTTAATTAGTAATAAATTAGCACAATTATTATAATATTAACTTTAACAATTCCAACAATTATGGCTATTATTTTTAATGCAATCAAAACTTTGGGGAACCTCCCTTTTTCACCTTATTAGCAGTTAGATGTTTAATTCCTTTAATGTTTGTATATATAATTTGAAAGGCTAGTTAATAACATGCAATTTTATTTTAGATTAGAAATGTTAGTGTAGCTCCAATAATTAAAATATCTTCTTATACCAACGAAGTCCAGGGAATGAAAAGATTAAGATAGGAGAAATCAAGTAAAAATGCACATGTAATAAAAATATTTTTGTTGTTTTGTTGTATTTCAGTCATATTCAACTCTCCATGACCCCATTTTGGGTTTTCTGGGTAAAGACATGGAGTGGCTTGCTATTTTCTTCTCCAGCTCATTTTACAGGTGAGGAAATTGAAGCAAACAGGGCTAAGTGACTTACCCAGGGACATGCAGCTAGTGAATGTCTGAGGCCATATTTGAACCCAAGAAAGTGAGTATTCCTGACTCTCAGTCTGGCACTTTATCCACTCCCCCATCTGGCTACCCTCAATAAAATATTAATATATGTATTTTTTATGTTTATCTGTCCACTAAAATTCTCTTGTCAGTCAGTCAATAGTAAATACATAGTAGGCTCTTAATAAATGTTGATTGATTTATAAATATGTCAATAACTGTACTGAGTAGTGGGGATACTTAAGTCAAAAACAAGTCGTGCCCTTATAAAGGTTATATTCAAATGGGAAGACAGCATAAGATATATCCAGCTTAATTTTATGGAAGTTAGGGGGATCACAAAAGGCCTGCTTTAGAAAGTGGTATTTGACTGAGTCTTGAAGGAAGCCAGGAAAGCTAATGTTTTTATTTGTTTGTTTTTGCAGGGCAATGAGGGTTAAGTGACTTGCCAAGGGTCACATAGCTAGTAAGTGTCAAATGTCAGAGGTTGGTATTCCTGACTCCAGGTGCTTTATCCACTGCACCACCTAGCTGCCCCCAGGGAAACAAATGTTAGCAGTGATTCTCTGGTCCTCACTGCCCAGAGGACAGCACCTCATGGTGCCTTTCTTTAACCTTGTTGTTGTTGTTGTAGGGTTGAAAGACAAACAACCACAACTATGGTACTCCGTAAACCGTCCATGCTATGGGTGAGTGGGATCTCCACTGTGGTACTATACAAGAAAGTGAGAGACTATTCCAGTATGATTGAATTAAAGATGTAGCTACACAACCAATGGGCAGAAGCTATTCCCAGCCATGTAGTAGGGTGGGCCAATAGAGGATGTCCTCCTGGAAGCAGGTCCCTGGCATCTCCCCTTTTGGGTGATCTGAACATCCACCAAAGCCTTATTACACAAAGAGATAGAGGTGAGAAAGTAGAAGCTTGATGGCAAGGGGGAACTTACCTCCCACGAAAAGGCTCGTAGGCCTGAGAGGGAGTGTTGTATGCTAGAAATGGTAAGTAGGCTCTCACATGCCTCTTTGTGTCCCTGGGTTCCACAAGGTGGCTCTGACAGGTCCTGCTAAGTTATGGGCCCAGAGATGGGCCTGAGTCTGTTTTCTGAAGACTGGACAAGCTAGTGCAAAGAAGCTGACCAGCAGAAGAATTTTTGTCACACCAATTCTCAAAGGCCATCTACTAAGACAAGGAGGGGTTGCAATGTGCTACATGTCTACTAGAATAGAGATTCTTTACCTTTTTTGTATCATGGACCCCATGTTGACAGCCTGGGGTAGCCTATGCACCCCTCCTCAGAAAAATGGCTTTTAATGCAGAAAGTAGTGCATCAAATACATTTTAATGCATAAAATACATAGACAAACCAAAAATTCATGAAAATAAGATGAAAAATTTTCTCATTTAAGTTCATGTATCTCCTAGACTCTAAGTTAAGAACTCCTCGTGTGAAATATACATATTGAAGGATCCATTTTTTTTTTCGGGGCAATGGGGGTTAAATGACTTGCCCAGGGTCACACAACACAGCTAGTAAGTGTCAAGTGTCTGAGGCCGGATTTGAACTCAGGTACTCCTGCATCCAGGGTCGGGGCTTTACCCACTGCACCACCTAGCTGCCCCAACCATTGACTCTTAAAGTATGACTAAAATTGATACCTCTGTAAGATTAAACTACTTCTCCAAAGCTCAGTGAAGGATTGAGATGCATTTGCTCATATAACTTGCTTCGATGAGCCCGCACCCCTCCCGCACCTGGGCCTCCTGACGAGGACGCTCAGGAGTTCTTCCTGGTTCCCTGCTGGGGTGGGAGCTCCGAACTCCTCCTCAGGTCCCGCAGACACCCCGGTGTTTTCCACCCCCCCAGCCAGCGTTCAGCCCTCTCACCTGACGTACTGCAGCTGATTCGGGGGCTCGGGGTAAATTCCCCTTGCGCCGCGTGTTTGAGGTCTGTATCATCGCGATGGGGGGCGGGCGTGGATTCGGCTCGCACCCCAGTACGGCCCCCTTTAATCTGGAAAATAATCTCGGCGTCTTTTTGTGGGTTTTGCCGCTCCAGGGCTTGTTTTATTGCTGTTTTGGGGGTAATTGTGTCGGGAGCTCTGTGTGTTTGTCTCTCCTCCGCCATCTCAGCCCCATGTAACTCGAATGACAATATATTTTCAACTTTTTTCTCCATCTTAAAAAAAGTTTTCCATGTACATGTAACATATGTATACATGTTGTGCACATGCATATGTCCTATGTACATTTATGTTATATACATGCATATACATGAAACGCTTTCTATCTCCAGGAATGCAGCTGAAGTCGCTTTATAACTATGGATTTTGTTGCGAATTCTTACATGGCATGTTGTTTTGACCATCTTTATTGAACAAATCTCATATTAGCCCATAAGAGAGAGCCTGACCATAGGAGAGATATTACCTACCAAGAAATACCATAGCAGACGCCATTGGAGAAATATGTAACTGGCAAAAAAAATGTCAGTGTCTTAGCAAGGGTGAAGAGCGACCAGGGAAGGGCCCACATGCTCCACTGGTATTTCTAAAATGTCAGGATGATGATAGGAAGGTCGGGTCAATCCTCACACTGGGTCAATCGATGTATTTATGGCAGGAACTGGACAGACATTACCAGGATAGTATGCGATCTGCGTCATGGTAGAGAATACCCACACTGATGAGATCCCAGATCTACCGGGGTGTAAAATGTTATGTCTACAAGATACATAGTGGGTGTATTGCCCTTTGTGTCTACTTCAAGGACCTGTAAATGTTGTCACTGTGGTTAAGACTGCCACCAAAACAAATCGAAACCCCTCTATCACTTAGTACATGGTTTTTGAGAATTGCTGCGGCCAAAACATAATTCATCTCCCTAGAGAATGTCTCTGGACTTAACTAGGCTGGTAAATGTAGAATCTATCGCCAGGAGGAATTTCAAGCCTTTCTTCAGGCTAATGACCTGCCAGAGCCTTGTGCTCCAACTTTTTTTTTTTTTTTTTTGGCGTGGCAGTGGGAGTTAAGTGACTTGGCCAGGGTCACACAGCTAGTAGGTGTTAAGTGTCTGAGGTCCGGATTTGAACTCAGGTCCTCCTGAATCCAAGGCCGGTGCTTTATCCACTTCGCCACCTAGCTGCCCCCACCCCCCAGCTCCAACTTTAATAGCCATCGAGAACCCGGGCTTGTTGTGGTACCCCCAAGAGAGGCCTTTGGAGGAGGGGGGAAAATGTGGGAGGTAGACTGCCTTGGAAGATATTTTTCATGGTGCTTATTTATTTCTTCTTTACCTTGCAATACCATAATGGAATCTCTAAAGTGTTACATGGTATTTTCTATAGGCTAGTACCAGCTATTTTTTGTCTTTCATTTTCCCTCTTAGTGAAAATGTATTTCACTAGCGAAAATAGAAATATTGGTGTTTTAATGATTTTTTTCACTCGTTGATATACAGGAGGGTATTTCTGTTATCTGATTTACTATGGCTACCTTTTTTTATTTAACACTTTTCTCTGTAAGGACTTACAAATCTCAGTTTCACAAATTTATGCAAACTGTGACATTTCATGTGTGTTACAGAAAAATTGTAAAGTAGAATAATAGAAAACAGCATTTCTTATTCTTTTGGTCAGACATTTCAATTTATTGATGCTAAGCCTGACATTTAGGTAAAAACAATTTTTACTTTCTGAAATTAGGAAAGGGAAAGTTCATCTTAATTAGAAAAGACCAGATAATTCACTTTTTCAGTCAAGGTTCAGTAAGGACATTCTTAAGACAAACATAATAATGAAAAACAGCTGTATCTTTCAACTACTCTTCATGTATTAGGAAGTGGTACAAATGCTCCCTTCGCCCCTCAGTTTTGCCAATGTTTTCTTATCATGAAGGTAACTGAAATAGTTTAAATTCTTTCATTCACCAAATATCTCTTAAATACTATGCTAAGTGCTGGGCATCAGTGAGTCAAAAAGTAGGCATTAAGTACCTACTATGTGCCAGGGATGGTGCAAGTAGTCACTGGGAATACAAGGACATATTTATATTTATATTTTTGTTTTATAACAAAACCTCTCCCAGAAAGCTTAGAGTTTAATCACATCTGTGATCTGTTGGAACACTATAGGGATGCAAGATTAGGAAGGAGGGAAGGAAGGAAGAAAGAAGTAAGGAAGAAGGAGGGGGAAGGAAAGAGAGAGAGGTAAGAAGGAAAAGGGCAAGAAAAAATGGAAAGAAGAAATGAAATAAGAATTTATGAAGGGCCTACTATGTGCCAGGCACATAGTAGTAGTGCTAAGTACTTTACAAGTATGAACTCATTTGGCCTTCACAAGAACCCTGGGAGATAGTTGTTATTATTCTCATTTTACTGTTGTGTAAACAGAGGCAGCACAAGTGAAGTGACTTGTCCAGGGTCACATGGCTAGAACTTAGATCTTTTTTGACTCAAAGCCCAGTGCCCTATCCACTGGGCAGCCTGGTTGTCTCTACTAGCACCACTATTTCAAGGCAGCTGGGAGCTATGCCAAAGCAAGAAGGGGAGGCTGGCTGAGTATAAGTGGGGATGGGCCCACATCCTGCCCTTTTCTGTTGGGGCCCATGCTCTTTCCTGATCATTATTCTCCATGTTCCCCATTACTGAGGGCTAGAATGGCAATGATTGAAGACCATTTAGGAAGATGTATTTTCTCATGGCCCTCACTAGGAGGATGAGCCAGGCTCACCTGGTTGGCCAGGCGATCTGGACCAGGAGTTGTTTCTCAGATAATACTGACAGAGAGGAAAATGAGATCTGTTCATACGTCTCACAAGCCTCCCAGAAAGCTTTATCTCCCAGGAGAGAGCAGAATGGAGTGTTTCTGTATCTGTTTACAGGCTTTTATGAGTCCTTTGTGTATTTTATGTGTTTTCTGTATCTGTTATGGGTTTCCATCATCCTTTGCATTCTTAGTCCCGGCCTCTCCCTCTTTCCAGAACATAACAGAAGCAATAGGTTTCTGTTTAAGTATGCATTAATGTGTACTTACGAGTCTTTTTGTGTTTTAAGCATTTCTTTCCTCATAGAGGAAATTAATATTTACGACTTAGTACATCAAGTAACTCTTCTAGAAGGGACCTCATAAATCTCTTTCAGGGAGACCCCAGCTATGAACCAGATTTGTCCCTGGCACTATGGGGTGAGGGAGTAAAAGCCAAAGAGTATGAGAAAAAGTCTGATCCCCATTTTGGGATCAGGCTTCTTCAGGATTGAACCAAGTTGGCTTGTGCCTATGTCCAGGGCCCATTGTGGGAGGAAGTCTCTCCACCCCTATGGGTTGCGGGTAACATCAAGAAGGAGATTCACAGTCAGCTTGGGCTCAGATCCAGGGTCCCTTGTGGGAGAGGGTCTCCCAACCTCTATGGGCTGTGGGTAACATAAACAAGAAGATAGCAAGGCAGTGAGGTATCAAAGAGGTGTGGGGGGGGAGAGCAGCTAGGTGGTGTAGTGGCCCTGGATTCAGGAGGACCTGAGTTCAAATCCTGCCTCAGATACTTGACACTAGCTATGTGACCCTGTGCAAGTCACTTAACCCTCATTGCCCCACCAAAAAAAAAAAAGGTCACTGGACAGGGAGCATGGTGTACTGGATGAGAGCCAGCCTCAAAGCCCGGAAGACCTGGGTTCAAGCCACATCTGTGCTCCATACTGTCTGTGGAACCCTGGGCTCTCATCGCTCTAGGTGACCAGCTCTCTATGATTACAAGTTTCAGAGAAAGCGCCACCTGGCACTTTCAACGTGGGTTTTCTCTTCTTCCAGTTCCCTCTACCAATGCAGTCATAGATCTAGTCCCTATTCCTAATAAACTTCTAGAAAACAAAGCAGCAATCACAAAAGCCAATACGGATCCACTGAGCCTGATTTGGGCTCGTGCCAGACTAACCCCGTTTCTTTTCTGTTTTTTTTTTTTAATTATTTTTTTAGTGAGGCAATTGGGGTTAAGTGACTTGCCCAGGGTCACACAGCTAGTACACATTAAGTGTCTGAGGCTGGATTTGAACTCAGGTACTCCTGACTCCAGGGCCGGTGCTCTGTCCACTGCGCCACCTAGCTGCCCCCCGTTTCTTTTCTAAACTGAACTAATCAGTCACTCAATGAATAATCATTGATTAAGTGCCTACTACGTGCCAGGTGCTGTGTTGAGTGCCAGGGACACAGAGAAAGGTCAAAGACAGTCCCTGATCTCAAGGAGCTCCTATCCAGTGAGGGAGACCATGCAAACAACGGTATACAAACAAGCTTTCACTGGGATAAATGGGAGGCGACCAATGGAGATAAGACCCTAGATTTAGGAGGGCTTGAGAAAGGCTTCCTGGAGAAGGGAACACAGAAGAGCTGGTTTAGCTAAATGTTACCCAAGTGTTGGATAAAGAACCTCATGGTCTTCTCGTGGGAAAAAAATGGAGAGATATGGGAAAGAGAACTGGTTAAATAACTAGACGTAAAAAGTAGTTCATGGAGCAGCTAGGTAGTGCAGTGGATAGAAGCACCAACCCTGGAGTCAGGAGGACCTGAGTTCAAATCCGGCCTCGGACACTTAACACTAGCTGTGTGACCCTGGCCAAGTCACTTAACCCCCATTGCCCTGCCCCCCTCCAAAAGAAGGGTGGTTTTTTTTTTTCTATCACACCCATAAAAATTAGTGAATCAGTATTTTTTGTGCTTTAGGTTTTCCTACCATTTTTGTGCAGATCACCATTATAGGTTAAGAAAAATCTTTTACTTAACAAAATGCTGCTCATTTAACTAACCTAAATGTAGCTATAGTGATTTTCTGTTGTATTTTGCCAATGGAACGTTCCTCCTCCACACCAAGCACGCCTGGACTCCAATTGTTCTAATGTCACTTTTCCAATGAACAGATAACTTGATAACTTCCTGTGCTCCTCACTGATTGAGTGCATGTAAGAAGGAAATGCAAATGTGAATTCAAGAAATGCATTTGAGTGACATTTTATCTCCTATCCCATTATAGGGCTTAAGAAAAATACTAACAGTTTCTTGGTAAGTTTCTGTTTTGCAGTTTCCCAAATTAATTTTTTTTCACTTTTTTTAGATGATTTCCATGGAGCTTCTTTGATTTTCATATTTTATCACTTCTCTTATTTTAGGATCCACAAATCTCTCCCTTTTTATTTGAACTTCACTGCTCCTTGGAAATTTATTTCTCACATAAAGAGAACCTGATTTGTTTTGATCTACTACCCTGAAAAAAATCCCCATCAAACTAGATGTGTAACAGCATGTAACAGTAGTTAGAAAACTTTTTCAGGATTAATCAATAGTTGACTTAGCTCATTTTTCATTTCTGGAATCATTTCTGTCCCCTGAAGCCAATTTTCTTTAATGTAATACTTTTCTTTCTGTTTCTACTTCCCTATTCATAAATAAAGCAGCAGTGTCTGGTAGACCCAAGTTATAATCCCAGGAAACAAAACAAAACAAAACAAAACAAAACAAAATACAAGCACCTTCAGACCCCACAGATATGCCTACAGTACTTTTCCTTACTTAATGCTTTTCAAGAGAAGTTTTAGGTTTGGAACATATCTTGGAGCCCTCTTAAAGATGTCGTCATTTTAAGTCTAAATCAGAGGGTTTTAGCCTGGAATTCATAAGCTAGTTTCTAAAAATATATTTCAATAACTGCACTTCAGTATAATCGGTTTCCTTTGTAATCCTACTTGTTTTGTTTCTATGCATGTAAAAACATCTCAAGAAGGAATCCAAAGGCTTTACTGGACAACCAGAGGGGTCCAGGACACACAAAAGGGGAAAAAGCCCTGCTGTATGCAAACTTCTGCTCTCATTCCATGCCTGGGATGCACTTCCTCCTCATCCTTGTCTCACAGAATCCTTCTCTTCCTTCAAGACTCAGCTCAGGCACCATCTGCTATATGAAGCCCTTCCTGATCAATCATAATTTCACTAATCTAATTCTAATTAATTAATCTAACCTTAACTCCTAGTGGCCTTACTTTAGGAGTGTTCTGGTTAATGTTTAACAATCAACTCTGGGGGTGGGGTGGGAAGTAAGCACACCACACTTTTAAATTTAATCTAAATTATTTAACATCTCCTTTAAACAATCTGCATAATCAATCAACATAATAATAAAATGGATGGTAGCAGGGCCACTCTAAGTTTGGTGATCCAAATAAGGAAACTGTGGAAAAGGCACTGGATTTCAATTCAGAAGATCTGGACTCAAATTTTAAATTCGGTACTTTCTAATGATATATTTTCTCAATTATGCCTACTTAAGCTGGTGCTGGCTTTCCTTCACATCTGAGTAAAACCCAACTTTCTAATTTGCTTCAAATGTTTTCTTAGAGTCTAAAATCAATTTGGCACACATACATAGCTCTTATTCTAATTCATTTTCTGCTCGATATTTTTATTACTTTTTGGATGTACATAACAAAGGAATACTTATCAATTAATTATATAGAGTATCTGAAGGTCGACTACAGAATCTGGATCCAAAAGGATATGAGCTGGCTAGCGCAAAGGGCCAAATCTAATAAGAAGAAATTTAATATTGAAAAAATATAAAGGATTGTTCTTAAATTAAAAAAAAATTAACTTCCTAAGTACAGGATGAAAGAGATATGGCTAGAAAACAATTCACGTGAGAAAACCTGGAGGGTTTTCATGGACTGAAAACTGAATACGATAATGTGGAAATATGTCTTGAGTGACTTCATTTGTGTAATAAGTATTGTATTTCTTGCCTTCTCCATGGGTGGGGGTGGGGAGGGAGGGATGGAGAGAATTTGAAACTGAAAAAAGAAAGAAAAAAAAAAACTTAATATGAGTTAATAGTGTGACATGGCAATCCCCAAACCTACTGTCATCTTGGGATGCTTTAATGGGAGGATAATGTCTGGACCAAAGGAAGTTGTAGTAATTCCTCATCTCTCTCTACGAGTCAAGAGGATTCCCATTTCTGCAATTCTGTAACTCTGGAAAACTCCCTTTATCCTCTCTGAGCCTCATTTTCTCTTCTGTGAAATATGGATAACGATAAGTTTAATAGCGACCTTACAAGGTCGTTGTGATGGATTAAAAACTTTAAAGCAATTTTAATTCAATTCAATCTACTATGTGTCAGGCGCTGTGCTAAGCGCTAGGGATGCAGATAAGAAAAAGAAAGACAGTCCCTGTGCTCAATGGGTTTACAGTCTAGTGGAGGAAGACATGACATGAATGTCCGTTTTTATTATAAGCCTGGTCAGACCACATCTGGAGTATCATGTTTCGTTCTTTCAGTACCATGTTGATCACTGGACCATTGACAAGCTGGAATGTGTCTAGAGGAAGGTGACCAAAATGTTGAGGTAATTAAAAACCATTGGCTGAAAGAACTGGAGATGTCCAGCCTGGAGAAGAGGGAACTTAAGGGAGACAGGAACGTTGTCTTCAGATATCTGAGGGGAAAAAGATGAAAGCTGTCGCAGTTTAAATGAGAAAGTTGCAGAAAGTGAGCCAAAATTAGAAAATCCACTGAAGGTTCTCCAGATAATTTCTTCCTCATAGCAGATATGATTAGTAGGACAGAATATGTTTTTAATGCACTGTATAGAATGTTTTTCTTTTTCTTAATTGTTTTTCTTTGTCACAAGAGAGTTTATTGTGCAGGGAGGGGTTGAAATGACTTTGATATAAAGACAAAGGGCATCAATAAAATGCATTTTTAAGGGATTAGCTCTGTTTTGTTTGGCACTGGAAGGAAGAATTCAAAACAATGAGTGGAAGTCTCAGTGGCAGATCTTGACTTGAAATAAGGAAAAACTTCCTAATAAATACAGTTATGCAAAAGTGGATGGGGCTTCTTTGTAAGTCAATGAGTTTCCATTCAAAGGAGAGCTTCAGTCTGAGAGCAGATGATTACTTCTTGCAGCTGTGGCACATAGTAGGTGCTTAATAAATGTTTATTGATTGATTGGTTGTGGTCAAGATCATTTTTTGTGTATGTATTGGCCTAGGTGAACAGTGTGATATGGCAGAAAGAGTACTGGATTCAGAGTCGGAGGACCTGTTAACTTAGGGAAAGCTTCTTCCTCGCTTTGATTCTGTTTCCTGTTAAAAGGAGAGGAATGTATTAAATGATCTCTGAGGTCCCTCCCAGCCCTAAATCCTATGAACTATGAGATCTTGTCCAACACGAATAGTCTCTGATCTAGAGCTTTGGGGCTTTGTGGCATCACGTTGTCAAAAGCCCCTGCAAGCAGCTTTGTATTTCAACATTCTGCTTCTCTCTCCGGAGAACAAACTTCATTTGAGAGGAATTACTTTGTATTCTTTGCACAATCAATTATTTTTTTTAAAAGGATTTCCTCTTGAATAAAACTTTGGCTCTTCCCTTGCTACATGGCAAAAATAGAAAATGATCATTTCAAAGTATGAAGTCTTTGGTCTTTTATAGAAATGCTGTGATCATTCATTCCAGTCTGAAGGAAATTCCCAAGCCATTTTTCCAAAATGTTCTAACTTTCCTCCTTCTCTCCCTGCATAGGCATATATTGTCCTTACTAACCACTGCAAGGCCCTGTGGGTTTTAGAGCCAGGCTTCTGATACAAACTGTACTAAAAGGCTTCATTCCTAGCAATTACTAAGAATTCTCTGTGAAGGTGGGGGAAGGGAATTGAAGGGGACAGTCTGTCCCAGTTGGAATCAGTGCCATAGCACCAAGTAATCTCCCGAAGGACGCAAAGGATGGGAGGTGGGAGGCAGTGATATAGAAGACAATCTTCCCTGGTTGGGTACAGGACCCTGGGAGGACCTCAGTGCGCTAGACCTCAGCCTAGAGAGGAAGGGGAGTATGTTTCCCATTCCCCCACACTGGGGCCAGAAGGCTAAAGTTCTATTCATTGCCCCCCATAGTTATAACACTGAGTTCATACCCTTTTATCCTTAACAGATATTTAAAATGATATTTAAATAAATTTCAAGGTGGAGAGAGAGAGAGAGTTATTTCCCCACTAGCTATTTCCTATGGTGATTGTCCTTTCCTTCTTGGCTGAAGGTCTTCCACGATGGCACCAGTTTAGAGCTCTAAGGGCACAGTAGTCAGGGTCCATAAAAAGATGACCAGTAAGATGGTCTTGGAGGACAATCAGCAGAGAGGCTGCTGGTTTAAGTGGTAAATGAGACCTCAGGCCAGCTGTCAGTTAGGGCCAGAGGGGAAGGAGGCAGGTAAAGGCAAAGAGCAAAGAGCAAAGAATGAGTGAATGGGATGGTAGGGCCTTAGGTATAGAGCTGTAAGGGAACTAAATGCTCTGATTTTACAGATGACAGATCTGAGGTAGGTTAAATGATGTGTCCATAGCCACCCAATGACTCAGTTAGCAGAGCCAGGATGTGAGGTCAAGTCCCATGAGGCCAAGTTCAGCTTTCTGGATGGGAGAAAACACAGAATTGAATAATCCAAGCCCTAGCAAGGATTCAGCATCACCAGATAAAAAGCAGAAGCAAGGAGGGGTGAGACCTCAAGGCAAGAGTACTCACAGCTTATCAAGTTCCTTTGGCTGAGCATTCACATAGCCTTTGAAGCTAGGGTAGGAGAGTCTATCCCCACCCCACTGATCATCCAGATGAATGAGGACAGCACAGCATAATGGATAGAGCTGGACTGGGAAGTCTGAAAGACTGGTATTTCTGGTGGGTAGTTCTGGATGATGAACATCTGTCGCCTTCAGAATATAACTATCCTCTTACCTCCTATAGCTTTTCCCTTAGTAATTTGTGGACATTATACTCTGAGACCAGTCTTCCAGATACAACCACAAAAAGCTATTTTTACAACAGGTATAAAGTCTTATAAATTATATTGCAATGCACTCCTCCCAAAGCCTCCTTTTTCAAAGGGCTCACAGAGCACCCATCTGTTCATTTTCCACCAGCTACTTGGACTAGACTCACCATACTCTTAGGAAACCTCCTTATGAGGAAACTCACCAATCTGGGAAATTGCATCAACTTTGGTATTCACCCCCTCACCAGTGCCCTGAGTACCCTCTGCCCCTCTGATTGGAGGGCAGGAGGGAGGAAAAGCTTCCTTCCAAAGAGCTCAACCATCTCACTGTTTCCTACCAGCTGCTCTCCTTGGACTGTATCACATCCTACCCCACCCCCTCCCTTTTCAGTTTGCTCTTGTGTGTTGTCTTTTCTCATTTGAGGGTAAGCTTCTTGAGGTCCAGGCCTATCTTTCTGTATCCTTATATTTTTATTCTCAGTAATTAGAGCAGTACCTGGCACATAATAGGCAATTGATAAATGTTTATTGACTGGAGACTTTTTTTTTTTTTTTTTAGTGAGGCAATTGGGGTTAAGTGACTTGCCCAGGGTCACACAGCTAGTAAGTGTTAAGTGTCTGGGCCAGATTTGAACTCAGGTACTCCTGACTCCAGGGCTGGTGCTCTATCCACTGCACCACCTAGCTGCCCCGACTGGAGACTTTTGAGAGTTTCTTGGATGCAAGGAGATCAAATCAGTCAATACTTAAAATTCAGGCTATTCTCTGGAAGGTCAAAAACTGAAGCTGAAGCGTAAATACTTTGGTCATAGAATAGGAAGACAGGCTCATTGGAAAAGATTGAAGGCAAAAGGTAAAAGGGATGGCAGAGGATGCGAAGGTGGGGTAGGGAGAGGGGAGAGATGAAAGTACTGTGTAAGGGACCATGGTAAAGAAAGTCCTATGGAGATTCAGAAGTGCAGACTGAAGAGGAATGAAGACACGGCTGGCCTGGGTGTCCTCCTTGAAATGAACTTGCCCATGATCAGATAGTCAATGGCAGAACTGGAATTTGAACCTCAATCATCTGACTCCAGATCCAGCATTGTACTTTGCTGTGGCAACAGCAAGGGGTATCGCCAAGCTAATTTTGGAGGGTGTCCAAGGTAAAAGTATCCTAGAAAGCTTACTGTTGCCTCCTTTGCAAGCACCCTGGCTATAAGAAACCAAAATGAAACTCTTCATAACAAATAAACAATACTCTGATGTTTGCTTTTATTCATTCAATCAACATTTATTAAGTGCCTACTATGTGCCAAGCACTGGGGATAAAAAAAGAAGCAAAATATAGTCCCTGCCCTCAAGCAGGTTACAATCTAAGTATAGTCTCCCACTGCTCTGGGCCTCCAGTTGCATGGGCCACCCAACAGAAGCCCTTTACTACTCTACTGGAACAAGCAAGTTCCTCTGCAACCATTCTCTGTGGTTGGCATCTCTTAGCCCAGTGATAAGCTAAATATTTCTAAGTCTGGGGACTTTGTACCTTCCAGAAGTCTATAATTCTCTCCCAGACACTCTGTAAAGATGCTGAGAATTCTTCTCCCTCCTAATCTATCTAGTAGCTACATTAGATTAGTTAGAAGTGTTAGATTATGGTTAGTGCCATCAAAGATGAAGGGGTTTAGGAGAGGCACGGGGTTAGGAGCTACAATCTATGCATAAAAGTACTTTAGACTACAGAATCCAGCGAAAGCAAATTTAACCCAATGAGCATGACTTTCACTCTTCCTGCCCAGAAACCTAAAGCTTGGGAGCCCCAAACACCAGCTCCCTCTATCCTACAGCTGAAACACAGGTCAAAAGAAAATCTCACGGAGATCCACCCAAACACCAATATTATGAATTCTATCTGAAGCTTTGCAGATCCTTTACTGGTTAGATTCACGGTAGAACAAGGCACAGTAGCATACCTTCTGTCGAACGAGCTCTCAATACCTGAAATACCAGTAACACCACCTCCTTCTTTGGCATGAGAACCTTCTCTCCTATTCAAGTTACCCCCATCATTCCCAAAAGAAATGAAGACTCCTTTCTCACTGTCTGTCCTTTGACCCCTTAATGCGGGTGTTCTGAAAGGGCTCAAGTCCATACTGTATGAGAACTGATTGAAGGAACGTTGAATGTTTAACCTTCCGAAGAGAAGACTCAGATGAGATGGGTTATCTGCGGGAGAGTATTTGAAAGGCTATCACTTGAAAGGATTTGATTTGTTCGACTTGGCCCCAGAGGGCAAAAAGAGGAGTAATAGGTGTGAGTTATAAAGAGGCAAATTTAGGCTTTTGGTCAGGAAGTGCAATGCTGTTGTTGTCAGTGATGATGATGACCGACATTTGTAGCATTTACTATGTGTCAGGCACTGTGCTTTACAAATTTGTATTCATGGTATCAACCCCGGGAGGTAGGTGCTATTATCACCCCCATTTTACAGGTAAGGAAACTGAGGCAAATAACGGCAAAGTCATAGTAGCCCAAGGTCACAGTACTAATTACTTAACTGAGGTTGGCTTTGAATTTAGATCTTCCTGATTCCAGGTCCAGCTCTCTGTGCACTTTACTGCCAACCTGATCATCAATGGAGCTATAAAAAAAAATAGAATAGACTGCTTCAGAAGGTAGTAGGTTCTCTCTCTTCATCTTCAGTCAAAGGCAGATGACCACTTGTCAGGATAGAGAGGGGATTCTTGTACAAGTCGGACTGGCTGGATGCTGTAATCTCTTCCAACCCTGAGAGTCTGATTCTGACATCTGTCCCCTACTCTGTTCATACTGCCAACATCCTTCGACAGGGCCTCATCACTACCCTCCTGGCCTAGTACAATAGTTTGCTCAGGGGTCTTCCAGCTTCTATTCTCTCTGTCCTTTAATCCATCCTATATATTTCATATTTATATATTTTCCCCCATCTAATTTCTAGTTTTTTTTTTTTAAATGTAAGGGAGTGGTCCTCAAAAACACTAACCTAATCAAAGACAAAGGGCCAGATTAGTTGGTGTCAAATTAGCTTTAAAAGTCATTGAAATGGGGCAGCTAGATGGCGCAGTGGTTAAAGCACCGGCCCTGGATTCAGGGTACCTGAGTTCAAATCCAGACTCAGACACTTGACACTTACTAGCTGTGTGACCCTGGGCAAGTCACTTAACCCCCATTGCCCTGCAAAAAAAAAAAGTCATTGAAATGGGGGCAGCTAGGTGGCACAGTGGATAAAGCACCGACCCTGGATTCAGGAGGACCTGAGTTCAAACCCGGCCTCAGACACTTGACACTTACTAGCTGTGTGACCCTGGGCAAGTCACTTAACCCTCATTGCCCTGCCCCCCCCCAAAAAAACTCACTGAAATGACCTTTCAGTCACCTTTTATGAGTCACAAATTGAGGAATGATAGGCTTCAGAGTAACCTTTAAAAAATCAAATCACTGAATCTAGTAAATAGAGCAAAAGAAATATTGAGCTTTAGTAAGATATGTAGAACTGGATAAAGGGAAGGGAAGGGAATGTATTTATTTTTGTTCAGTTGTTTTCAGTTGTGTCCGATTCTTCGTGACCCCATTTGGGGTTTTCTTGGCAGAGATACTGGATTAGTTTGCTGTTTTCTTCTATAGCTCATTTTACAGATGAGAAAACTGAGGAAAACAGGGTTAAGTGATTTGCCCAGGGTCACACAGCTACTAAGTTGCTGAGGCCAGATTTGAACACAGGAAGAGGAGTCTTCTGGATGCTCTATCTAACTGCACCCAAACACAAAATAAAGACAAAGTAATTCCCTCCTATTTGGTGACCACCTTCACATAACAATTTTTTTGCACTTTATTAATATACTTTGATACTCTCATACTTGGGGCAGCTAGGTGGTGCAGTGGGTAGAGCATTGGGCTTTGAATAAGAAAGACTCATCTTTATGAATTCAAATCCAGCCTCAGACACTTCCTAGCCGTGTGACCCTGGGCAAGTCACTTAACCCTCTTTGCCTCAGTTTCCTCATCTGTAAAATGATCTGGAGAAGGAAATGTCAACCCCTTTCAGTATCTCTGCCAAGAAAACCCCAGGGACAGCTGGGTGGCGCAGTGGATAGAGCACCGGCCCTTGAGTCAGGAGTACCTGAGTTCAAATCTGGCCTCAGACACTTAACTCTTACTAGCTGTGTGACCCTGGGCAAGTCACTTAACCCCAATTGCCTCACTTAAAAAAAAAAAAAAAAGATTGATACTGTTTAAAAAAAAAAAAAAAGAAAACCCGAAATGGGGTCACAAAGAATCAGACACAACTGACAACAACTGAAAAACAACATTCCCATACTTGGATGGTTCCCTGCCATTCCTTTCCACCTATTCTGTATTGTTTTTATCTCAGTTCTCCTGAAAACCCTGCACAGGGAGTTCCCACCGATGGGGGCTTACTCTAGATCTTTTGTTTGTTTGTTTTTGTTTTGTTTTATTTTTCAGGGCAATGAGGGTTAAGTGACTTGCCCAGGGTCACACAGCTAGTAAGTGTCAAGTGTCTGAGGCTGGATTTGAACTCAGGTCCTCCTGAATCCAAGGCCAGTGCTTTATCCACTGCGCCACCTAGCTGCCCCCTACTCTAGATCTTTTGACAACTTGACAACAGTGCCTCTGAATCATTGGGTTGGAGGGTTATCCTTTCTGATGCTGTCTTTTCATGATGAGCCAACCTTGTTTTCTAATCCTGTATCTTTCTGACGATACCATTTGTGCCACTTCTCCTATGCATTCTTTTTGGCAATGTGCCACAATCCCTTCACACCAAACATGTTGGAATGCACTCACTGTGCATAATTTTCTATTAGAGCTACCTGTAATGTGTCATTCCCCCTAATTGATTGTAAGTTCCATGAAGGCAGTGACCTTATCGTATGTAAACTGTGTTGTTATATTCCCAAATCATGAAGCAACAAATCTCCTTTGCTCCCCTCCCCATCCCTCTCCCCTTCTTGCTCCTGACACAGGCTGACCTGCACGACTGAGTTCCCCAGAATCTCCAAGCACCAGGCATTTTCTGGTGTCTGGTTTCTACTCAGTTATTAACTCCAATCCCTTTTTCTCTCCCTCATCTCAGTCTCCCACCCATGTGGTTGGATTCCCCCTGCTTTCACTCTTTATTTCCTGGAATTTCCAAGCCAATCTTCCCCTCTGGAAGTCTTCTGCTCCCCCATTAACTGTTTTCTCCAGCATTTAAATTAGCATGAGGACAGCAAACTGATTCCAAGAGAAGAACCTTCAGTAAGGTGGGGGGTGGGAGAAGAGCAAGGCAAGGATGGGCTTTACTATACACTGCCACAGATAATCCAAGTTGTGAAAGTGTGAGTGCTGGGGGCAGCTAGGGGGCGCAGTGGATAGAGCACCGGCCCTGGAGTCAGGAGGACCTGAGTTCAAATCCGGCCTCAGACACCTGGCACTTACTAGCTGTGTGACCCTGGGCAAGTCACTTCACCCCAATTGCCTCACTATATATCTATATCTATATCTATATCTCTATCTCTATCTCTATCTCTATCTCTATCTCTATCTCTATCTCTATCTCTATCTCTATCTCTATCTCTATCTCTATCTCTATCTCTATCTCTATCTATATATATCTCCTTTTCTGCTCTTATCCCTTCCACTCTTTCCTGGAAATCCCCAGTCCTTGCAAATAAAATCTGCATAGGTGGCAGTTACATCTTCATTTTTCTTACAGTTACAGCTTCATTTTTTCCAGCATAAGTTGGTTTTGGTTGCTCTTCTGCCCTAATGACTCTTTGCAACAATTTTTTTCTTATTAGTCAGGTTGGCTACCACCACTGTTTTCCAAAACATGACTGCCAGCTCCATCCACTGCAATCTCCACACAACCCTGAGACCCAGTGTTCTTTTCTTTTAAAGGAATGTCCTCTGCATTTCAGAAATTTGGTGTAAGGAGTGTGTGTGTATGTGTGTGTGGGGTGGTATGGAGTATGGGGCTGCAAGGAGGGGATGCATAGCAAAAAAAATAAAAAAGGAAAATTGTCTGAGCCGGTAAATTCTTCCTCCCTTATTTACTCTCTTTTACCAATTCAGCACTTTCCTCTAGTAGTGCCCTTGCAAGGAAAGCTTTATTTTTCCATGCAGCTGGCTAGATGATCACTGTAAGCTGGACTGTGGCCCAGAAGGGTGATCTCATGTGGGAATTCCTGCCTTTCTGAAAACAAACTTCCAGAGGCAGTGAGAAATTCTTGTTTCCCTGCCCCACCTCCCCACCCAGTCCCCTAACAAAAGCAGGCAAGCCCAGTAAGAATCCTGGCTCAGTCCACATATAACTAACATGTTGTACTGTGAAAGAAATTTCTCTCTTTTTATAGAATAAATAGTTAAATCTGGTACTTTCCTTTGAGAAAACATTGGCAGATTTGGCTAAATGATTTGCCAGACTCTTCACATTATAGACTATAGACTTCTCTAACAACCACCTGTGAAGGAACTTTATTGCATATTTGTTCTTGAGTGCACTTTTGTAACCACCAAACCATATGCATATCTTTTATCCTCCCTTCTTTCCTTCTTCCCTTCCTCCCTCTCTCCCTCCCTCCCTTCTTTCTTTCCTCTCTCCCTTCCTTCTTTCCTTCCTTCCTCCCTTCCTTCCTTCCTCCCTCCCTCATTTCCCTCCTCTCTCCCTCCCTCCCTTCCTCCCTTCCTTCCTTCCTCCCTCCCTCCCTTCCTCCCTCCCTCATTTCCTCCCTCCCTTCCTCATTTCCTTCTTTCCTCCCTTCCTCCCTCCCTTCCTTCTACCCTCCCTCCCTCCCTTCCTTTCTCCCTTCCTTCCTCCCTCCCTCCTTTATTTCCTTCCTTCCTGCTTTAAAAAAAAATATCCATTTCTGAATAAAGCCTTCTCTTACCAGGAAGCTTCTCTTTATAATAAAGATTAGAAAAGAAAAAAAGAGGTTGACAAAACTATATAACATATCAAGCATGCCCAGAAGCATATGGAATACTCCATACCCATGTTTTCCATATCTGTAGCAAAGGAGAGGAGATGCCATATGCCTATTCTCTCATTGCTTTAAGAACCATGAAAATATGAGACAGGAGTAAGCAGGCATTTGTGGAAAGTTTTTCTATAGCAGACCATATCTCCACAGTCACATAAATGACTCAAAGAAAGATCTAGATTTATAAAAATACAATATTCTACGGTATTTATTGTTTGTTGATGATGAAAAAGCATTTAGCTTAGTAATGTCAGATACAGGCTTAAAGGCTCTCTTCCAAAAATGTCTCTCTCCTGTATATATTAAAACCACCAAGGTTTCATGACAGATGCAATCACAGAACTGCGTTCAATCATCTGATTGCCAGTATAATAATAACTCATTTATGAAGCAAACAGAAAACAAGGCATGAAATAGGAAGAGCTGTGTGTTCACTGAAGATGCCACCATCAAGGGGATGGCTCCTTTAGGGTGCAAATGAAAGAGGGATTCTTTAAAGATGGTAAATTCTTCCAGATGTTCTTGTTTGAGGATAGCATCTTGCTCATTATACCATGTCTCAGAGTCCTATAGGAGCTCCTCAGTAAGTCATACCATTTAAAAGAGATTTGTTTAACAATCCACACAGGAAAAATTAAATGGATAAAGAATATCCAAACTGTGGCAGGCTGTGGTTGAGTGGCCAACTCATGGAGTTAGGATAATAGGTTCATGGATTTCAAGCTTATAGGGAAGTTGAAAAGCCAACAAATTGAGCAGTACATTTATAGGGGACAAGGACGTTGTCCATAGCAGCAAAAAACGTAGGGCAAGTTTTTCAGCTCATCCCACCTCAAGCTTTTCTGAAGCTTATCAAAACTTCAAGGCAGTTTGTATGATTTTTATGCCGATTGCCATTAGGCTTGCCAAGAGGTGAAAAAACAAATGAATAGGGGTTCAGCCGTTTACTCCCAACCTCAAAGAGACTCTGTCGGAGGTGGACATAATGTGGAGGACCACATGGGCTGAGCCCTGGAATGCTGGGAGAGGTGGAAGGAATTCTTCAACCTTTACCCAGCTGGGTCTGGCACTGCAAATGTAAGTAAACAGGAAGAGAGAGGCCTGGATTGCATTTGGGAAATTGTGTAGAGCTTTCAATAACCCCAGGACAGCTCCAGTCACAAAAAAAACTATCCTTTTAACATCAACATTCTACTAGTATATGGCCAAAAATCAGAGAACACCATATCTTCTCATGAACCAATATCGGGAATAACCACAAGTGTTATAGAAGCATTTGCCATTCGTGCACAATAAATGGGGAAATCATCCAGCAGTCACATGATCAGAAAAGAAGCGACCCTGGTCCCACAGTCAGGAGTAAGTGTTAACAAATGCACAGATAGAGTTTTTTTAGTGGTACCCATGAAACGTTCTAGACAAGACAGGAAAACTGTTGGAGAAATGGATGGATCTTTTACTTAGGTTATTATATGGCAAGTACTACTTAGGAGCAAGAGGCCTGATGAGTTTTGATCTGTACTGTGGGAAGACCCTCTAATCATGAGATAGCAGATGCATCAAAGCGAGGGAGCATTTGGAGGAGGCAGAATGCTGAACTCCCTTAAGCAGCAGCATGCAGAAGGCTATTGCGTAGATTAGCAGGGTCGTGACTATGAGGTAACCATTCAGCTTCTGCAATTTACTTTAGGCAAACCGACCGAGCAGCAGTTGGGGGTTTTTCTTTCTGATCAGACAGTTATTATGTACTCGATCCTCTCTGGAGTAACTTTTTTCTTCCTCTTCGAGTAGACAGAAGACCCCTTGGGCAGTCGGATGACTTCTCTGAATAATGTTTTTAAATGCACAAAAGGAAATACATAGGATTACAAAAGGAAGCCAATTATATGGAAGTACCATTATCAAAATATGACAGTTTAAGAATGCCCATGTAGTCCAACAGTCACTGTAAAATGATAAGCATTTGTTATGATATAAGTATGATAAGGAATAGGGAACATGTTTGCCTGGTGTAGTAGTGGAAAGACTGCTGAACTTGGAATCAGGGAGACCTGGGCTCAAATCTTGACTCGATTTGTACTGTGTTATCATTACCTGGATATGTCACATCACTTCTTGTACTATATTATTATGTTATATTATTACGAGAGGTCATCTAACCCCCTACATTGTGTTATTATTGCCCTGGATAAGTCATGGAAGCTCTCTAAACCTGAGTCCTCATCCTGGGAATGGGGATGAGAGCAGCCCCTAGGAGCACCTTGAGAGCAGACACTGTTTTTTGATCTTTCTTTGTATCTTCTGCATTTAGCACAATGCCTGAAGCATAGTAGGAGTCTAATCCACGTTAGTCTTCCTGAGGGTTGTTATAAGGATTAAATGAGATAATGAAAGTAAAGAACTTGGCAAACCTTAAAGCATGGTGATTACAGGAGAGCCAAAAACTCAGCTAAGCTAACTGTGTAAGTGAGCTTCTGGAACAAAGGTAAATCCAAATGTTATAGATGGAAATTGAAGAAGGCTGAGGGACTCCACGGATTTTCCCACAAGTCACTCATTCATTCAGTCAACAAATTTATCAAGTGCCTGCTTTGTGTCAAGCACAATGCTAAACACTGGGGGGTATAAAAAGAGGCCAAAGACAGTCCCTGTCCACAAGGAGCTACCATCTAATGAGGGAGACAAGGGTCAAAAGATACATACAAACAAGCTAAATATAAGATGAATAGGAGATAATCTAAAGAGAGGAGGCACTTGAATTACTAGCTGTGTGACCCTGGGCAAGTCACTTAACCCTGCTTGCCTCAGTTTCCCTTTCTGTAAAATGAGCTAGAGAAAGAAATGGTAAACCACTCCAGGATCTCTGCCAAGAAAACCCTAAGTGGTATCAGGAAGAATGAGACAGAATTGAACCAACTGAACAACAACAACAACAAAGTAAAGGTTTCTGGTAGAAGGTGGGATGGGTGGATGTACTACCCTTTCATCTTTGTCTTTCAGGATCCTTAATGTCCTTCAAAGGCTCAGTTCAGGAAGCACCTACTCTGTAAAACCTTCTCTGATGTTAACACGTCTTCTCCTTAAGGAACCTTGCACTTGTCTCTACACTTGCCATATGCCCCCAGAAAAATGTAGTCTTCTGGGTGAGGGAGGGTTTTTGTTTTGTTTTTTGTTTATTAGGGTTTAGCCCAGTGCCGATAATGGAAAGATCCTTGATTTAGAGAGGTAAAGGACCTTAGAGGTCACCAAATCCAACCCCCTCATTTTATGGTTGAGGAAAATGAGACCTTGAGAGTGTGACTTGCCCAAGGTCACCCAGATAGTAAACGGCAGAGCCAGGATTTCAACAGAGGTCTTTTAACTGCTAATTTAGTGCTCCTTCTGCTGTGCCATACCGCTTAATAAATGTTTGTTGAGTTGCACTGAGCCAAGGTGAGAAAGAAATGGGAAGAGGAAAGAAAGGCAGTGACTGATTGATGAATGAAAAGAAGGGCCTAAGGTTAATGCCACACTGTGCTTGGTTAGGAATAAGTGCAGGGATCTGGGATGAGAATGAGAGAAAAGGACGGGGGAAAGGCAAGATGAGCAAGATTGGGGAAGCCGACAAATGAGAGTGAAAGATGTAAGAAGGGAAATGAAAAGTTGGGCCTCCCCACCGCTCTTCCTACCTCCAATCTACTGGCTGAAATCCATCTTCACTCAGTCTCTGGGGTGATTTTTCTAAAGGCTAGTTATATCCCCCCCCCTCCAATTCTGATGGCTCCACTGATAAATAACCAGAACCAGGTAGAAAAGTCTTCTGTTTGGCATTTGAAGCCCCTTCCAACCCTTCCAGTCTTCTTACATTGGAGAGGCCCCAGGGGCTCTAGCAAACAGTACCGCCTCCTGTCTCCCATGCTTGGAATGGTCTCTCCCCTCCCCTCTCCCCCTTTCCGTGTCTCTGGGCTTCCTTTAAGGCTCAGCTCAAGTATCATCTTTCAGCAGGAGGCCTTTCCAGGTCTCCCTAGTGGTTAGTGCCTTCCTTTTTCAGATTGCCTTCCATCTGTTCTGTGTCTGTCTTATACAGTGTCCCAAAAGTCTAGGTGCGGCTTTAAGCCTTGATATCTTAAATCCGTAAAGATGCATTTAACCACTCAAAATGGTATTACAAGGTTTTGATAGATTAAAACTGCACTAGGACTTCTGGGACATGCTGTAGGCACCTACTTATTTACATGTTGTCTCTCCCATTAGAAGGTGGATTCTTTGAAGGCAGGGACTGCTTTGGCCTTTCTTTGAATCCCTGTTGTTGTTAGTATCTGACTTTTCCTGACCCCCATGGACCTCACTGTCCATGGGGTTTTGTTGGCAAAGATATTGAAGTGTTTTTTTCATTTCCTTTCCCAGTGGATTAAGGCAAAAAACCAACCAAACAAAAAACATTTGAAATCAGGTCTTCCTGACTCCAGGGCCAGCTAGGCGGCACAACGGATAGAATGCTGGTGGTCCTGGAGTCAGGAAAACTCATCTTCCTGAGTTCAAAATTGACCTTAAACACTTACTAGCTATGTAACCCTGGGCAAGTCACTTAACCTTGTTTGTCTCAGTTTCCTCATCTGTAAAAAGGAACTAGAGAAGGAAATGGCAAACCACTCAAGTATCTTTGCCAAGAAAACCCCAAAATGGGGTCACAAAGAATTGGACAGGATTGAAAATGATTCAACAACAACATTCCAGGCCCAGCACTCTAACCACTGAGCCACCTAGCTGCCCCCTTCTTTGTATCCTCAGGGTTTAGCAAAGTGCTTGGCACACAGAAAGCACTTATTAATTCCTTGCTGAAGGCTGGACAACTAAATAGAAATTTCATTTATTTTGAATTCCCTGACCATTCAAGTTAATAAAGGTGCCCAGAATGTTGTTAATTAAGTAAAGGATAAATGCAGGAAAGACAGCAGATTATTCCCTTCTTCAGATATGGGCACTGATTATCTCATTATGGAATCCTGCTTTCTGGTTAACCTTGTTTGTTCTTTCACTAATGTTTAAACCAAGTATTGGTTGGCATCCCTCTTAACCTGCCTTAGCCATTGCTAATTTCTGAACTTCCCTTCAGTTTCTTTGACTGAGGAAAATTAGGGCTATTTGCATTTGAGGGAAAAGGGATTCTGATCAAAAGATCATGATCAATTCTTCCTGGTATGGATGCTATCAGATGGATTATATTTTTCAAAATGTTTGGTTTGGATGGGAGTGAATTGGATCTATTCATTTATTTATTTATTTGTTTAATCATTCATTCATTCATTCATTCATTTATCTATCTTCTATCTATCTATCTATTTTTGTGGGGCAATGGGGGTTAAGTGACTTGCCCAGGGTCACACAGCTAGTAAGTGTCAAGTGTCTGAGGCCAGATTTGAACTCAGGTCCTCTTGAATCCAGGGCCGGTGCTTTAGCCACTGTGCCACCTAGCTGCCCCCTGGATCTATTTATTTTCGAAGATATCTTTTCTCGCTTGAATAGAATCTGGCACTTTGAAAGCTGATAAATATTTATTATTGATTGATAACAGTCATTATGACACCTGGCATCAGTCTGTTCCAGTTTCTGGTGACTGATTTAACAGGCTATGGTATGTGGTTTTCACTTGAGGCAATAACAATAACTATCTTTGAAATTTTACTTCAGGCCACTCTGCATATCGCTTTGGATAGTAAGCCTGTAAACTTCTGGAAGAACTGTGTTTTATTCATAGGAAACAGAGCCATGAGGGACTTTAGACCTTATTTTTGACTAACTCCCCAATTTTACTGAAATCCAAAGAGGTTAACAGGTAGTATGAAAAGTTAGGACGTGAGCCCATGTCTTCTGCATTCAAACGTAGTGTTCTCTCCACTATTTCACACTGGCTGCTGTCCTTATTATCTTGGATCACCAGGCTTTGAACGTGGTAGGCATGGAAAGAAGCTGTTAAAATGAGTGATTATCAGTTTCTGGCAAACCTTTTATATATGTGTACAAAAACAAATTCATCATCTTCATGCAGGCTACTTCCTGGGGGCCAACTATTCTTCAGAGATGAAATATAGAGTCAGAATTGGGAGCAAATCTGATAGAAGTCTAATAGAGAGATGGATGTTCACTGTTGTTCAGTTGTTTCTGTTGTGTCTGACTCTTCATGACCCCATTTGGGGTTTTCTTGGCAGAGATACTGGAGTGGTTTGTAGTCTCCTTCTCCGGCTCACTTTACAGACGAAGAAGGGAGGAAAACAGGGGTAAGTGACTTGCCCAGGGTATGGAAGTATCTGGAGCCAGGTTTAAATTCAGGTCTTCCTGACTCCAAGCCTGGTGCTCTATCCACTGTGCCACCCAGATGCCCTATAATGTTCATGATATAGTGGAAAGAACACCATATTAGCAGGCAGGAGATATGAGATAGATTCTAGCTCTGCTTCTAAAAATATAACCTTAGGCAAATCACTTAGGATCATAGATCCAGGGAGGGAAGGGACCTTAAGAGGCCATCGAGACTAAACTCTTCATTTTACAGTTCAGGAAACTGAGGCCCAGAAAAGTTAAGTAACACATACAAGGTCATACTTCAAAACTTTGAGCTCAGTTTTCTTATCTTTAAAATGTGTACATTAGACTGATGATGTCTAAGTTTCCCTCCTACTCTAATAATCAATGAATACACAAGAAAATTATATAAAAGAAATGAAAATGATCTGTTTTCTTAGACCAATGGTTTTTCTATTTGGATTAAAAGAATTTCAAATTCATGAGAAGACATTTTCTCAAGGAACTCTTTACTCTTACCATATAGATGGATAATTTGACTAAACTAAATATGTGCTAGATTTCAAGGGTTGATTTCAGTTAGTTTCATTCTGCTGAAGCATAGAGATGCAAACTTTCAGTTAATGATTATCACTGTAATTTTTAAAAAATTTGAAAAAATATATCTCTAACTCAATTATATCAATTAAGGCAGTCAATATATTGAAATCAATAAAACTACCTTGACTAAAAAAAAAGAAATGCATCTTACTTAGTGATACACAAAGGATTAATATTTACCAATGTTCTTTGTCCTCAGATGGATATTGAACACACACAGCCTTTAAAGTCCCTAGTCTTTTTCTATCTTTTACTTTTACTTTTATGTGTGTGTGTGAGAGGCAATTGGGGTTAAGTGACTTGCCCAGGGTCACACAGCTAGTAAGTGTTAAGGGTCTGAGGCCGGATTTGAACTCAGGTCCTCCTGAATTCAGGGCCGATGCTCTATCCACTGCACCACCTAGCTGCCCCTTTTACTTTTATTTTAAACAAAATAGTTATTATATATTTATTTTTAACATTAATTTTAAAGAATCTTTGAGTTCTAAATTCTGTCCCTCACCTAACCATTGAGAAGGCAAACAGTGTGATATCAATTATACATGTGAAATCATGCAATCCATTCTTTCTTTTAGTGTTGTCTATATGGAAGAATTTAATATACACATTTCTAAACAGGAGATTTGGTGAAGCCACCCAAACTTTCTTTATCCTCTGCTCAAAGAATGACTCCATATAGCTGCCCAGGTATTTTACAGTGGAAAACTCTGAGAATTAGAGGAAGACCCTTAGAGACAACTATATCACTAAAAGGTGCCAGGGGACCCTGTTAGAGAATCACTGACCTAGAGTTGGCCTGATGGTCTCCCTTCATATCAAGTATTTATTAAGGGCCTGCTTTGCTAGGCACTAGGGATGCCAATACAATAAATGAAACACTCTTTACGCTTATAGCTTACTGCACTAGCCTCATAAGTGTGATATGGGAGAAACTAAGTGTTGAGACAACCCAAGAGTACACAGAGAAATGGGAAAAATGGTTTTGTTTTTCATTCTGAGCATTCACCCTCTTTCAGTATCTTCTGTGATGAAGGCGTTAAACCCTCAGCCAGTGGGCCTCATGCCCCTCTTGTTTGTCTTTCATTTGATTTCATTTTGAAGAAGAGCAGTGACATCACAAGTGAATTGGATTGAAGTGAGGCTGAGCTGTACAAGGTTATCAGCCTCACTCTCTCTTACAGTTGTCAAAGTCCAGTGGCAAGATAAAAGCCAAGATGGCTGGTGATACCCAGGATGCAGTGGGTGACCTTGGCATCTTTGATGCTCCACAGCTAGTGCTTCAACCACCTCCTTCATTGGCCATTGGAACAGATTTTTCTCATCCCCGCCCCACCCCCTCTTCCTCCTGGACAAGTCTTCACATGCTTGGGGTAGACATCCTCATTCACCGATGGGTTTGAGGCCTGTCAGTTACCCTCAGCCTCGTTTAGCCCATCTGCTGAGATGTAGTGTGGCTGCTCCACACGCTACAGCTTCTTGGAGCTGACTGTGAGAGTTGGGTGAGGGTGGATAAGCAGCCCTGGAAAGGGCTCAGCAGCCCTCACACCAGGGGCACTAGTCCTTCTGAACATCCCATACAACCCTTATGCCCCACAATACTCGTGGATGTGGCCCAAACCAGATTAAAATATAAATTGGAAATATTTGAAAAATAAATGAAAACACGGCAAAAAAAGATAGGTCAATACGCACCCGGCCCACAGGGATTATGTTCAGTGTAGTGGTCCCCATTTCTATTTGAGTTTCATACCACCATTTTATAGCTTCTTGGCAGTTAGCACTCTTCTGCCTCTTTCAAGGTTGGGAGACAGGGTTAGAGGGTGGAAAGGGAGAGGAAGGCATTAGAGGGGAGGAGATGGGGAAGTATTTTAAATAAAAGACTCCATCATTCATGTGAGGGAACTAGTGCTCAAAGGAATTAAGTGCCCTGCCCAGGGTCGCATAGCTCAAGGAACAATTATTTTTTCCCCCTGGGGCATTGAGGGTTAAGTGACTTGCCCAAGGTCGCACAACTAGTAAGGGTCAAGTGCCTGAGGCTGAATTTGAATTCAGATCCTTCTGAATCCAGGGCCGGTGCTTTATCTACTGTGTCACCTAGCTGCCCTCAGAACAGGTATTTATTAAGGGCCAAGTCCTATGCTAAGAGATTTATAAACATTATCTCTTTGTTGTGATCCTCACAACAACCAGGTGTTATTATTATCTCTATTCAGTTATTATTATCTCTTTCCAGTTGAGGAAACAGGCAGACAGAGGTAAAGTGAGTTGCCTAGTGTGTGTCTGAGGCCAGATTTGAACTCATGTTTTCCTGATTCTAGATATAGCACTCTATGTATGCACTGTGCCACCTAATTGCTAAACCTTAAGATGTGAATCTTGGAGTCTAGTGACTCCAAGAACTCTTTTCACCACACCTTGGCCTGGATCAAAATTTATATATCACATTATATTATGTGTAACATGTAATTATATATTATTATGACAATATAACATAATATAATGTAATTATAATAGAGAATATAATGGAGTTATAGAATATTATTTGATTATAATCATTACATATTATAATATAGAATTATAATTAACTGTATTGTCCTTTATGATTATATGACATGTTATAATTATAATAGATAATATATTTTATATGCAATATAATTATATGATGAATAATTGTATTATTATCATTATATAACATATTATATAACATAATAAATTAATATAGCAATTATGTATTTTTGTACATGATAATAGTTATATATAACATATATTTATTTTGTTCAATATTTTTCAATTACATAAAAATTCTTTTAACATTCATTTTTTTTAAAATTTTGAGTTCCAAAGTCTTTCTTTCCCACCCCTTGACAAGGCAAGTAATACCACACTTGATTATATGTGTGAAATCACACAAAACATATTTCCATAATAACCATGTTAGGGGGCAGCTAAGTGGCGCAGTGGATAAAGCACCCGCCCTGGATTCAGGAGTACCTGAGTTCAAATCCGGCCTCAGACACTTACTAGCTGTGTGACCCTGGGCAAGTCACTTAACCCCCATTGCCCTGCAAAAATTAAAAAAAAAAAATTAAAACATAATAACCATGTTGAAAAAGAGTCCACATACAACTCCCCACAAGAAAAATTAAGAAAGTGAAAAAATATGCTTCAATATGCAGAGTTTAACAGTTCTCTCTCTGAGGGGACAGCTAGGTGGTGCAGTGGTTAAAGCACCGGCCCTGGATTCAGGAGTACCTGAATTCAAATCTGGCCTCAGACACTTGACACTTACTAGCTGTGTGACCCTGGGCAAGTCACTTAACCCTCATTGCCTGCAAAAACAAACAAAACAAAACAGTTCTCTCTCTGGATGTGGAGCTGGATGTTCTCTCATTTTTCAGCAAGGGTCCTTTGGTATTCTTGTAGGCTCTTAAACCTTATGTGTGTCATAGACCCCTTTGGCAGTCGGGTGACACTTGTAGGTCCCTTCTTTGTTTTTTTGTTCACATTCAAAATCGAAGACAATGCTAAGTTTCAGAGGTTAGTGAAAATAAAGATGTAATTTTCCCCCTCCCAAGGCGTGTGCAACCCCTCCCATCTCTCCTTGAATGACTTGTCCACAGTCCCCAAGTTAAGAACCCCCTTTTCTGGGTGCAAACAAAGCTTTTTTTCCTCTTTAAACTGAACTTTGGTTTTCTTTAATGTGATCTAATGCTGCTATAAACTCAGTCTTCATACTTATAAATGTGTTATTTTAAAGCCTCTCACTCGGATTCAATACAGATGCCTCTTCTAGCAGTCTTCTGCCAAATTTTGGCTTCAGAATGATCCCAGCATGTGGTAGCTGTGGTCCAGTTTGATTAAGTACAATTCATATTTTCACATCCATCCAGACTCATGGGCTGGCTCCAGTCTTCTCACTGGATTTTTTCAGGTCAGACTTCTCTTTCCATTGATTTCTTTTCTTTTCTTTTCTTTTTTTTTAGTGAGGCAATTGGGGTTAAGTGACTTGCCCAGGGTCACACAGCTAGTAAGTGTGTGTTAAGTGTCTGAGGCTGGATTTGAATTCAGGTCCTCCTGACTCCAGGGCTTATGCTCTATCCACTGCACCACCTAGCTGCCCCTTCTATTGATTTCTAATCCTCTCCAATTGGGAGTGGTCACTTTGTAGAACCTCATTTTATAGCTTTATAACATTCTGCTCCTTTACACATAGAGAATGCACCTAGACAACTTCCATCTACACTAAGAAAGGTGCTCTTTTCCTCACTGGTGTATTACTGTCACCTCAAATTAAACAAATTAAAATACCCCCCCCCCCCAATTTATTACCCTGACCATCCTTCTTTTAGTCTCTTCCATTTGACATTCTAACATAGTGTCCTTTCTTCATCTCACCAGTCAAGTCAGTCCCTAAGGTTTATTGATTTTTCCTTCAAAATATCTGTTGTTACTGTCTCTTCCTCTCCCTTTCTATTGCCATGGCTTTAACTCACTTCTTCACTGAAGGATTACTGCTGGAAGCTTTGAGAGCTTTTCATTCTCCCAGGTTTTTTTCTCCTCCTGCTGGATTAATTTTCCTCAAACAGAACTTAATGGGACCTCTTCTGGTTCCCAATTTTCAGTGCCCTTGCCTGTACCTCTCTAATGCACCCATTGCTCTCCCCTTTGTATGGTAGTTGTCCCCCAGATTAGAAAATCCTTGAAGGAAGGATTTGTGTTTTATCTGTTTTTGTGTCTCTCTCACTTAGCCCAGTAACTGGTACAAAATACACGCTTAATAAATGTTTATTGAATTATATCCTGTCATTTTTCTGCTCACAAACTATTTCCTATTCTTGATTGTATTAAATTTTAATCTCCTATGCTTTGTTTTTAATGTCCTTTGTGATACATCTGGTACCACTGTGACAATCCCCTTTCTTTCTCACCACCCTTTAATATACAGCTAAACTCCATGAGAATACCATGCAGATTCCCAATCTCTGTCTTTGCTGATGGTGGTATACTTACCACCCTTCAATCATTCAACAAGCATTTATTATTTATTGGTTGGATTGTAGAGATGGTGAAGGAGAGTCATGTATAATAAGTCCCTCTAGCTCTCCAAATCCTGCCTATTCTTCAGAGTTTATCTCAACTCAGCAAATATTTGTTGAGTGTTTATTCTACATTAGATTCGAGGCTGGGTACAGTAGGGAGACACAAAGCATAATAATAGCTAACATTTATACAGTGATTTATTGATGTTTTACAAACTTTTACCTGTTTGATTTGAGACTTCACAATGACCCTATGAGGAAGTACTACAAACCGTATTTTACAGAAGAAAAACATTGAGGCAAAGAGAGGGTAAGCGCCTTGATCAGGGTCTCACAGCCAGTTAATATCTGACATAGGATTCAGAACTCAGGCCTTCTTTAATTGAGGTCACATGCTCTATCCACAACCACCCCTCTGTTTGCATGATATAGGTCGGGGTTTCAGAACCTGGGTCCATGGACTTCCAAGGGGTCTGGATGGATTTCAAGAGGCACATGGGGTAAAAAATACATCTTTATTTCAACAGCATTAGTTTCCTTTGTAACCCTATGCATTTTTCTTATATATTTAAAAACATTATTTTGAGAAGGGGTCCCTAGGCTTCACCAGACTCCCAAAGGTGTCTCAAAAGCTCCAGTGTAGATCAGCAGAAGAGAATGCCGAATTACAGTTTTTGCTCATTTTAAAATTTTCTTTGTCACAATGGAGGGCTTAATCTAGAGAGTGGAAGAGTTGAAATTATTTCCATGTTAAGAGAAAAGGCACTATTCAAATGTATTTTTAAAAACTGAAAGAATGATGACCATTGTTTCTTATATCCCATGAGTTTACAATTCAATTAAACCGACATTGATTAAAACCACGTGCTGAGAACTGGAGAAGCAAAGACAAAAACCAACTAAATAATGTCCACACTCAAGGAGTTTACAGTCCACTATTAAATTAGACTCCAGTTGAGGAAACAACATATTCTGTGAGCCAGTGACTCTGGACTGTTTCCTTACGCCAGGACCCTGGATCTTCAGGCTCCAGGTGTTTTCACTGGCTCTCCCCAATGCCTGAAACTCTTTCTCGATTCATCTCTTCCTCCCAGCTTCCTTTTGATCTCAGCTAAAATTCCACCTTTTGCAAGATGTCTTTCCAAGTCTTCCTTCATCTTAGTGCTTTTCCCTGGTCAATTACTTCCAATCTCTCCAGCCATATATCTTGTTTGTATATTGAGACCCTTGGAGAGCATGGACTGTCTTTTGCCCCAGAGTTTAACATAGTGCTAGATACATATTGTGCTTAATTAATGTTAATTGACTGATAATACAGCAATTAAATAACAATAGAAGACAATAATGCAAGGGTGTCAAGGAATGTCGAGGGAATGGCTGGTGAGCTCCCTGAAGAACAGTTTTTGTTCTCTTTGGTTCCCTCTTAAGTGAAATGCCAACAATCCTTATTATGCAACTTATCTCTTAATTATATATTGGTGAATTGATTGATTGTACTGCATATTCGCTCTTTTTTCCATGGGTTATTCTGGAGACCCGCCACTATAGTCCTCCTTCTTTACTTTCTGTTGGTCAGGTCACATTTGGAGTATTGTGTTCTGTTCTAGCCATGGCATTTGAGGAGTGACACTGGAAAGCTGTATTAAGTCGGAAAGGATGATGGTGGTGGGGACAGCATCTCAAAGTCATGTCCTATGATGAGAATTTGGGAGAACTAGGTATATTTAGCCTGAAAATGCAAACTTCTCGAGGAGGAGGCATTAAGGGAAGGGAGGTTTTTGTATCCCTAGTGCCAGTACAGTCTCTTGCACTTAAAAAACAAAACAAGACAAAACAAAACTGAATTGTTGAATAATAAAGACAAGAATTGAGGGAAGGGCACAACATGATAGCCCTCTTCCAATATTCTGTCAGGTAGAAACATGTCCTGTGTTTCTATGGAGGGAATAACAAGGACTGATTGATTCCTTCTAGGACCTCCATTTTAAGGAGGATGCTCAGGCCAGCCATCTTCCTTTCTCTCCTGGGCATACCCAACTTCCCAAACTTTCTTTATCTCCACCCCCTCCACTTCCCACTCCCCAACCTCTCACTTCCCTCACTTCCAGTTTTTCAGCTTCTATATACTACTCTTCTTTGATTAAAATGTAAGCCTTTTTAGGACTGGGGCTGCCTTTCTTTCTGCTTGTATTTATATTTTCTGGGCTTAGCACAATGCTTGGCACCTACTGATCTCTTAATAGATTTTTTGTATTGACTTATTGACAACTTACGTGTGGAAGTTACATAGAAATAGATTGTGGCTTATTATTAAGAAGAATTTGATTTCAGCTGTTCAAAAACAGAAGAGGCCACCCTGTCCGGTGGTGGGGGTCCATCAAGCAGATTCAATGTTGCCTTGTCAGGGATGACTGGGCTGGGGGGGGGGAAGGCTTCATGCCTTAGGAGGCCAACTAGAAGACCACTAATTTTCTTTACAAATAGAAGATTCCATGATTTTAGATCATAAGTCCCTGGTGTCAAGGAACTAGAACCCCAAAGAGCTATAATAAAAGTTCCTATGGTATATTTCTGTGATCTTTTGTTTCTGTCTCCAGAGGTAGAATATTGTGAATGGGCCCTCGCTAAGAGGGGAATAGAATGCAGGACCAGGGCTCAGGAAGACCTGGGTTTGAAATCTGCCTCAGGTCTTTTTGAATGTGTAATTTCCCCCTTCAGACTCAGTTTTCTCATCTGTAAAATGGGACTAATGATATCTTCTGACTCAGGGAGTTGCTGTGAAAACCAAATGAGATAATTGGGGTAAAGCCCTTTGCGTGGTTTAAATGTCTGGTATTGTTATTAAGTGCTTGGTAAAAGGGAAAAAGCAGCGGTTGGCAAGTAATTTTTAGCACTGATACTTATGAAAATGATGATAATAGCTGACATTTATGTAGCATTGTAAGGTTTATAAAGTGCTTTACATATATGATCTCTTTATATGTAATGAGAAACGAAGAGTTACAGAAAGCTCTTTCTGTACTAGATATATTCGTATCCTCTAGCCTCATATTAAAACTCTTCTCAAAGGTGCCCTTATAGTAAAATTCTTTGTATCTTTGTAGTATGAAGTGCACTGGTCCAAGGCTAGACCTTGAGTCCCTGTCTTTATCCTTTCTTACTGTGTGTCCCAGAGAAAGTCACTTGTCCTCTCTGAATCTTGGTCTCTTCATCTATAAAATGTCTCACCTACTTGCAAGACACATGGTTGTTATGAAGAAAAAATGGTGAACTTTAAAGTTTAGAATACTGCTTGTGCCATTCTTTCTATACTTCCTTTCCATCTACTCTGTATTTGTCTTGTATGTATGGTCTTCCCCACTGAGAGCTCCTTGGGGATTGGGATTGTTTTTGTCTTTTCTCTGTCCCTCCAGGCTTATTAGTACATTGCCTGGCACATAGGAAGCATTTCATAATTTCTCTCGGACAGTCTTCTGACATCCTTTTACTCTTTCACAGCCTTGGCTGATACCAGGATTGGTTGAATGATTGATTTTCCTAACACAGACTCAATTAGATGGGGATGAGGCGTCAGCCAAGGGGGGATGTGGGCTCACCAGACAGGTCCCCTACTTGGTTATTATTACAAAACACCAATGTAGTTGGGGCTTTTTTTTGTAATTACTTTTTTGTGGCTATTGAAATAGATAATATTAGAATGTGAATTAACCTTAAATATCATCAATAGAAATGTCCTCATTTTAGGCTGTATGAATCGTGGACACAGTCTCTCCCCTCCCCACAATTCAATGAAATTTAATCACTCATCTGCATAAGGCATAAACTGGCCAGCTCAGAATTATCAATCAGGGTGTCTACATTCATAGCCTCTTCCAGGAGAGGCTAACTCCCTGATAATGTCTCTCCTATTTTTAAGACATCAAACCCCTGTAGAGCCCTGGTTAACCCCCTGTATAAGAAATAGGTAAGTGAAGTGTCCAAGGTCTTCAGCTAGTTAATAGTAAAGAAAGGTTTCCTGATGACCTGACCTAGTTCTTTACATTTCTATTCCATTTCTTTGGTTTTTGTTTTGTTTTGTTTTGTTTTTACATGACGAAGGATTATTAGAAAGGGACAGAGGTGCAGAGGAAAGGTCAGGGCTTTTTGTAGAGATGTCAATAGAAAGGAAAATCCCTTGTGGGAAACTGTCACAATAGTATTCCTTTTGTGTATAGAGTTGGTCTGGATGGCCCTGTTGAAGTCCCTGCTAGCTCTCCCAGATTCTGTGATTTCTGGCATGTACCCAACAAAAAAGGCTTGCGTGAGGTTCTTTGGAGTTTCAATCAAGGCCCTCAAAGCAAGAGTGACAGGTGAAAAAAACAATTTCAAATTGTTCTACTGTGGTAATAGTATAGTCAACGAATATAAAGAGGGGACCAAAGGTCGGTGCAAAACACGTGTCACACTTAACCCATAGGTTGTCACTCTCTCATTGGTTCTATTTATTTGATGAAAGTGGTAGGGATACAAAGAGATAGGCTGCTTGGGTCCTAGGGCCTTAATTGATCAGTCCAGAATTGAACATTTCAAGTGCCTGTTGTATGTCTGGGATTGTGAGCTGACGTAGCTCACATTTATGCAGCTTTTTCATTTAGAAGGTAATCTATATACTTTATTTCACTGATTCCTTATTATCCCCATTTTACAGATGAAAAAAATGAGGTGGAGAAAAGCTAAATGACTTGCCCATGGTCACACAGTTTGTAAGTGTCTAAGTTCAAATTTGAATTCAGGTCTTCCTGAGTCCAGGAACAGTTCTCTGTCCCTTTCTAGCTGCTTCATAATGGATGAATCACATATTAAAAATGGGAAGGACACTGACTTTTGGATCAAAAGACCAGAGTTTGAATTTTGCCTCTTGTATTTACTACCTACCTGTATGACCTCGAATAAGCTGTTTCCCTTATTAGGGTCAGAGGGTTTTTTTTTGTTTGTTTTGTTTTCAATCTGCAAAATACATTCCTACCTTAGAGGGAATCTAGTCTAACCCTCTCATTTTACAGGTGAGGAAACTGACCCAGAATCTCTAGGACCTTTCCCCGAAGAATCTGTGTCAAAGAATGAGCTAGTTTTCCTTTGACCCTAATTGCATTTATCATGCCTATTTGTGTCCTTGTTAACAGCTTATCCAAACTGCAAGTTCCCTGAGGGCAGGCTCTGTTAGCTCTCATCTCTGACTCCCCAACACTCAGCCTAGTGCTCCATCATCAAAAAGAACATCTGGCCGTTCCTTGGCAACTTGCTAAGAGGAAGCCATCCATCTTCCAGCTCACTGCATCCCTCTGTGTCTGGGATGCTCTCTGACTTTCTTCAAGACTCGGCTCAGATCTCCCCCACCCTCACCCCCAAATCCCTTAGACTATAATGTTCTTGAAGGCAGGGACTCTCTTTTCCCTTTATATTCTCAGCACTCTGCAGGCGCTCTAACACATTTATTGAACGATGAATGAATGAATGAATGAACGAACGAAAGAGACCACTCCACGTCTCTCCAGGGATGGGCCTCCCTCCATCTTTCACGTGCCTGGTTATTTCCCTGTCATCTTCTCCAGTGACAACTTCTCCTCCTTGAGGGCAGGCACCATTTTTTGTTTTTTTTGCATTCCCAGCTTAAGGCAGTGTTGAGCCAACCTCAACCTCAACCTCAACACCGAGCTGCTCTTGCCGGTGGTGCAAAGAAAGGCCGGGGTTGGGGGTGGTGGTGGAGGGCCGAGAGGAAAGGGTGATCAATGAGCGCTGATTGAACATCTCCCCAACAGCGCGTCTTAATGTTCATTTATGGGTGGACTCTTGAATCACTGGATACCTTTAAGGTTTTTTTAAGTGGCTCTTTTTTGGCCCCATCCTAAGGTCAAGGCCGACCAGCAAGGCTTGGCCTCCCGGCTGGGCTTCGCCTTCTCGGGCCAAAGAACTTTGGGCCTCGCGCCGGCCACTGCTTGGCCGGGGCAGGGTTCGGGCACCACCATATGTGGGAGGCCCTCACCGGGGTGGCCTCCTAACGCAAGGTGACTTTGTTAGGTCCGCTCCTTGGTGGTCAGGAGTTCCACGGAGGGCAGCCGGGGGGGCGGGGTCGGCAGCTCCTCCAGCACGAGGTGGCTGCCCAGGAGCCTGGGCTAGACCGAGAGGCCGGCGGGCAGGGCTGAGGCGGGAAAGCGGCGCGCCTGCGCGCTGGCGACCCCGGGACCGGAGGCGAAGATCGGTTTGCTCGCGGAGGGAGGTCCCCCCTCCGCTCCCCGAGCTGAGGAGCGGCGCGGCGCGTCCGGGGCGGCGCGTGACGCGGGGACGCTGCGCGCTCGCAACGTCGCCTCGGTTTGACGCACACGGCACCAAACTGTGAGTTTGAGGGGGGGCATTGGTCGGATTCGCCGGCCCTCGAGCGGGTTTCGGGCCCTGGGGCTGAGGCGGCGGCGGGCCTGAGGGGGGCGGAAGGACTCGGGCGGGGCCGTCCCCCGGAGCCGGGGCCCCGACCGCGGCGCCCCAGGCTGGGTCCCTTCCATCCCAAAGGACGCGTTTTGCCGCACAGGCTAAGATGGCGGCGGCGGCGGCCGAGGAGGCGGAGCTGGTGCGGCACAAGGAGCCCGGGGCCGGGGTTCGGGGCCGGGGTCGCGGCGGCGGCGGCAGCGGAGGAGGCGGAGGCCGCGGGCGCGGGCGCGGGCGCGGGCGCGGGGGGCGGCGGAGCTTGAGGTGAGCCCGGGGCCGCGGCGGCGGCGGGGCGGGGTGGGGCGGGGCGGGCCGCGGTAGCGCTCGGGGCTCGGCGGCGGCCGCTGGAGCGAGCGAAGGAACGAGCGGACCGACTCACACAAAGGGACCGGGCCGGGCCGGGCCGAACCGGACCGGGGGTGGCGGTGTTCAGTCACATGAAACGGCGCAGCCAGTGAGCGGCGCAGAAGGGACGGAAGGGGCCGCGGCTCGGCGGGCGCCATTGCCGAGCGCCGAGTAACGGGGCGGCGGCGGCGGCCCCCGTCCGGGCCCGCTCCCCTTCCCCTGACCAGCCCAGAGGGCTTCTCGGGCCGCTGCCCGGCTTTCGTGCCGCGGCCCCCGAGAGGGGCCGGAGGGGCCCTTCGCCCAAGTTCACGGTCGTCGGAAGCCCCCGAGCGGAGCCGGAGCGTCTCGGGGCCCTTGGGGCTCAGCCGGCCGCCGAGTCCCGTAACTTTGGTGGGAAAGTTTGCTGGGCGCTGGCCCAGGAGGAAGGCTCGCTCCGGGGCCGCGGGGGGTAGTTGGGAAACTTGTCGCGGGGACCGGCCGTCCCTTTGTGTGGGGTCCGGGAGGGGGCCCAGCTGATGCTCGCGTGGATGCTGCTGAGGGAGCGCGTCACGCGCGGGCACCAGCCCCGGAGCAGCCGCAGCCGCCGCACTTGGATCCAGTCGGACCAATGGGGCGGGCGGGTTTGCCTCCTGCCCCAGAGTAGAATTCAGCCCCGAGGTAGACAACCCCGAGCGCAGGACGGAGCTCTCCAGACCCACGGTCCTGCTCATCCCTGTTGCTCTCACAAGGTGCATCTTCTAGTGGTGAGACAAGGCTTAAGCTTAAAGGTTCGGCAGTTCTTTAAAAAAACAGCCGAACTACATTACACCTTACTGTTTCCAGATGTCATTTAAAACATAGTGAACATGCATACAGAGAAGCTACTCAAAGATTTGTATAATTATTGCAAAGTTCTTCGTCAGATAGAGGAAACTTCTTGTGAAGAAGGAGAAAAGTAAAACAGCAACAACTTACTTTAAACACCCTTAAGTGGAATGTTAGAAACTGTCTCAGTATCGTTCCTTCCATTCTGATTTATTATTTTATTCCTCCTTCCCTCCCCCCCCCCATCAGCCTAGAAATCTTGTTGGGATTGCACAGTAGGAGATACTTAGCATTTAGTCACTAAATAGGAATTGAAGAATTAGAGACTCTTAGAAATAGATAATTGTAGTCTCACCTCCACATTTCAAAGATGAGAAAATTGATAACCATAGCATTTACTGGTGGCCAAGGTCTCAGACCTAGTTAGTGGTAGCCAGAGCATCTCCCAGAGGTGTCATACTTAATTGTCTGTCCGCCTGCTCTTACTACTAAAATGTACCACCATTAAAATGTAATTGGGAAATGTTTAACAGTATGCAGTACAACTGAGATAATATTAATTTGTAGTTTTCTAAGTAATTTTGCTGCCCACAGGGATCCATTTCTGTTTTGAATCTGACACCGCTGGATTCTAGGGAACTTGCATCTCCTTATCTTGCTTGTCAATACTTTATTGATTCCATGCTTTGGTGATGCAAAAATAAAATTTCCATTTGTAGTAAAAAAATTTCTAGGGAAACAATTACAGGAAATGATACTTGGGACAGAGTACTCTTAAACTAATGAATATGTGGCCACAGAAAATTGAAACCTTTCAAGTTTGATTTTGTGTGATTACTTTTAAAAAGTTTTCAAAGCAGAATCAAATTCAAATCCTATTTTGCCTATAAGAGGCAATTATAGAAGATTTTCATGTGTAATCCTGACTTCTCAAAATGTTTGACTAAATGTCATATAGAGAAAAACTTTTTGTTGGTTATAGAGTAAAGGAGCTGGTGTAAAAGCATTCACACTTGATTTAGTAGACCACCTGGATTCAGGTCACTGACACTGCAGTTTATACTCCCAAGCTCTTAGATGGAAATGCCAGTGCCTTCCGTTTTTAGTTGTTTGTGCATAAAACTTCCATTAAAGTCTTATTCTGATGCTTCATTGTTGTGTGAAGATGAACTTTGGTTCTCTTAAGACTATAATAACCGTTGCTTTGCTCTTAGAGCCTTAAGGTTTGCAAAGCTCACAGCTCCACAGAAGCAGCCTGGAACAGCACTGAGTATGAGACAGGTAGGAAGAGTTGTGTTATCTGAGGATTAGCCTGATTAAGTTTAAAGATGCTAGTCACTAGGTTAGTTGTAGAGTAATAACATTAGTTGGAAGTAGCCTAAACCAACTCAATTGTGGAACCTGGAAATAGTGTCAAGATGAATAGAAATTCAGTAATGTGCGTATTTCACTTTGAGTGCTCTAGATTTATTCTTCAGTCTTTTATGTTTGATGGGTAGTTTTAAGATCTGAATATAAGCTGCAGCCAGCTAAGTATTTGTGTTGGGGGAAATCTAAGTGATAGACTTATAAGTGATGTTTTCTGAAATGTAGATTGGTCATTGCCCTTTATTTAATCAACTCCAAGGTTCCCTGTTACCTCTAGAATCAAAAGCACTTCATATAATCTCACTCCAACCTACCCTTCAGTCCTTATTCTGTTACTTACTCTCCATGCACAGTATGGTTTAGCCAAATTGGCCTTACAGTTATCAATAGAGCACACTCCACCTCTGTGCCCTTGCACTAGCTGTGACCCCCTTGCCTGGAATGCATTTCCTTCTTAAGGCCTCCTCTTAGAATCCATAGTTTCCCTTAAGACCTTCTGCAAGGCCACCTCCTACAGGAAGCCTTTTACTGTTTCCTTTCAGTTGCTAGTGACTCAAATCACCTGTATATACTGATTATGCACTTCTTAATGTCTCATCTAGTCAATAAGTTCCTGGAAGACCAGCACTGGTTGACTTTTGTCTTACTATCCCTGGTGCCTACCTGCCCTGGCATATGGTAGATGTTTAATAAATGCTGATTGATATAATAGCTTTTAGAAAATTAGATGTTAACAGTCATTTTCTGTGGCACATAGAATTCCAGCCCTTTTTTTTGGAGCCACATTTAGCAAAAGCAGTTAAATTTATGTTGCACAAATCCTTTAGTTAGGATGACTTTTTGATTTATTTAGCTTTTCTCAAGTTTCTGTTCCTATAATTTTCATTCATTCATTCATTCATTCATTCATTCATTCATTTATTTTTTAGTGAGGCAATTGGGGTTAAGTGACTTGCCCAGGGTCACACAGCTAGTAAGTGTTAAGTGTCTGAGGCTGGATTTGAACTCAGGTACTCCTGACTCCAGGGCCGGTGCTCTATCCAGTACTATGTGCAAAGCATGAAATATAAAAGAGGAACAGTGTCAACTTCAGTGGGAGAACGGGCAGGTCTGACATCCCCCAACTTGGCAGGGGGAATGTTTCAGTTAAGGAGGGCCCAGGCACTGAAGGAAGGTCCTAGATGTCTGAACCAGATTAAGCCATCATTGGGAATTGCTTTACAAAATAAATAAAAACATAATACAATATAGATTATATTATTTGTGATTTTCTAAGTCAGTATTCAAGCCCAGGAATCCATTTCTATTTGACTTTGACACTAAGGGTGTAAATGAAGTGGAGAAAGTAGGAAGCAGAGTTTAGGGGGGATGGATATTATAGAGTGAGGAAGCACTTTTGTTTTTACAGTTGAGGAAACCAGGGCCTGGGCAACTTAAGTGTCTAAAGTCATGCTAGTAGTTAAGTGATAAAGGAAGTCATTCAATAAAGAAGTATTAAGCACCTGCTCTGTGCCAAGCACCATGCTAATCACTGGGGATACAAAGAAAGGCCAGAGCCTCTGTCCTGGAGCTCACAGTTTAAGAGGGGAAGACAACACGCTAATAACTTCAAACTATATACTGGATAAATGGGAGATAATCGACAGAGGAAAGTCACTGGCATTAAGGGGAATCAGGAAAAGCTTCTCACAGATGAGATTTTAGTTGAGACTTGAAGGAAGACAGGTAAGGAGGGAGAATATTGCAGGCGTGGGGGAAAGCCAATGAAAATGCCTGAAGTCTGGAGATAAAGTGGCAGGTGCAAAGAACAGCCAGAAGGGCAATGTCACTGGGTCTGCATCATATGTGGGGAGTAAGGCAGGGGAAGACTGGGAAAGTAGGAGGGGGCCAGGTTGTGAAGGGTTTTGAATGTCAAACAGAAGGATTTCTATTTGAGGTGAAAGGGAGACCTGGAGTTCATTGAATAAGGGGTGTGTGTGTGTGTGTGTGTGTGTGTGTGTGTGTGTGTGTGTGTGTGTGTGTGTCTGAGAGAGAGAGAGACAGAGACAGAGACAGAGACAGACAGAGACAGTCATTTGTTCTTTTGGAAACTTAATTTGTCAACTGAGTGGAAGATGGACTAGAGTAGGGGGAGACGAGGTTTACTCAGCAGGTTAGTACAATAGTAATAGTCCAGGTGTGAGGTGAGGAGGTCCTATAGCATGGTGGCAGCAGTGTCTGAGAAGAGAAGGGGGTGCATCTAAACAATCAGAGTCAGGATTCAAACCCAAGTCCTCTGGCTTCAAATCTAGGACTCTTAAATATCAGTTCACCCTGCTGGCTATTTGAAGCAATAACCTGTTTTTTGTTTTTTTTTTTTTAATTTCAAGAACTGAGTTATAGAATCTAGAACTAGTAGGACACAGGGCTTTGTGAATAATGGCTCCCTAAGAAAAGTGGTGTTCTAGGAGGTGGTTATATCTCACTTCTTTTTGTTCCCTGGGTTATTGGGTAACTTGGATGTTTAACTTAACTGGCCTCAGATCTGCCAGTTGTAGATTTACTATTTGAAATTGTTTGTTAGAATCAGAATGTCTTAAGTGATTGTGGAGAAGTTCTGATTTTGTTGTTTTAAAAGGAGAGTACTACTTTGGAATTTGTCCTTTGTTCTCAAATAGGACCATGACATTAGGATGATGTCATGTCATGTCTTGCAATGAATTGGATTTAAGTGAGGGAGGGTTGTGCAAAGTCAAAACCTTACTGTCTCCTCCAGAGCCATCTGAGTCCATTGGAAAGATACAGATCAGGAAGACTGGAGATGGCCTTGGATTTTTTTTTAAAAGGTAATTGGGGGCTAAGTGACTTGACCAAGGTCACACAATTAGTAAGTGTTTGAGGTGAGATTTGAGCTCAGGTCTTCCTGACTCCAGGGCCAGTGCTCTGTCCACTGCGCCACCTAGCTGCCCTACTTTGGAAATTTATTTTTTTGTGGGGCAATGGGGGTTAAGTGACTTGCCCAGGATCACACAGCTAGTAAGTGTCAAGTGTCTGAGGCTGGATTTGAACTCAGGTACTCCTGAATCCAAGGCCAGTGCTTTATCCACTGCGCCACCTAGCTGCCCCTCTACTTTGGAATTTAAGAGAGTGTAGGAAAAGAGAAACAGGAGTCCATTAATAAATAGCATTATACTAAGGATATGGAGGTAAAAATGAGGTTGTTTTTTTTTCTTTTTGAGGGAGGGGTAAGTAGGTGGGCAGTGAATAAACGGGCTCAAATGAGATGTATTTATGCATATATATATCACTTTGCAAATTTTAAAGAATATATAGGTTTAGCCATTAGGAAGTAAAACTGAGTTTCTTAGATGGTTGGTTACTTTGCATTTATTTCTCCCCTCCCATTAGCATTCTAATCTTTATTCCACCATTATTATTGTCTTTATTATCCTCTAAATTCCTGCCCCCCCCCTTCCCATCCACATTTGGAAGCATATGAAACTGTGGGATCATTTGGAAATTGACTTATGTTTTGCATATACATAATGATTTGTAATTTTATTTTTTCTTGAACCTTAATCATATTAAAAGACACAAATGCATCTTGATCAAGAACTTATTTTAGATTGCGGCAGTCAATTGGTTAGGAACACATTCACATTTAAGTCCTTTGGAAATGTAATAAAGCCTAGTCAGCATGTGTATCATTCTTTTTTTTTTTTAAATATGCTTTTTATTTGTTTTATTTTTTGCAGGGCAATGAGGGTTAAGTGACTTTCCCACAGTCACACAGCTAGTAAGTGTCAAGTGTCTGAGGTCATATTTGAACTCAGGTCCTCCTGAATCCAGGGCTGATGCTTTATCCACTGCGCCATCTAGCTGCCCCCATGTGTATCATTCTTTAAGAAGACATATTAACCTTATAAGCAAGAAAATAATACCTTTTTTGAAACTCATTTTGGAAAACAAAACAACCCAAGAAATGCCTCAATGTTTACTTCAGTTTAGACATTTTAAAAAAGGTTAAAATTCTAATCTTGTCCTCCATGGTGGCTCTTCTCCCTAATACATGTTTTTCTTATTTCACCATCATTGAAATTTCTTAATTTAGGTTCCCCCCCCATCTCTTTTTTTGGGGGGGGAGCAGGGCAGTGGGGGTTAAGTGATTTGCCCAGGGTCACACAGCTAGTAAGTGTCAAGTGTCTGAGGCCGGATTTGAACTCAGGTACTCCTGAATCCAGGGCCGGTGCTTTATCCACTGCTCCATCTAGCCGCCCCCTCAATTTAGGTTTTTGAAGAAAATGTAGGGATGACTCTGTGTCATCCTTATTCTTGACAGATGCTGACATAATCTGTGTAATATAATCCTTATTTTCTCAATTCTTAGATAAATATATTGGTTGAGGTAAACATGATTCATTCCCATTGACTCACTATATTCTACTGAGGTCATAAGGGGATCCTGAATATATATTTCCAGATATCCATCTCACTGATCTGTTGGTATCTCTTCCTGCGGTGATTTAATGTCATTAATACATTCACACCTCACTTTGTAGTCTTCTGTAGATTCTACACAAATTCTACCCAGTAGTTAGATTTTACTCAGCAGGTAGTCTGAGCCAAATAGATGATTTTCCTTAAATAGCTCTTCCTTGACCTGGCCAGGTTTTTCTATGTATGTGCATATGACATATTGATATATGCATTATCTCTATGTCTCTTTTTATAAAGGGGGAAAAACACACACAAACCCCACAAAACAACCTCCCTAAGCTTTTAGATAGAATTGTCGATGAGAATCTAATCATTTTAAGTCTAAAGATTAATTTTTAAAATTGATAGTTCATAGGTTAGTTGTCCTTTCAGTTCTCAATACATTTAAGATGTCATTTAAAAAAAGTTTACATTGTTTATTCATAGGGTTATGCAAGAACCTTTGTCTTGGTTGTTGAATTGGTGCAAGGCTACTGGCTGAAATGAAAGTTTTCACTTTACTATTACAGTGCAGAAAGGGAAAAATACTAAATCATATCTGATGTTCTCTGTGATTTGAGGCTTTCCAGTGTCATCTATTTAAAGGGCAAACTATAACTAGAACTGAATAGCACTGAAATTTTGAAAATTTGCTCTTATCAAAAAATACTTTTTTGGGTATTTTTATACTTTAATATATCATGAGCTTTGTTTAATTTCTTACCTAGTTCACAGAATCTCAATTCGAAGAGACCTTAGAGGCCATCTAGTTTAACTTGTTCCTGAACAAGAATTCAAATGGCTTTTGATGCAAGACCTCTAGTGAAGGGGTGCCCACTGCCTCTGAAACAGTCCTTTCCACTTTTGGATAGTTCTCATGGTTAATAAATTCTCCTTGCACTAAGGCTGATTCTCTTGAAATTGAAGAGTTGCTTTGAATTCTGCTTTCTGGGGCCAAGAAGAATGTCTAATTCCTTTTCCTCCTATCTTGCAAATGTCATCTCTTACTTTCCTCCCTCCTCCCTCAAATTTTTTCTTTTGCAGACAAAGAAAATATACACTTTCTCCAGACGTCATTCCTTTACCATTGTGGGTAGTGGTTCTCTGCACATTCTTCTGCTTAACAAATGTAATTCCTAAAATGTGATGCCCAGAGCTACACATAGTATTTGAGCTGTAGTCTGATGAGGGTAAATTACAGTGGGATTGTCTTTTCCTAGTCCTCAAAACTATGCTTTTCAATGCAGTCTAATATTAAATGAACTTCTTTGGTTATCTACTACCTTATACTTTTTTGTGAATCTAATATGGGCATGCAGGTTGCATTTTTAAAAAAAACCTATCATTTCCTATTATAATTTAATCATAATACTGTTTAAGGCTATCCTTTTTTTTTGGTCTCCCTCTAAAGATGTTCTCTCCACCCCCCCCCCCCTTGTGTATTAAATGCTTCATTGGTATTCCTCCTCGCCCCAGGACCCCAAGGAAAAACAAAACACTTAACCTGGAACAAAGCATAGTCAAAAAAATAAAGAAAATCATACATTGCCCCATCTGAAGATGCACATATGGCTTATAATACCTCTGATGCCTCACCTCTTTGCCAAGAGGCATGCATTATGCCTCATTAGTTTCCTGGTCATAGTTCTGAAGTTTTTTCTTTACAGTGGTGAAACCATTGATTGTATAGTTCTCCTGGTTCAACTTACTTCATTCTACATCAGTTTATACAAGTCTTTATAGATTTTTCTGAAATGGTAGAGTTTATCATACTATAGTTTGTTTAGGCTTTTCCCATTTGATGAACAACCTCTTGGTTTACCTATCTTTGCTATGACAAAAACTGCTACTGTTTTGTTCCTGTAGTTCCTTTGCTTCTTTCTTTGATCTTTTTGAGATTTGGGTCTAGTAATGGTATTTCTGAGTCAAAGTTTGGGCATAGTTTAATCACTTTTGGTGTGTAGTTCCAAATTCCTTTTTGTAATGGCAGAAGTAGTTTACAGTTCCACCAACAGTGCCTTTTTCCCACATATGCTCCAAACCTTTTCGGGTCATCTTTGTTAATCAGATGAATGTGAGGAAGAGCTTCAGAGTTGTTTTAATTTAAATTTTTCTATTAGTGATGTGGAACATATCTTTTCATATGGTTGTTCTTAGCTTGTATTTTTTCTCCTTTATAATCTAATATTCATATCTTTTGATCACTTACCTTTTGGAGAAATGATTCACTGCATATCAGATATCAGACTGTTATGGTGGAAACTTAGTACAAAGTTTTTTCCTCCCAGTTAACTGTTTACCTTCTGATTTTAAGAAGATTGATTTTGTGCAAAAGTTTTCAGTTTTATGTAACCAAAGTTGTAATGTTTTACTTCCTCTTTTTTTCTTGCTTGGTCAGTAATTTTGCCCCATCCATAGTTGTTAAAGATACATGCTTTCCTGCTCCTAATTTGGTTATGGTGTGACCTTTTATGTCTGAATTTTGTATTCATTTGGAGCTTATTGTGTTATGTGGTTGGTCTAAATCCAATTTCAGTTTCCTAGCAGTTTTTGTTGAAGAATGAGTCCTTATGCCAATAATTGGATTCTTTGCTACTGTGTTCCTTGCTTCTTGTCCTGGTAGGCCTTCTTACTTTCTTTTTCATTATTTCTCTTGAGATGCTTGACTCTGAGCAGAATTTAATTTTTTTTTCTAGCTGTATAAAGTAACCCTTTTGGAATTTTGTTATGGCACTGAATACTTTTTTTTTTGGTGAGGCAGTTGGGGTTAAGTGACTTGCCCAGGGTCACACAGCTAGTGAGTGTTAAGTGTCTGAGGCTGGATTTGAACTCAGGTACTCCTGACTCCAGGGCCGGTGCTCTATCCACTGCGCCACCTAGCTGCCCCATGGCGTTGAATAATTAAACTAATGTATCACACTGTTGACTTGTAGTTATTATTAATGTTGTAATAGTGACCATCAAATAATAAAAATTTTATTAAATTCTTAGATTTTTAAAGGGAGAAGAAAATCAGACTACCAGTAAATACCTATTTTTTTGGGGGGGTGGGGTAGTGAGGGTTTAAGTGACTTGCCCAAGGTCACACAGCTAGTAAGTGGCAAGTGTCCGAGGCTGGATTTGAACTCAGGTCCTCCTGAATCCAAGGCCAGTGCTTTATCCACTGTGCCACCTAGCTGCCCCCATAAATACCTATTTTTATTCTGAATTGTGTCATTCAGCAAATATTTATTGAGGATCATGTAACTATGTGATGTTCTCCTAGAGCTCAGAATCTTGACATGCACCTGAGAAAACTTAACTAGGCAGTATTTTAGAAGTACCAAATGAATAGTACAGACAATACTATAGTCCTACAAATAAGGGGAGGGGAGTAGGAAATGGAATTTTAACTGGTCCTTGGAGAAAGGATAGGATTTGAATAGGTAGAGAAGAGTTGGCTATACCCGGGAAATGCTGGGATGGCTAGTGACATATCCAAAGATGAGGGTAGGTAGGAGTGTAAAGTAGAAGGAAGACTGTGGAGGAATTTGAATACTACTAGGCTGAGGAAATTGGTCTAATTTGCTAGGCACTAGGAAGTTACAGAGGATTTTTGAACCAGGAAATGGAAACAATCTAAGGGGTGTTTTAGGAAGATTGGTATAATGGCAGTTTGTAGGATGGATTAGGTGAGGAGAGACTGGGACATAAAAGGAACTGTTTAGAATGGAGATGTCAGGGGCATTGAGGTGGTACAGTAGATAAAGCACCAACCCTGGATTCAGGAGGACCTGAGTTCAAATACAGCCTCAGACACTTGACACTTGCTAGCTGTGTGACTCTGGGCAAGTCACTTAACCCTCATTCTCCCCTCTCCCCCAAATAGAGTAGAGATGTCAGGCACAAAACCCTCAATATTCCTGTAGTCCCTCAACATTCCTGAGTGCAGCCAGAAGCAGATTAAAATATGATTGGGAAATGTTTAACAAAATAAAAATACAGTAAAGCATAGGTAATGTTATTAATAATGTGGCTTTCCATGCCAATATAAACCCAGTATATACAGTTTAGTGACCCTATTTCTGTTTGCATTTGACACCTCAGATTTAGGTTATTACATTCACTCAGATTTGGGTGAAAAAGTGGTAGTAAAAAAAGAATGGAGAAAAAGGGATTAATGCAACTTTTTGAAAAAGGAATAGGCAAGATTTGGTGTCTTAACTGGAGAGGAAGCAGGAGGAAGAATTGGGGGTTGGTTGTGTCTGATGTTCTTTAAGATAGGGAGGTCAAGAGTGCAAGCTAAAGGCCTGAAAGATAAAATTCATTTAATGAGTATTTAGTAAATGTTGCTTATATACAATATATGGTATTAAAATATTTAATTTAGGTTTACATAGCACTTAAGATCTACAAAATGGTTTCCTTACAACAACTTTGTGAGGTGTAGGTAGTGCATTCGGGGAAACTGAAACTGATTGTGACTTACCTGTAGTCATATGACTAGTAAATTTCAGAGTCAGGGTTTGAAACTTAAGTCTGGTAACTCCATGCCCAGTGCTCTTTTCTTTCCTACTTTATTACCCACATGGATTCTTGGATATGTTTAAGGTAATGGCAAGATGGCTTGGCAGAGAGATCAGACTGGTAGATCAGAGTTGGAAGGCATCTGAATAGAGGTGATAATGAAACTATTGAAGTGGATGAAGTTTTTGGGTGGGAGTGGAGTGACAACCACTGAATCTTGGAACACCAAAGTTTGAGTACTTACCATTTAGTACATGGTGGGTGCCAGGGATACAAATAGAAGCAAGCAAGATGTTTCCTCCCTTCAAAGAACTTATGTCCTAATGGAGGAAGACAAAACAAAGGGGAGTTAAGAAGGGAGGGAGGCCCCTCTGGGCATGGTGGACTTGGGAGTTGAGACTTGGTTCAGGGCAGCCTTCCGGAGTCCATGGGACCAGAGAGAGTCCAGATTCAAGAGGGGAGGGATATGAGGAAGAGATAAAGATTAGAGAGGTGGGCAGACTAATAGAATGGCATTAGATTCATAGAAACCTTGGGAAGAAGATAGTCGAATGCAGATACCATTGGATTTCAGTGACGGTCCCTAGACATCATTGATCAGCTATTAGCTTTGCTTGCTATTTTTACTCAACACTAAAATATTAAAGTGAAACTTCTTGAGAACAAGGAGCCTGGATATCAAGGAGAAGGATCTAAAAGGGAGAATTAAATCCTCTTAGAAAACTTAGTTTTCTCATCTATAAAAATGAAGAGTTTAGATAAGGTCCTGTCTTTAGGCACTTTGATCTCTGATTTTGTGGAAGGAGAAACTGTTGTAGGGGGCGTGGCTAGGAGGATACATTTGATTGGCTGTCCCTTTGAGGCAAGAATCTGTTAACAGCTGTACTGATAGGTGACAGGTATTCTGGGGTTTATTCTAGGTTTTCCTTCTAAGTAGCTTTTGACCTTAGGCAAATCATTTAATTCTCCCTGTCTCAGGTTCTTCCTTTGCAAAATGAACTTAGACTAGCTGATCAGTGAAGTCACTTTCAGTCCTAAATTCTATGATTTGTCCCCTAGTCACTTTCTTTCTCTCTCTTTTGTTTGTAGTTTAGTTTTTATTTCATAATCATAAACTTAACTCTGTTTAGCCAACTTGTGGAAGGAAAAAGGAAATGAAATCCAAAGAGAATTGCAGCAAGTGAGAGCACAAGGATTATAAGGCATAAGAGTAGATGGGGTTCAGGGGTGCTCTCTCCAGCTACAGAGGAATGGTTTGATGGTTAAGACAAAAAACAAAACAAAAAAACTTACGAGAGTTGTCCATAGTCAGCAATGGTGATCTTCTTGCTGGTCTTGCCATCCCGAGAACCAAAACGCTCCATGGCTTCCACAATGTTTATTCCTTCTTTCACTTGGCTGAAGACAACATGCTTGCCATTCAACCAATCAGTCTTAGCCGTACAGATGAAAAACTGGGAGCCATTTGTGTTGGGTCCAGCATCTGCCATTGACAAGATGCCAGGACCAGTATGCTTCAGGATGAAGTTCTCATCAGCAAATTTCTCTCCATAGATGGACTTGCCACCAGTGCCATTATGGCGTGTGAGGTCACCACCCTAGCACATGAACCCGGGAATGATTCTATGAAAGCAGGATCCCTTGTAACCAAATCCCTTTTCTCCAGTGCTCAGAGCACAAAAGTTTTCTGTTGTCTTTGAAACCTTGTCTGCAAAGAGCTCGAAAGTAACCCTGCCCAGGGGCTCTTTATCGACGGAGATGTCGAAGTACACACTGGGATTGGCCATGGCCACAGATGCCTGGGCTGGGGGAAACAGCGGAGGCAGAGGTGGTAGGGATTGATGTCCGGCAGGCAGAACCAAGAAGAGGACTCCTGGTGATGGCGTCTGCAAAGCTAGTCACTTTCTCTTGACTCCAAAGGCTCCCCTCCTTTAAAAATATCTTCTGTTTTTACATCTTAGATTTTACTCTGTCACTTCCTTTTTACCTTCTTAGAAATCTATTATAAGAATTTTTAAAAAGAAAAAGGAAGACATAAAAAAACCATAAAATCCATACCTCAAAATCTTAGTCAACAAGCATTAGGTACTTTCTATTTGCCACGCTGTGAAATACTGGGACTACGAAGAGAGGTAAAAAATAGCCCCTGGTCTCAAGGAGCTCACAGTCTAATGGGAGAGAGAATGTGCAAAAAATTATGGTACAGACACGTTTTAGACAGGATAAATAGAAGATAATCATCATAGAGAAAGCACTCACATTAAAGGGGATCAGGAAAGATTTCTTGTAGAATGTAGGGTTTAGCTAAAACTTGAAGGAATCCAGGAGGTGGAGATGAGAAGGGAGAGAATTCTAGTCATGGAGACAGCCAGTGACAGTTGGAGTGGAAAATGGAATTTTTGAGCAGTGGAATGACAGTACTGTGCATTAGCAGTATCACTTTGGCAGCTGTGTAGAGAATACATTAGAGAAGGGAATTCTTTAAGTCCTGAAGCCCAATTAGGGTGCTCTTGATATTGTCCAGGCTAGAAGTGATGAAGGCCTAAGATAGGTTAGTTGTTGGGTAAATGGAAAGAAGAGGATGAATGCAAGAAATAATATAGAAGTAGAATATTTGGTAGCTGATTGGATATGTGGAGTGAGGGAGAATGAGTAATCAAGATTGATTATGATTTTGACAACCTGTTAGAAGAGACCAGTGGATTGAAAAACATTGGATTATTACAGTTAGCTCCAAATTCGTCTCCTTGATTCTAGTTTCTTTGACCACATTGAGAGGTTGTATGGCATAGCCCTCCTTGAGTGATCCAGGTTAGTACCTTTAATACCCTTAGTCCTTAATCTTTTTTTTTTTTTTTAAAGTGAGGCAGTTGGGTTTAAGTGACTTGCCCAGGGTCACACAGCTAGTAAGTGTTAAGTGTCTGAGGTCGGATTTGAACTCAGGTATTCCTGACTCCAGGGCCGGTGCTCTATCCACTGCGCCACCTAGCTGCCCCCCTTGTCATTTCTTATAGTTCAAAAACAAGAATATCACTTTGGTATTTTGGGGAATAAGGAATTGGAAAAAGGTGAGTCTTGACAAAAAAGCAGAAAAAGTCTTATTCCCTCTTTTGTTTGACATCTGTGTCAGCACCCCTTTACTTAAGTGTCTACCCTCTTCAGGTTAAACATCCTTAGTTCCTTCAAGCAATCATCACTTGGCCTGGCATTATACACATACACATACACATACGTGTGTAAATGTACATTCCTTCTCTTTTGCTCAGAAAATATTTCAGCAGAAACATGGAGCAATAAGTGGAGATGAAAATTGGGAGAGACATTAGAGGAACTTTCACACCTATTGATTGTCTCTACTGTCTGCATTTAGTGTTCTGTACATTGGAAAAGAGGCAGCATAGTGTAGTGGGAGAAAAATGATTGGAGTGAGACAGCTTGGATTTGAATCCCAGCTCTGTGACCTGTGTGACCTTGGGCAAGTTCTTAGCTACTCTGTGCCTCAGTTTCCTCATCTGTAAAATGAGGGGGTTGAACTATGTTATCTGAAGATCCCTTTCAGCTCTATGTCCCTGATCTTAGGAATGGCTGAATTCTATGCCATAAAAAAACGGATTTTGTGAATTCTTTTTTCTTTTTTTTTTTTTTAAAGTGAGGCAATTGGGGTTAAGTGACTTGCCCAGGGTCACACAGCTAGTATGTGTTAAGTGTCTGAGGCTGGAATTGAACTCAGGTACTCCTGACTCCAGGGCTGGTGCTCTATCCACTGTGCCACCTAGCTGCCCCGTGAATTCTTTTTTAAAAAAAATAAGGTTATTAATTGATGATCATAATGATCCTAAGGTATTTCAAAATCCTTCTGAATCATCAAAATAAATTATATTGCTTACAGATTGTTTTATCTGCTTGGCATTCTGTATAGCATATATTTTGAAGATATGAGATTTTAACTGGTGAGGTACTTCTTCCACCAGTACAGATTGCAATCCCTCCTTGTAATCTTCTTTTGTTACAGGGCCAAATAAATTCAACACATGGTTGCCCTTCTGAAGGTTAGTGCTTCTGACTCAGCTAAGGGTGGTTGTCCCATATTGCATCTGTATTCAGTCTTTCCTGGTTGGTGTAGAAGTTTCTTATACCTTGTCCTCTACTGGCCTAACATTTGGGAGCTTAGGATCTCTGCCAAACCAGTTACACACCAGAGTATGACTTTGGTGATGAGTTTACAGAATAACTAGTAATATTTTTATTTAACCATAATACCTTGTTGGATAAGGGACTTAATAAATGCTAGCTGATATTGTGATGAACTAAAGTGTGTTATGTAGGAATTTTGTTAATTGACTTAAAATAAAAACACCCAGTATAGCTATACCTAAAGGAAGCATGTGAGAGGAAACCGTCTCTTAACTGTGAGCATAAGTAAGCTTGCTTTCCTCTTTGTTTCTTCTGTTGAGATTATGTAGTGAGGTGGTGAGATTAGAAATACTTGATGGGAAATGCAGTAGTAAATGACACTAGCAATGTAGTGTTTGATAAACCCAAGACTCCAGCTTCTGGGATAGGAACTCAGTATTTGACAAAAACTGCTGGGAAAACTGGAAGATAGTATGGCAGAAATTAGGCATAGACCACCTTATACTAAAGTAAGGTCAAAATGGATACACGATTTAGACATAAGAGGTGATACCATAGGTAAATTAGGAGAGAAAGGAATAGTTTACCTATCAGATCTTTGGAAAGGAAAACAGTTTATGACCAAACAAGAGATAGCGAATAGTATGATATGCAAAATGGATGATTTTGATTACATTAAATTAAAAAATGTTTGTACAAACAGAAGCAATGCATCCAAAATTAGAAGGGAGGCAGAAAGCTGGGAAACAATTTTTGAGGCCAGTACTTCTGATAAAGGCCTCATCTCTAAAATATATAGGGAACTAAATCAAATTTATAAGAATCCAAGTCATTCCCCAATTGAGAAATGGTCAAAGGATATGAACAGGCAGTTTTCTGATGAAGAATCCAAAGCTATCTATTCCCATATGAAAAAATGCTCTAAATCACTATTGATTAGAGAGATGCAAATTAAAACAACTCTGAGGTACCACCTGACACCTATCAGATTGGCTAAAATGACAAAAAAGGAAAATAATAAATGTTGGAGAAGCTGTGGGAAAATTGGAACACTACTGCATTGTTGGTGGAGCTGTGAACTGATCCAACCATTCTGGAGAGCAATTTGGAATTATGCCCAAAGGGAGATAAAGCTGTCCATACCCTTTGACCCAGCAATACCACTTTTGGGTCTTTTTCCCAAAGAAATCATGGAAAGGGGAAAGGGACCCACATGTACAAAAATATTTATAGCTGCTCTTTATGTGGTGGCAAGGAATTGGAAGTTGAGGGGATACCCATCAATTGGGGAATGGCTGGACAAGTTGTGGTATATGAATACAATGTAATACTATTGTGTTGTAAGAAATGATGAGCAGGAGGAGTTCAGAGAAACCTGGAGGGTCTTACGTGAGCTGATGATGAGTGAGATGAGCAGAACCAGAAGAACATTGTACACAGTATCATCAACATTGAGTGTTGATCTACTGTGATGGACTATATTCTTCTCACCAATGCAATGGTACAGAAGAGTTCCAGGGAACTCATGATAGAAGAGGATCTCCAAATCCAAGAAAAAAAAAAAAGAACTGTGGACTATAGATGCTGAATGAACCATACTATTTCTTTTGTTTTTGGTGCTGTTGTTTTTTCTATTTTGAGGTTTTTCATCATTGCTCTGATTTTTTTCTCTTATAACATGACTAATGCAGAAATAGGATTAATGTTATTATGTGTGTGTGTATATATATATGTGTGTATATATATATATATATATATACATACACACACACACACCTATGTCAGATTACCTGCTGTCTAGGGGAGGGGGGAGGGAGGGGAGGGAGGGAGGGAGAAAAATCTGAAATTGGAAAGCCTGTATAAACAAAAGGTGAGAACTATCTTTACATGTAACGGGAAAAAATAAAATACTTTATTAATAAAAAAACAATAGACTATTGAAAAGTTAAAAAAAAGAAATACTTGATGGTTGATGGGCCTTGTGTTATCTAGAGCTATCTTTTGCAAAAGCTTATTTCTGAGGAATCTTTATCAGTATATCTTTTTTGGGGAAATACCTACTATATATTCAGTTAATTGTTATCAAATATATTTGTATTTACTTTCTAAATTGTCAGCTTCCATGGCTTATTCTCATTTTAGTAGAGAGAAGAGGTGCTTGGATCTCTTACTATTCTGTTCTTGTTTGGCGTTGCTGTATGAATGTGGTACAAATCGGATGAAGTTATTTGGTAGCTTAGCCTTTCTGTTTTTCTGGATTGCTGCTTAGGCCAACCTCAGAGGAATTGTACATGTTAGTTTTCAGAGACAGTAACTTGTGAGAAGTTAACTTGATGAAGATTACTAGGTTACTTTCATTTAGATTTTGGAGGGAATTGCTTGCATAGATAAGAATTGCCTGACTCTTGTGTTGTACAGCCTTCTCTGGGCAGGCAGCCAGGAAGTAGCTGGAGAAGGTCTTGGATTGCCTCCTTATATAGCTGCCTTTGGGAGCTTTTGTAGTAGCTTCTAGGCACTGTTCATGTCATCCATACTCTTTCTAAGTATTTCAGTGCTATGCAGTGTGGCATTTGATTCTGAAATGTGGTTGTATGAGTAGAAATAGTTTTGGAGTACTTCACTTCAGAGGTAAGTAACCTAGTTTAGCCAATGAGATTTTGTCATCTGTTTAGAGAAAGAAAAGAATGTTCTATTAGGAGATATTCTGTGAAGTTTTAAATTACTAAAATTTATGATACAGACTCAGATTCAGAATTTGAAAAGCCTGTTCCAGTTACCTAATGTATCAAAAGTTTGAATGTTGAAATATAATTGTCTAGTGATTTGACATGGATTTTTTCAAATGATATTGATGGTAATTAAAATATTTACTAATGATGGCTGTGAAGCAATTTAATAACTTTAAATCTGTGAGAGAATAGGTTTTGAACTCTAAAAAAAGTATGTATGTTTTGTAAGCTTTTCTGAAGCAAGGAAATCAAAACTGTTGCACCATCCAACTAGCAACACTCTAAATTCAGTCTAACATTTATTTTGTTCTCACCCATCTCCTACATCTCTGAAGAATAGATATCTTTATCTTCTTTTAAGGCTTTACCTTAGCATGAAAAATTAAGAGAATGAAAGGCTTCATTACATTCTATAACATGAGAGTTTTACTCACAAAAGACTTTTACTGAATTAATATTCTATGTAAATAATATATTTGAAATTTATAGTGTATTTTGAGAAATTATTGAAACTATGTCAAATGTGTTAGTACTCAAATAATTGTAATATTCCTGTTGAGCAAATAATGAAGCCTTATGTTTGACAACCTGATGACAACCTTTTCTTGCTGTAGGTTCTATAAATATGAAGTGTGAGAAGGCTAAAGAAAAATAACAAGGTTGGCTAGATTGAAAACTCTGCAGTTCACCCTATTATCTGCCACATTAGGACTGTTGTTTTACAATATTTGTATTTTAATGTTAAATTTATAGGCAGCTACATATCTTTGTTTTTCTCTATTATTTTATTAGTCATAACTTAAGCACTTGATATATTCAGGAAAGGTATTTATATCCTACTCTTTTTTCCATTGTGATTTTTGACAAATAAGATGTTAGATTGGATTCGTGTATAGTTGTCAGTTGGGTTGTACAAAAATTCTTTTGCTCTGCAGTACATATTTATTTTTTGTTTGGACTGGTTATGTTATTGCTATAGAAACATCTTTAATTTGTGATCAGATTAAGTCAACATGTATTTATTAATCACTTGCCATGTGCTAGACAGTGCTAAGTGCTGGGGATATAAAGAAAGGCAAAAAATTCCTTCTCCTCAAGAAGCTTCCATTCAAAGGGAGTAAACAAAATGCCCAAAACATATGTGCATCTGTAAGAGGTGTGTGTGTGTGTGTGTGTGTGTGTGTGTGAGTGTGAGAGAGAGAGAGAGAGACAGAGACAGACAGACAGACAGACAGACAGACAGACGGAGGGAGGGAGGGAAGTAGGATGGAGAGGAGTTAGCAGGTAGTGTAAGAGGAATAAATAGGAGAACAGTTTCCCTGGGTGGTGTAAGGTATAAGAAGTCTGGAAAGGTAGGAAGAGGCCAGGTTATGAAGGGCTTAAAAAGCTCGAGGATTTTATGCACAGTGCCCCAAAAGTTTAAGCCTAAAACTGCACTGAGACTTCAGGGGACCCTGCATTTTATCTTGAAGGTGGTAGGGGGATCCACTGGAGTTGGGAGGGTGACATGGTTTGACCTTTAGCAACATCGCTTTGCAGAATGAAGGTTGGACTGGAGCTGAGAGAGACTTGATAAAAGGATACCCACCAACAGGCTAGTCCAGGTATGAGGCGATGAAGGGCCTACACCAGGGTGGGTGTGGCAGTGTCAGAGGAGAGTGGGGGACTTATGAGATGTTGTTTTCCCAGAGGGGGAGCTGCTGCTGTTGCTGCTTCTTCCTCTTCCTTCTTCTTCTTCTTCTTCCTTCTTCCTTCTTCCTTCTTTCTTCTTTCTTCTTCTGGCAATGAGGGTTGCCCAGGGTCACACAGCTAGTGTCAAGTGTCTGAGGCCGGAGTTGAACTCAGGTCCTTCTGAATTCAGGGCCAGTGCTCTATCCGCTGTGCCACCAAACTGCCCTCTGTGGGAGCTTCTTCAAGAGCATGTATTGTTTGATCTTTTCCTTTGTATTCTCTGCTCTTAGCAAACAAGTGATACAGGAAACACTTACTGATGAAATCAGTTAAATCATGATAACCTTATAACTGCGATGGACAAGAGTACTGTGGAGCTACCCATGGTCCACCACCACTTTACCAAAAGTATGGAAATGTGTTCTAACACCTGTTTTCTTGGAGTGAATTATCGATTTTAGCATAGCATTTGAGCTGCAGGCCTATACACATTAAAGGGGAAAGGAGCAGGCTCTGGGAAGCAACTGTGATTACAAGTCACATGGGAATTAGGGGTACAGCTGACCAGTAGCCCCTACCATGTAGGCTGCTACAGCACAAAGGCTTTTTTGTTTCTTGTGTAAGGGAACACTTTGCACTGGTGGCACAGTACCTGGTGGACCCACAGAGAGAGAAAAATACTCAATGTAGGGTTTTGGGGCTGCAGGACTTTCTTGGTTCTGCAAGCTCCTTTGGGGCTAAGAACGTTGTGACGTTGTCCCCTTAGAAAGAAGGGAGTCATTTGGAGGACCAGTTATCTTCCAGAACTATCCACGTGTATTCTTCTCTTGTTTAACAGCTGTATAAACATTTTAGTGCCTTGCACTTGTGTCTGGTTCTTTACTCCTTTTCAGTACCTGAAGTTGACAGCTGCCATGAGTTCTTAGATAATTGTCTTTTAGTTTTGTCTTATTGTCTTATTGTAGTAATTTTGTGTATTCTTCTCTGATTCTGCTTTTTTTAATTGATATCAGTTTATACGGAATTTCTCTCAATTCTTGGCAAACCACTATCCTATTATATCCTATTATATCCTAATTTCTTGAGCCATTGCCTGCTCTCTGACCATCTACTATGGTCAGTACTATTGTTGGGGGTACTACAAGAAACATTTTAGTATGCATGAGACTGACCATTCTTTGTGTCATTCACCTCTTTTGAGTTGTGTATCAGTAATGGAATCACTGGGTCAAGGGATGTGAATGAGTATATATAACAATTAACTTTTCTCCCTTATTTTAAAATTGATTTCTAGAATGGTTGGACAAATTTATAGCTCTATCAAAGGTGTGTTAATGTACTTCTCTTTCCCTAGTGCCTCCTCCCAATATTCACTATATCTTTATTGTTCTCTTTTATTTTGGCGGGGCAGTGGGGGTTAACTGACTTGCCCAGAGTCACACAGCTAGTGTCAAGTGTCTGAGGCCAGATTTGAACTCAGGTCCTCCTGAATCCAGGGCCGGTGCTTTATCCACTGGGCCACCTAGCTGCCCCTGCCTTTTTGTTTTAAGATTGTTGATCCACTTAGAACTTACTCTGGTATTCAGGATAATATGCTATTTTCTGCCAAACTGTTTTTTTTTGTTTTTGTTTGTTTTTTTAGCTTCCTCAGAAGTTGTTATCCAGTTAGGAATGCTTGATAGATTATATTCCAGGGTTACTCTTAATTCTTCTAGAGATTGCATTATTTAGATGTTCCATTAATCTACTTAAATATTTTTTATTAGAATAAACTGATTTTCGTCCAGAATTAAAAATAACTTTACAGAAAGATGGACATACTAATATACTTGGTGGAGTTTTGATTGGACAGACAATTCTCGAAACAGTTTGTAATTAAGCCCAGAAAGAGGCTAAAATGTTCATATTCTTTGACCCAGAAATTCCACTGCCAGATATATAATCTTAGGGAGGTCAGTGTTATCATTGGGCCTTTCTCGATTATCAAGAAAGGCCTGGTACACACCACCATATTTATAGCAGCATCTTCTGTAGTAGCAAATTACTGGAATTACATACTCATGATCACATTGTGGCACGTTCATGTAATGAAATATTGCTACCCTCTAAGAAATTATGAATATGTGAATGGATACACAGTGAAGTAAACAACTGGGAAAACAATACACTGACGACAACAGTGTAAATAAATGAAAATAATAAAACAGTTAAACTTGATGTTGTAAAATTATAGTGAGTTTGGTCTCAAAGGGACCAAGGAGATGGAACATTGCCTATAATGTCAGGCTTAGTTGGTGTTTTGGTTAGTTTTACTGAACTTTTTTCTTTTAATTTGTTATGAGGGGTGATTCTCGGTAATGGGGTTGAATTATTTTGTGAAATGTAAGTGGTGTAGAAATAAAAATTCACATGAGATCCCTTTTTTGGTGAGCATATAAATATAAAAGAAGCACAATTACCTCTTTGATCATGTAACAAATTTTATCCCACTTTTATTTTATTTTATTTTTTTTGCAGGGCAAGGAGGGTTAAGTGATTTGCCCAGGGTCACACAGCTAGTAAGTGTTAAAATGTCCGAGGCCGTATTTGAACTCAGGTCCCCCTGAATCCAGGGCCGGTGCTTTATCCACTGGGCCACCTAGCTGCCCCAGTCCCACTTTTTTTTTTTTTTTAACTAATTTTTGGTTTGAAAACTAAGCCAAACCTGAGCAAGTTACGCCACAATGGTATTTTCTAGGCTATGTATTTATAATTTTATCCACATTAAAAAAGAAGCCTTAAACTAATGTAATCTTTCTGTATTTAGAAGTAAATGATAATGCTAATATTGATATTTTAACTAGCATGAATAGCATAAAAGCAAATTGTTAAGGGATAAGCTTAAGAAAGTGAGGAAAGTTAGACATCTTGTACTCATCAAAATATTTTGTATATTTGCAGTTTCTTCTTTTTATCCTTTATAAACCTGTTTTTCCGATTGCTATTTAAATTTTGGTTGGAGTTGGCATAAAGGGCAAGAGAATAGGAAGAGTAATTTAGATAATCCCTATTTGTTCATAATGGTTGTGCTGGCAAATATTCTGGTTTAACTAAAAATAATCACATCAAAGGATCACAAGTTGATTTCTAGAAAGCCTTAAAGCTTGTCTAGTCTAATCCCTTCGTTTAACACTAAAGGAAAATGAGGTTCATAGAGGTAAAGGGACTTAGGTGGCAACTAGAACTAGAATCTAACCCTATGTATTCTTTTTTTTTTTTTTTTTTTTTTTTTTGTGGGGCAATGGGGGTTAAGTGATTTGCCCAGGGTCACACAGCTAGTTAAGTGTCAAGTGTCTGAGGCCGGATTTGAACTCAGGTACTCCTGAATCCATGGCCGGTGCTTTATCCACTGCGCCACCTAGCCGCCCCCTCCCTATGTATTCTTGACTGCAATCCTGGTCCATTTTCCTTTACGCATTAATAAACACTAATCAGTTATGTGTCAGGCACTGTGCCAAGCACTGCTCTCAAGTTTCTCATTGTTTAATGGGGGGGGTAACCTGTAAACAACTAGGTATGAAAGACATATATACGATAAATTGGAGATAATCAAGACAGAAGGCACGAAGAATAAGGTTTGGGAAAGGCCCCGCCCCCCCCTTTCCCCAAGGTATACTTTAGTTGAGACTTAAAAGTAGTGAGGGAAGCTCTCCAGAAGGTGAGAAGGGAGGGAGTCCCATGCATGGAAGATGGCCAGTGAAGCCGCTTGGAGTGTGGAGATGGAAAAGGCACAGCTCAGGAAGGCAGCCAAGGGTCCTTGGCCTCACAGAGTGATTGGAGCTGAGTAAGGTATAAGCAGACTGGAAAGGTGGGGGTGGGATGGGCAAAGTCAGATGATAAAGGGTTTTTTTTTTTAAGTGAGGCAATTGGGGTCAAGTGACTTGCCCAGGGTCACACAGCTAGTAAGTGTTAAGTGTCTGAGGCCGGATTTGAACCCAGGTACTCCTGACTCTAGGGCTGGTGCTCTATCCACTGTGCCACCTAGCTGCCCCGATAAAGGGTTTTAAAAGCCAAACCAAAGTGTTTGTATTTGATCCTGGAAGTGGGAGGGAGCCACTGGAGTTTATTGATGGAGGGGGGTGCTGCACCTTAGGAAGGAAAGTTTCACTGCAAAGTGAAGCATGGATTGCAGGGGAAAATGAGACTTAATACTAGTTAGTTAGCAGGCTATGAACTAGTTCAGGTGTGAGGTGCAGAGGGCCCAAGTTCTGTCCTGCCACTTACTAGCTGCGTGACTCACTTAACCTCCCTAGACCTCATCTCAAAATGAGTATAACAACAATACTTACTTCATAGAGTTGTGGGAATCAGCTGAAATAACATGTAAAATGTTGTGCAAACCTTAATATGCTATATAAATGTTTGTTGTAGTTGGTTCATTTGTGTCTAATACTTTTTTGGGGGGGGGTCAAAGATACTGGAGTATCTTTGGGCACTGGGCAGATACTGGAGTGGTTTGCCATTTTCTTCTCCAGCCCATTTTACAGGTGAGGAAACTGAGGCAAACAGTGTTAAGTGACTTGGCCAGGGTCACACAGCTAATAAGTGTCTGAGGCCAGATTTGAACTCAGGAAGATGGCTTCCTGACTCCAGGCCTAGCACTTTCCCCACTGCACCACCTAGGTGTCCTTATATAAATGCTAGCTGTCTTTTTTTTCCCTGTCAGATGCCAGTGCTAAACACTGAGTTTTCAGTCAGTCCACTAAAATCTCATTTTTTCACACAGGCTGATGTTTAATCATGTTCTTCCATTTTATATTTGTGAAAATTGATTGTTTTGAACCCACGTGTCAGACTTTTCATTTATCTGTATTAGAACTTCTCTTCTACCCAGTTTTCTAGTGTTTCAAGTTCTTTTTGAATCCTGACTTGCCATGCTGAATATTGACTTTCCTTTCCAGCTTTTTGTCATATTAAAATTTGTTAAGCTTATCAGCTGTACTTTTATCTGTGTCATTGTTAGAAAATGTTCTTTAGTATAGGGCCAAGCTCATATTCTTGAGGCATTCCACTGGAATTCTCTGCCAAGTTGATATTGAACCATTTCTGAATCTGTTTGATTTGTATTTTGTATACATCTCTCCATTTCCTCCATAAGAATGGTATTAACTACTTTTTTGTCAAAGTCTGGGAATAAATCATATCTTTAGAATTCCCCTGATCTTAATAATAATAAGTTTAGGAAATGTCCAGAAAAAGGAAAAAAAAATGAATAAGTATGACCTGTCAAGCCATATTTGACTCTTTGTGATTATTCCTTTCTTTTTCATATTTACTAACAGTCTTTTAACTGATCTGGTCTAGCTCACTTGCCTATAATTTGCAGATTTTTCTTTTTTTGAAAATCAGGATGGTTGCTCTTTCCTAGTTCTTTGTCACTAGTCCCATTCTCCATGGTCTTTCATATATCATGAACAGTGACTTAATATCCACATCTACCAATTCATTCAGTGCTTGAGTATGTGGTTCATCTGTGCCAGGTAACTTGGATTCAGTGAGGGCAGCTAGAAGCTTTCTTGTCTCCTTAATTATCTTGGGTATCAGCTACATTGATAGATAATTAACTTTGTCAAAAAATGGAAATGAAGTTAGTTCGATAGGAAGCTGTGCTGGGTCTTTGCAATGACTCATTTCTTTTTCTAGGTGTTCACTAATTGTCTCTTTAACGATATATTCTAGAATTTTTGTCAAAAATTTTAAGACAACCTTACTGGTTTATATGTTTCTCCCTCTCCCCAACATGGTGATTTGAACTCATCAAGAACATCTCAGTGTTCACTAGTGCCAGCAATAGTACAACCTGAGTTATGTTGGGTATCAGCTCTGTATTAGTGTGTATGGAACGCTGGATCTATAGTCAGAAAGACCTGAGTTTAGATATGCTGAGTTCAGACATTTACTGTGTGATCCTGGGCAAGTCACTTAACCTCTGTCAGTGTCAGTTTCTTCCGTTGTAAAGTGAAGGTGATATATAGCACCTACCTCATAGGGCTGTTGTGAGGATCAGATGAGATATCAAATGTTTAGCATGGTTCTTTGGGAGATTGTTGTTCTTGGATATGGACCCCAGGGGGGAAACCCCCCAAAACTTAACCTCTCTCTCCACATAATTGACACATAGCTGTCTCAGAGTGGTTCCCCCCCAAAACCCTCCAAATCAGGGAGTTAATGGCTCTTTCCTTGGACACTAGTTCTTATTGACTATACCCCTAGGGTCCACATCACCATTCTTTGGAGTATGAGCAGCTGCAGCCTGTTGACAACATCCAGCTCAGTCGTATTGGGAATAGCTTCCTCTCTGTTGATTATCTCCAAATGTTTGGTGGGCCTTCACCATTTCTGCCTTTTGTGTTTTCCCATTGAAGCTTTTTTGTTTTCTCAAGGAACATTTCATGTTCTTTGATAATCTGGAGGGGAGTGGAAGGCTTTCTTCGGGGCCCTTTAGACTGAATTTAGAGCATAGGCACTAGTTGCCTTGGCAGTGGCTGATATAAGCTGACCACTCAGTGCAGGTTACTACAGAAGTCTTCTTAATTTCCACACTTTGCTGGAAGTGAGATTCTCATTCTTTGTCTTGACATTCACTTCCCTTAGAAAACTGCTGATGAGGACCTTCTGGTCTGTAGTTGTTCCTCCTCTTCTTGCCTTTTGATTGAATCTTGACAGTTGCTCCCAACTTCTGAACTCTCTGTCGCACACCTAGCTCGTCTTACCATGATCTACTCCTTTTCACATCTGTTTTTCCCCCCTCTTTAACTGGAGTTCTTATCTTTCTTTTTTTTTGGAGTTCTTATCTTTCAGCTCAAGTCCTTCATCTCCAACTCTCCACTTTGAGTTTTTCCTCATGTTCTCTCCAAATAATACCTGCCAAAATTGAATTTCTGGCCTGTTGTATCATTTCCAAACCTCTCCAGATCACCTTCACAATTTTTTCAGTTCAGTCTCTTTTTTCTATAACCTCCATAAAAGTTGGAAAAGAAAATTTAGCTGTTTTTTTAATTCATATTTATCCCTACTTTAGCTTTTTCAGAAGCATTTAATCTCTTTTAATAATGATCATATTGAGTAGTTTTGATAATGAAAACTGACCACATGGCAATCAGTTATTACAAGTGAGCAAAGGGTGGGGAGAATAAGTGTAAAGGGAACAGACATTTTTTGTCCACTTCATTTCTGGATTATGGCAGTAGACTTGCCAGAGACTTGAGACACTGTGATCGCCTAGAGTATTTTTTCATTGTTATGATAATCTGCCTAAAGAGGTTTTATCTAGTTCTGGCAATTCCTAGTTTTCTCTATCCTCCCCATTCTGTCAGTGTAACACAGTAAAATGAAGGTGGTTTAGAGCCATAAAATTTTAGAGCAGAAATGGCAGGTACCTGTTCAATGTGAAATGGTAATGATTATTATATGACAATTAGGATCCACTTCTCTACCCAGATGTAATCTGGTCTACCTGTGTAAAGCCTGGCCAGTGTACTTGGTGAAGGAGCAGAAAAATAAATCTTATTTTCAGGCTCAAATCAACTTTAGGACCGACATGCTTCTTCTCTGAACGAAGGTCTGACTGGCTCTGCTGACTGACCCTGTCTACTGTTCTCCATCCTCCTTGCACAACTTGAAAGAGAGCCAGTGGAACTCATTAATGGAGGTGGGTTGACTGGATTGTGAATAGGCAATCCAAGTTGTGTTTCGAAGCAGGATCAATTTTGGACTGTAAGAAATAAAAAATTCTTAAAAGGTGAGTTCTTTAAAGTTTGGGGATAGGGGTGGGGTAGGGAGGTGGGAAGAAATATCTGAATTGTCATAACAGTGGAAAAGTATTTAAGTGTCTACCAATTACTGGAAGGGCTCCTTCTTTTCTTTTCTTTTTTTCAGGGCATTAAGGGTTAAGTGACTTGCCCAGGGTCACACAGCTAGTAAGTGTCAATTGTCTGAGGCCAGATTTGAATTCAGGTCCTCCTGAATCCAGGGCCAGTGCTTTATCCACTGTGCCACCTAGCTGTCCCCTCTTCTTATTTTCTTTGTAAGCAGTATATTTCAAAATATTTTTGAATTTTTTGGTTGAAGACAGGAATATATGATTTCTGATTTTGGCTGCTTATATAAATGAAAAATTTTAAAGATTATTTCTAAATAGATTTCAAAAAACCTTTTAAAGTTCAGAATCAGGAACCTGGGATATATCACAGGTTATAATAATAGTGAGCATTTAAATAGTGCTTTAAGGTTTGCAACGTGCTTTATAGTTATCTTTAGATGTATTTGACTTCAGAATTTTGCATTTTAAAAATTCCTTATAAGCAATCTGAAACCTTTTACTTATTTTAATGCAGCCTTTATTTGTCTACACAGTTGATTTAGGCTTACACCTTCAATATTAGCTAATAGAGAACTAAGAGTTAGAGTGAATAGATAATACTTTGTAGAGGATGTTAGAGAGATGGCCGCTTCCAGTCTTAACATGAGACTGAATCAGGAAATGTTGGGACTGATACAAATTTAGAGAATAAAATGGTTTCCAGGGAAAAGTGCTGTGACAGCAACAAGATGGCTTGATTTTGAATAAGCTGTGCTCTTACACCAACTGAAATGTTACAGGGAAGAATGTCTTTGGGGATGTATGAAACCCAGTAGTTTCCCCAGTACTTTTCTGTATCAACAGAGCCTTTCTTTACATGTTAAGTGATTTAGATAGATTGTCCCTTCTGTTTTGTCTTTAAGTTACAAATATGTTTTCAAAAGCATTTGTGGTTCATAAAAACAACACTCGGAGCCTCCCTAAGTGTGATAGTGTGTGTATTTTTCTAGGATGTTTAATTTTTGAAAAGTGAAACTGTCAGCCATTTAAGTTTAATAGATAATCCTACAACTTTTCAGTTATGTTAAGTATAAAAATTTGGAAATTAAGGGTTTGATTTATAAAGTTTTAGATCTAAGAAAGTGAAAGGTTCTATAGAATAATAATATTCTTTACAAAATGAGATCTTTATCATCTTCTGTGAAGTTCCTGGGGAGAAATCAAGATAATGCCAGAGCTTGTTCTCCCTAATAGATTTTGAAGTACCTGAAACAGTTGTCAAATCATGTAGTTTTTGCATTTTAAAAAAATATTCTTAGATGTATTGTTTACTCATGCATATTGTTTGGATATGTGACCTAGTTTGAGACCTTGGATCCTTCCAGTTGTGTAGGCTTTTCTGAATTGTGAACAGCTCTGTTTGTTTACCCTTCTATCAGGTATTTTTTTCCCCTTGAACTGCTTCTTCAGCGTAATTTGAATTGATATTATGTGTTATTTATTTTTAAAAGTTTTATTTATGCCTTTTGTTTTTGAACCAGTCATTTTCCAATATATCCTCCCTCCTCCCCCCCCCCCCCCATGAACCTTCTTGTAACAAAAAGAAATGAAACCAGTCTCTTACCCTTTAATCTTGGGGGTGGGAGGTATGTTTGTGTTTCATCACATTTCTGTGGACTGAGACTGGTTGGCTGCCTTTGTCATTTTTGTTTACATTATTGTAGTTTATTTGTGTATATTGTGTTTTGACTTCAATATGTATCAGTTCATGAAAGTCCTATGTTTCTTTGAATCTCATTCATTGTTTCTTATACATCTTGACTGACATGCATTCATAATCCATTACAGTGATGAGCACCCACTTTGTTTCTAGTTTTTTACTACCACACAAAGTGCTTATATGAATATTTTGGTATGTATGGGGCCTTTCTTTTCTTTCTGTCTTCTTAGAGTAAGAAATGAGATGTCAAACCTTCTCAGAACTCTTCTGAGGAAAGGCCAGTTGTGCCAACAACCCTAAGTGGCCTTCATCCTCCCCTCCCGAGTCTACTTCCTCCCTCCCCCCAAAAAAAGGAAGACAGTTTTGAAGTTTCCAGGTAAGACCTCAAAAGTAAATTCTGCCAAAATTTCTGTGAAATCTCTTTCCTGTGTTGAATTTGAATAGTGCTTATTTTAACTATTTTAGTATAGAGTTAGATAAAGCAAATTTGAGTTTCTAGATCTGTCTATACAGAGAATGGTTGGAAGATTCAGGAAACCTATATCTTAAAAGGACATTTGTATATCTCTGATACCATTTCAACTGTAGCAATTTACAGGATGTTGAACGTAAATGCTGTCACATTGATTTATGGTTTAGTTTGTAATATATCCATATTTTTGGTGCACGGATAGAAAAACAGATACACGAATTCTCAAACTATTCCAGTTACCATTTAATTTCTGAATACTCTGTTTTCATTGTTATTGAGATTGGTGGTTGACATCCCTGCCTAGTTGATGCAAATCTATTTTATAATTTAGTTGAAACTTAGAATTAATGTAATAAGTAGCAGAGCTGGAATTTGAACCTAGATTTTCTGGTTCCAAGTCAAGCATGTTCTATGCTGTGATTGTTCCAAGCATAGGGAACTGCTTGAGTAAAACCTCTGGGTTAGTAATGGTCAGGACCAGAATGGAGTCTGGAGAATAATCCAGTTTTCCTGGAATTCAGAATATATTGAGTGGGTAGTGTGAAAAAGGTAGGGAAGCAAAGGGCTGGAATGAGATTGTTGGTGGTGTTTGATAAACTGTGATCAGATGTTTAAGATAGGTAATGTCTAACTACCATGAAGGTTTTTAGGTAGAGAAGCAAAATGATCAGTGATACAGTAGGAAAATTTCTTTAACAGCAGTAAAAAGGATGGATTAAAGAGGAAATGGACTGTTAAGTAGCTTTTTTTAAAAACAGTTTCAGCTAGGGGAAGTGAACTAGTGGAAAGTAGGAGGTAGATGATAGTATCATAAAGGAAAGATTTATTGGGGGTGAAGATTCAAAGATAAAAGAATTTCAAACCATGACTAAGAGGGGTGGTAGCTTTATTAGCTGAAATAGGGAAGTTAGAGCATAGGTTCTTAACCCAGTGGTCTCTGAATTCGTTCTTTAAAAACCGTTTGATAACCCTATTTCAAAGTAAATTGTTCCTTTTGTAAAGGTATAGCATTTTATTTTAGTCATTTAAAATTTTCATTCTGAGAGGAGTTTCACAGGCTTTGCCAGATAGACTGCCAAAAAAAGCCTAAGAACCTCTGAGTTAAGAGTGGGAGTCATTTCGAAGGAGGTGAAAAATTAGTTTGACACATTGAATTTAAGTATTGATGAAAAGATGTAGCATTTGGTTAGGAATATGGGACTAGGTCTAGAGAGATGTTGGGGATTGAAAGGTTTTAGGGTCATTTGAATAGAGGATGTAATGGGGTTAATAAAATCTCTTAATTGGAAAGAAGAGGGGAAGACACAAGGCTAGAATGGGGTTGGGGCAGGGAGGAAAACCCATGTTAATGGAACAAGATGATGACACCATAGTGATTTGTGTGATAGTAAAAGAATGAGGTCTTGCTTATATAGCTGGTGCTATGCTACAGAGGAATTGAGAATGGAATGACCACTCCCTCCTATCTCCCTCACCCTCTTTGACCTTGGAACATACAAATCTAGATAGTTATTTGACTTTTATGAGTTCATGCGCCTTGTGTGGCATAACTATTGTAAGCTTAGGACAGTACATTCCTAATGTTTTAGGTGAGTCTATTCCTTTATGTACCTTTTTCATTTGTTCTTTATTCTTACATCTCAAATGCTGAAATCCTGGAAAATTCATTCTTCCTTCCTTCCTTCCTTCCTTCCTTCCTTCCTTCCTTCCTTCCTTCCTTCCTTCCTTCCTTCCTTCCTCTCTCTCTCTCTCTCTCTCTCTCTCTCTCCTTTTTATTTTTAGCGAGGCTAGTAAGTGTTAAGTGTCTGAGGCTGGCTTTCAACTCAGGTACTCCTGACTCCAGGGCCAATGCTCTCTCCACTGCACCACCTAGCTGCCCTGGAAAATTTTATTACTTTGGAGGAATTGATGACACCTCTTAGATATACTTCATTTTGTTGAAAGTGTCCTAATCCTGAAAACTGTTGGAATTTTAAAATGAGAACTGAAGATGTATGGTCTGTGTTCTGGGGAATATAGTGGAAATCAACCACCATCTTAAGTTACTGAATACATTACAGAAAGAAATTAATGAAATAACAGCTCAGGAGAAGCACATCAGTCCATTATCTTTTTTTTTTTTTTGTCAGGCAATGAGGGTTAAGTGACTTGCCCAGGGTCACATAGCTCATAAGGGTCAAGTGTCTGAGACCACTCAGGCCCTCCTGAATCCAGGTTCAGTGCCCCTCCATTATCTTCTAGCTGAGGAATTTGTCTATGTCCTGTCATCTCTAATTGAATTGTAGAAAATTCTCTGGGTCATATGTTTGCTATTGTTTGTTTTTGCCCTGCTTTGAGTATGGTTGAAAAATAAAGTCTCCAAAGGTTAATTCCACAGCTGGACCCTGATAGCTTCAACTTTTTGTTGTTGTCTGCAGTGAGAGTAAGCATTATAGAGTACAGAAGAATGCCTACTTTGGATTTGGGAAGACCTGAAATTAACTTTGTGATTATGGGCAAGTCATTTAATTTCTTTGAGCCTCAGTTTTCTCATCTGTAAAATTAATAATGCTAGACAATGAACTGCCCTCAAGGATTTTCTCCTGGGGGAATGGCATTAATAATGCCTGTAGAACTTAAAGGGTTATTGTGGGACTTGAATGAGATTTTAGGATTCATATTTGCATATATTGTATATACATACATGTATGTGTGTGTATATATATTTCATTGTACATGTTTATCTGTGTGTGTGTTGCTTTCTGAACCTTAATAATATCTGACATTTTTGGGGAAGAAAAATTGTTCTTTTGAGATTCAAATAGCAAAAAATTCACCGTTGTATTCCTTGATGTTTTATGCTGTTAAAGAAATTCAATGGGGGCAACTAGGTGGCGCAGTAGATAGAGCACCAGCCCTGGAATCAGGAGCACTTGAGTTCAAATCCGGCCTCAGACTCTTAACACTTAATAGCTGTGTGATCCTGGGCAAGTCACTTAACCCCAGTTGCCTCACTAAAACAAAACAAAACAAACAAAAAAAGAAATTCCATGGAGATACAGATCACCAGTTATTGAGAATAAGCTTTGGGAGAAAAAGATGTAATGGGAAGTTCCTAGGTAATTGTGTTAAAATATATCCCAACTTAAAAAAACCAAAACAAAGCAAACCCCCCAGACCAACCAACCCTTGGCTTAATTAGAAAATTTTAAAGTAAAAAGTGGTTTCCCCTGAACACTGAGAAAACAGTTTACATTAAAAAGCACTTAACCTATGCTTGAGATTCATTCTCTTTACTTTATAAAAGCCTTTTGCATTCTCTCATTTGATCTTGTAATGTCAATAGAACAAATATTTTATAGATGAGGAAAGTGAGATTTTAAGGAGTTAAGTGATTTTTCAAGGTTACAAAGCCAGAGAATATTAGTAGTAAAATGCAGCTCAAGGGGCAGCTAGTTGGCGCAGTGGATAGAGCACCGGCCTTGGATTCAGGAGGACCTGAGTTCAAATCTGGCCTCAGACCCTTGACACTTACTAGCTGTATGACCCTGGGCAAGTCACTTAATCCCAACTGCCTCACCAAAAAAAAAAAATGCAGCTTAATACTTCTCCAATTACCTTTCCCTTGTAGGAAGGTTGCTTCCTATGGTAAGGCCTAAGAATTCTAATTGTTAAGTGGTGTGTGTGTACACATGTACACATATATAACGTACACATGTAAATTGATAGATATAGACATATATCTATATATGGAGGCCAAATACTGAACTTTCAAATAGATTTTTGAATTTCAGGTAAATTGTAATTTTTTCTTTTGGAGGGGAGGAAAATGTATGTGTTGGTCCAAGAAGGTGTCAGCTTTTTGTTTATATATTTGTTCATCAATAAAACTTATAATAAACTGATTTTGTTGTATACATAGTAATAATTATAGAGTTAAGTGTTTGCAAAGTTCTTAACATACATTATCTTATTTGAGTATTATAGTAACCCTGAAAATATTTTGAGTATTATCTCCATATTACAGTTGAGGGAATTGAGTTTAAGAGAAACTAAGTGACTTCTCAGTAGCCACACAGATAGTAGTATTAGAGGTGCAATTCCAGCCCAGGTTTTCATTACTCTAAAGTCCAGTGTTGTATCTACTTTAATTGAACTGCTTACAAATATTGAGAAAACCATGATTGAATCCTAGTTCAGAGTTAGCATCTTGGGTTATATTTAAGATTTAATTTATAATGTAAGCATTCTATCTAGGAGTACTTTAAAGGCAACTGCAACAGAGTGCTAGAGGTCTTCTGCAAGAGGTTAATAGATGGTCTTTTTTTTGTGTGTGTGAGGGAATTGGGGTTAAGTGACTTGCCCAGGGTCACACAGCTAGTAAGTGTTAAGTGTCTGAGGCCCGATTTGAACTCAGGTCCTCCTGAATCCAGGGTTGGTGCTCTATCCACTGTGCCATCTAGCTGCCCAGATGGTCTTTTTTTTGACAGAAGAGGGTAGAGATTTTGTGAGTGTACCCTAAGGCTTGGTCTTGTAGCACATTTCTACCCTGCTTCAGCTGTTTAATCTTCATTCATTCATTCATTCATTGCCATTTTATTTTATTGCTTATCTTTATTTAGATCACTTTGAGATGTGGGGAAAAAAGTTAATGGGTCCTAGTACCTGAGGGCTATAAAAAGAAAAATAGGAGAAAATTGAATATGTTCAAAAATTTTTTCCAAATAAGGCTTCCTTTTATAATTATATCTCTGGAAATCTAATTGAAGAATTGATATGGAAACAGAATTAAGGAGACATCTTTGTAGTTTGGGTTTGCCTAAATATAGTAGGACTTCATACCTAGAATCATAGACTCATACAGTGTTAAGGATAAAAGGTAATTTCAGTGATAGTAAATGATTAGTGTGATCTCATGCAGTGGTTTAGTATACGAAGTCTTATGTCCTTCCTATATAATTGCCTTCTTTCTGAGAAAGAAGAGAGTATTTAGTTATAAAAATTTAGGAACCAGAGATTACAGCAGCAATTGTTCAAAGATAGCTTTTTAGTAGCATAGTTGTTGGTGTAGAAAAGGATGAAGGTGTGATCAGTTCTTTTCATAGTATGCCCACTTATAGTCTGAAACTAGTTTTCTGCTTAACCTTGCTAATGATGGAGCCTCTTGGGATCTCTTCCCTCACTGCTGGCCTTGTATGAAAAAACTCACCAGCTTTTTGAGTACTGTACACCTAGCTGGTCTATCTAACTCCTGTTATACTGCAATGGTTAATATACTTTTCAGAGGATTGGCAGTGTTTGGAATCTTTGGAAAATTGTGGTGTATAAGAAAGGGTGTCCGAGCAGGATGGGACAATGGCAAAAGTTACATTTTTCAAAGAGGAAAGGGAATGGGGTCTTTAATAAAAAGCCAGTGAACTTAATTTTGATTTTTGGTGAAATTTTAGAATGTTATTTAAAGTATAGCTTGTGTGTAGTATAGATTCATCAAGGACAGATTGTGTCAGATAAACTGTTTTTTTTTTTTGGACACAGTTACTAGCTTGGGATCATGTTTTTTAAAAAAGAAATCTTTCAGTAAAGATTTTGACAAAAGTTTATCATGATAGGTTTTCTTTTAGACAAGTTTGAGAAATGTCATTTGAGCAGTTAAGTATCATAGTGGTAGGTCAGGAAGACCCAAATTCAAATTCTGCCTCAGGTAATTGTTAGCTCTATGAATTTGGGCCAGTCTGCCTCAGTTTCCTCATCCATATTAAAGAGATAATAGCAGTCATTTCATGAGGTTGTCTTAGGATCAAATGTAAAGTGTTTTGTAAATGTTAAAACCATCATGGTATGGATTAAAAACAGGTTGAATAACTAGACCCATAGTTTTCTGTCATGTTGGATGTTTCCAGTGTTGTATTCTTGGGCTTTGCTTTTATACTGTTTAACCATTTTAATCATTGATTTGAGAGAAGGCATAGGAAATATAAAGATGATTGACAGTGGTTGAAAAGGGAATGCTGTCCTGGATAATAAAATAGGATCTAAAATGGATCTTGATGTGCTGAATCTAAGAAGATAAAACGTAAAATAAGATGAAAGTCCTACATTTTGAAACACCAGCTGCTTAAATACAAGATGGCAGAGACCTGGCACACAATACTTGTTTGTGGAAAAGACCTAGAGGTCTGAGTCTGCCTTTTACATGTTCAGAAGATGGAAGTTAGGCCAAGTATCAAAGGATGAATATGAAGGCATAGTCCTCTAGGAATTGCAGTAGGAGCACTAAATCTCAGAATGATTTGAGGTTAGGGGAAAAAAGCAAAGGACAAAAAAGATAGTTTTTTGAGGGGAGGGAGGGTAGTTGAGTTACAATGAGGTTAAAAGAGGAGGATCATAGAAAGCACTAGAAGTTGGAGTGGATGGGTGAAATAAATAATAATGACAATAGAGAGAAAACGGTTCATCTTATTTTGCTTCTATTTTATCTGCTAAGGATAATATTTGGACAGGAAAGGACAGAAGGAAGATGGTGAATGATTAGTTGAGTAAAGCTATAGCAAGAGCACCAAGTTGCTTTTGACTTTGTCACCAGTCTTAGATGAGCAACATTCCATGGTATGATTCTAAAATAGGCAGATTTGGGTCTAGCACTACTGCCATTGATCTTTGAAAGAGAACAGTAGAGTGGGAGAAGTACCCCTGGATTAGAAAAGGGTAAATGTCCTGTGAGATTAAAAATTGGATATTAGATCATAAATCTCCCCTACTTAACCTTTCCCTTAATTTATCTCCCAGACTAGTAAATGGAAGAAGCTTTTGGTTTTCTAGATAGACCTTTTATTGTTATGGTAGTCACAAGGTGATGTTGATTAGAAGGATAGGAAAGTAGAAACACAATACAAATTGTCTTAAGTCTAAGCTTAGTCTATATTCCTTATAAAAACTCACCCAAACCTAAAGGTCACCTTTGGAGAGAGCGAGATCGTCAGGAGCCAGCCAAAAGCCCCACTCTCCACCCCAGAAGTCGAGTGCGCCGCAGGCAGTCTGACGTGCGCAGCAGGCGGACTGTTCGTCTCCTCCCCAAAAGGGTGGTCCTTCAAAAACTGGCGTCTTTCAGTTATCCTAACCGACTGTTAAAAAACTTTCATATTTTTTACCACAGTCCCAACTTTCTAAAATGAGAAAAAATAGAATCTGCAGTCTGTAGGTCAGTGAGTTTGACTTTTGACATCTGGCAAAAGCCATAAAAACATTTATTTATTAGATGGTCCATTAGTGACCATCTAGGAAAGGAAAAGATATTCACAAAGTGAGTCAGTATGGCTTCATAATTAACCTCAGTTCCTTTTTTTGGTTAGGGTTTCCAGACTGTTAAGTCAGGTGAATGTTGTAGATACAGTTTCCCTAAATTTTTAGTAAGCATTGACAAAATCTCTCCTGGTAGAGAGTAGGTTAGGGTGTTTTAAATGCATTTAAAACTTGTTGAATGGCTGAACTCAGAGTAGTCATTGTGTGATGTCAAGTTGGAAAGGAGGTCTTTAGTGGAGTGTACTAGGTTTGTGTGCTTAACCATGTATTTGTCAAACATTTTTTTGGGGATGGGGCAATGGGGGTTAAGTGACTTGCCCAGGGTTACACAGCTAGTAAGTATCAAATGTGCCACCTAGCTGCCCCCATTGTCAAACATTTTTATCAGTAACTTGGATAAAGGAATGCTTATTATATCTACAGGTGGCACAGATCTTGGAGGAATAGATAACAAGACCAGAAAGGGATATATTTGGCCCAGTCTTACATAATGAAACATAATAAGGATTAATGTAAAATCCTATAGAGGGTCCAACAAATGATTCTGTTTGCAGATGCATCAAAACTGTGGAACATTGCTGAGTTCCTTGAGACCAACAATTTTACTGAAGAATTCAGTGTCTGAACTTGAAAAGGGGCAGCTAGAGTGCTGGGCCTGGAATTAAATGACTTGAGTTCAAATGTGGCTTCAGATTACTAGCTGTTTAAACCTGGGCAAGTCACTTAACTCTGTTTGCCTCAGGTTCCTCGTCTGTAAAATGAGATAGAGAAGGAAATGCAAACCACTCCAGTGTCTGCCAAGAAAACTCCAAGTGGTGTCACAAAGAGTTAGAAATAATTGAAAACAATTGAACAAAAGCAAGAACTTGAAAAACAGAATGAAGAATGCCTTACTGTTTATTTAGTTATGCAATCTGTAGAGTTGGTCCATCATAACCTGACCTCATCCTATCTTTCCAGTCTTAATACGATTTATTCCCTTCACCTTTCCTAATGCAATCTGCAATCTTGTGACAATGGCCTCCTTGTTGGAGTGCATCTTCTGACTCAAGGAATTTTTTTTTCTGATTTTCTCCCTCCTTACCTTCAGCTCTGTTTTTTTTTCAAGTCTCAACTAAAGTCCCATCTCCTGCAAAAAGCCTCTCTCTAATTCTTCCTTAATCTTTGTGCCAATTTATTCTGTGACTGTCTTCTTTGTATATAGCTGTTTGCATGTTGTCTCCCCCATTCGATTGTATGCTCATTGATTGTTTTGCTCTTGTATCCTCAGTGCTTAGGTTGTTAGCTTAATACATTTTAGTTGATTGGTTGATTGATTAGATCTTGGAGTAATAGATTGCAGGTTGAATTGCCTTTGGGAAATCATGCAGTATTTTCTAATAGTTTCACATTTCTTCTTGAAATAAAGGCCCATCTTTCTTTTAAGTAGTTTAGCACTTTAAATCAATTTTCATAGACCTTTTTGTTTTTATATCACCTAATATCCTCCAGTACCATCATCTTTCCCCCTCTCAAGAACTAGCCTTTATAACAAAGAATTTTAGAAAATAAAGAGGGAAAAAAACCCATAGGAAAATCAATTTAATATATTAAAAAAATTTGACAGTGTTTACAAATGTCCTTGGTTCTGTAAAGGAGTTGGGAAATGGGTATCTCATCTCTCTTGGTGGGGAGCAGGCTTATTCTTTGGAAATTTTTTTTTTGGGGGGGTGAGGCAATTGGAGTTAAGTGACTTGCCCAGGGTCACACAGCCAGTAAGTGTCAAATGTCTGAGGTCGGATTGAACTCAGGTCCTCCTGAATCCAGGGCCGGTGCTCTATCCACTGTGCCACCTAGCTGCCCCTATATTCTTTGTAATTTTGCAATATTTGTTGTAGTTGTACTTCTTTCTTTAAGTCAGGAATATTTATCTTTGTGGGTTCAACTGTAGCCTTAGATATTTCTTAGCTATGTGACCCTGGGCAAGTCACTTAACCCTGTTTGCTTCAGTTATCTCAATTGGTAAAATGACCTAGAGAAGGAAATGGCAAACCATGCCTCTTTCGTTATTAAGAAAACCCCAAATGGGGTCACAAAGACTTGAACATGACTGAGCAACAATAATTACTGTGTATATTGTTTCTTTGGCTCTGCCTACTTAATCAGTTTGCTTGAGTTCATGTAAGTCTTTTTATGCGTCTCATGCTTTGCATACATTCATCACATTAGTCATAGAGTACAGTAATTTTTAGTACACTCATATTACCATTATTTGTTTAGTTATTCCCCAACCTGTGGAAATCTTTGTTTCTAGTTCTTTGCCACCACAGAAAGTGGTGCTACAAGTGTTTTGGTTTATATAGAGCCATTCTTTTTATTAATGACCTACTTGGTGGGGTGTGTGTGTGTGTGTGTGTGTGTGTGTGTGTGTGTGTGTGTGTGTGTGTGTATCTGTCTTAAAAATTAAAGGTTTTTTTGAACATGACAAACACCAATACATACACAAATTTCTGTATACAACGAAGTACAGTGAAAGAGGATTATGTATAAAACTGCAAAATTCCATTGCGTATTTTTAAAGCATTTATTTAGCATATTTGAAAACTGTCTTACTCATCTGTGTTTTCCTCTGAGCTTCCTCTTCCCTTATGTGCATTTTTCAGTTATTTTATTGATGCTTAGTGTAGATGGGCTAAATGCATTCACATATCGGCTGTTGGAAACTGTACATTTCATTCAGTATTTCTAGGGCATCGCTGACAAAAGAGTCAACCAGTTGGTTAGCAAGCATTTATTAAGCACTGTTATGTGTTAGCACCAAGCTAAGTGCTGGAAATGCAAATAGAAACAGAAAGAAAGACAGTCTTTGCCCTCAAGGAGTTTACATTCGAATGGGGAGAGATACTGAAAAGGTTGCTCAAAAAGTTGAGGGGGGGGAGAGAGAAAGGTAACTGATCAGGTGAGCTGGGGAGGGATGAGGTAGGGTGGGAAGGAGATGGAGGAAGAAGATACATGGCAGAGAGAACACTATGAAGATCAGTCAATAGTTCAGTCTGGAGAAAGATGAAGACGTTTTTGGCCCAGGCCTCTTTAGATGGGAGATTCTGGGAAGAATTAGTCAATTAGAAATTGAGGCCACAGTGGCAGAGGGTACTTCTAATGTGAGTAGTCCAGGAACAGATTTAGCTTCTAGGGTGAAGAGGGTTCTGTGGATCAGAAAATCCTATGGGGATGGATGAGATGGAGAAAATGTTTCATTAGTCCCATAGAGTTGTGGATTGGCCTTTGCATTGATCTGAGCTCTTAAGCATTTTGTGGTAGTTTGCTTTTATATGGTTTTAGTTATTGTACAAATTATTCTTCTGGATCTGTTCATTTCATTCTGCATGAGTTCATACAAGTCTTCCTAGGACTTTTTCAATGCCTTCCTTTTGTCTTTTCTTTCTTTTAAATTTTTTTGTCCTTTTGTCTTTTCTTAAAGTGCATTAATCCATTACATTCATCTACCAAAATAGGTTGTCATTCTCCATTTGGTAGGCATCCCTTTAATTTCCATTTATTTGCTATTATAGAAAGAGTTGCTAAAAACATATATTTATTCCTTGATCTCTTTGAGGTATATTTCTATTTGTGATATTTCTAGGATTAGGAGTATAAATAGTTTTTTGGGCATAGGTGCACACTTCCATGTCTGGACTAATGCTCAGCTCCACCAGCAGTGCATGAATGTGCTTGTTGTCCTTCAACTTTTCCAACATTTGTCATTGCCAGTCTGATGGTTGTGAAGTAGAATCTACATTGCTTTAATTTGCATTTCTTTATTTTTAATGTAAAAACTTTACCATATGGTAAGGAATTGGAAATTGAGGGGATGCCCATCAATTGGGGAATGGCTGAACAAGTAATGGAATTCTATTGTGCTGTAAGAGACGATGAGCAGGCAGATTTCAGAGAAAGCTGGAAGGACTTGCATGAATTGATGATGAGTGAGAGGAGCAGAACCAGGAGAACTTTGTACACAGTATCAACAACATTGTGTCTTGATCAACTGTGATAGACTTGATTCTTCTCAGCAATACAGTGGTCCAAAATACTTCCAAAGGACTCATGGTGGAAAATACTCTATAAATCCAGAAAAAAAAAAACTGTTGAATCTGGATGCAGATTGAACCATACTATTTCTATTGGGTTTTTTTGTTGTTGTTTTTCTTTTTTGAGATTTTTCCTTTTTGCTCTGATTCTTCTCTCATTACATGACTAATGCAGAAATACGTTTAATGTGATTGTACATATATAACCTATATCAGATAGCTTACTTGCTGTCTTGGGGAGGGAGAGGTGGGATGGAGAAAAATTTGAAAGTAGAAATCTTATAAAAACATTGAAAAATATCTCTAAATGTAACTAGAAAATAATAAAATGTTTATATGGGGAAAACATTACCATATTAGTCATTTTGTACAAGAAAACTTGAATAAAAGAAAAAATGAAAGAGTAAAAAATAGCATGCTTCAGTCTGTGTTCAATCAATATCAGTTCTTTCTTGGGAGGTGGATTGTATGTTTCATCATTAGTCCTTTGGATTGTCTTGGATCATAGTATTGCTGAGAATAGTTATCATTCACAGTTCTTCATCAAATATTGCTATTATTGTGGACAACATTCTTGCTTCTGCTCACTTCACTATACATCAGTTCATACAAGTCTTTCCAGGCCTTTCTGAAATCATCCTGCTTGTCATTTCTTATTGCACAATAATATTCCATCACCTTCACATATCACAGCTTGTTTAGCCATTCCCCAGTTGATGGGCATTCCTTTGATTTCCAATTCTTTGCCACCACAAAAAGAGTTACTATAAATATTTTTGTACAAATAGCTCTTTTTCTCTTTTGGGGAATGTCTTTGGGATATAAACCTAAGCAGTGGTATTGCTGGATTAAAGAGTTGCATTTCTTTAATTATTAGTAATTTGGAGCATTTTTTTCATGTTCTCGATAGCACGTATTTCTTCCTTGTTCATGTGCTTTGGCCATTTAGCTATTTGAGAATGGCTCTTGTTTCAGATTGTGAATTTAAAAAATTATTCTGAAAACTTCATTTCTGTATAATTGCTTTCTTTTGTAATCTTATCTATTTTATTTTATGCATTTAAAAAGTTATTCAAAGGATTCCAGAGACCTCTCCAGACTGTCCAAGGATTACATGACATGAAAAAGGGTTGAGAACATGTGCTATGCTTAGGACACATGCATCTTACACTCCTTCAATAACCTTTAATTGAGGTATGGAGTGGGGGAAGGAAGGATAGAAACAGGAATAAGAGGTTACCTCCTTGTGGAAGAAGAAGGTAGGAGCAGTGTCTAGTGGCATCTCACTTGTCATAATCCAGAAGAGACAGAAAGCCATACCTCTCTACCTATGTTAAATTGTTGGGTGGAGGACAAACCTGCAGGAGAAGTAAACTATTTTTAATCTTTTCAACCACTGGAAGGGAAAGGCTTGGGCTAAAGCAAGCATCACACATAGCAAAGACCAAATGACATTCGATTCGAGCTTGTTAGTTACAGCCACTTTATTCATGGCCATTTATCTAGTTGGATACTGGCAGTGTTACTTAGCTGCCCTGGGTTTCCCCTCCAGGGAATTCTATCTTCCTCTGCATTTTGTAAGGATAACTTTTTTGGAGATACTTCAAAGAGAACCATTACTAATGAATTCTACTAAATGTTCTAAAATATTGAAATCCTAAGAAAGCCAGAGGGTCAGATCTGATCTTCACAGTGGTAGGTCAGAAACCCTTTCATTGTCTTGTTTAAAACACAGGAAGGTATGTAATTTGTTCAGCAGTCTTTTTTTTTTTAATTCTCAAAAGTTGTGCTCATATTAATACTTTCTACACCTTTGTGGATGTAAAAAGCCAAACCCCATAAACCAAAACGATTATGTAGCGAGGGAGACAATCCAGATTTGTACAAAATAGTCTGTTTAAAACTGTTTAAAAGCTAATTTATAGTTTGAAAAGGAAGACAGATTAGATTTATAGGTAGTTCTTAAGAAAGCTCTGATTTGATTTGTAGATTTTAATTTATAACTGCATTAAAATGACTTTACTTAAGAAGCACAGCAGTAAGCTGACAACCTTTGCATTTGTTTTTGAAGGTGTATTTTAATTTCTGATTGGATTAATCTTATAGTTGGATGGTGATAAAACAACACCTGGGTAACCAGAAGGCAGTTTTTCTATGAGTTAATAGAGACACTGCCCCAAAGTGACTTTGAATTAGGTTAAAATTTTTGTGTTTATCAAGATTCTTTCCATTAAAAAGTGATGAAATATATCATGGAGATCACATATCACAGAATCTCTAGAATTGGAAGTGCCTTCTGGTCACTTAGTAATACCCTTAATCAAACACTAGAGTTCCCTCTGTTATATATTTGACAGGTGGTCATCTTGAAGGCAGCCCTTTACTGCCAGACAGCCCACTATACTTTGAGATAACTTGGTTATGGAAGTCTTTCTCTACATCAAGCTTAAATTTGCTCCTTTGTAGCTTTCATCCATTGCTTTTCCTTTTATATTCTAGAGCCAACTAGATAAGATCCTTATTCTGCATGACAGCTTTTCATATATTTGTCATTTTTGTATTTTCTAAACTAAATATTTCCGGTTCCTTTAGCCAGTTTTCAGCTTATAATGACATGAGCTTGAGGACCATCACCGTCCTAATTGTACTACTGTGAGGCAGTGGGTGGCAGAGTGAATAGAGTGTTGGGGCTGGAGTCAGGAAAACCTGAGCTCAAATTCTCCCTTAGATACTTATTAGCTATGTGACCCTGAACAATTCACTTAAGCTGTTTGCCTCAGTTTCCTTTACTGTAAAATGGGAATAATAGCACCTGCCTTCCAGGATTGCTTGAAGACCTTAGGCAATGGGGAATTCAGCATGTAGTGAGAATGAGAAAGAACAGATGGGCATGTGTGGTGTATTGCACTTCTTTCCTTGAAGTATTCAAGTACTTTGAATAATGAGTGGTTAGGGTAGGGACAGGGGAGGTCTGTGAATCCATGTATGCATCAGGCATTGCCATTTTGGTTTTTATTTTGCTGGAACAACTTGGATCACATCAACCAAATGTTTTCGTTCTTTGAAAGTTGCAAAATTGCACCAGCCAGTTTAATAAAAGGCCTCAGCATGATAGCCAATATATTTGTTGTAGGTTAGATAAGTAATAAACGTTATTGTTAGCCTATTTTTACATGTATCTATTCTGTTGTCATTAATAAAACATATTCTATATTTTCTATAATTTGTTATAAATATAATTTTTAAAAAAACAATGGACCATCATGTATAATATATATTGACTGTATGTATTTTACAGGTGTTAGAAGAATACTAATGATGTGCATATTAGGAATTGTTTACTAAGAAGTTTTTGCATTTATATTTCAGATTTTCTTCAAAATAAAGGAAGACATTGGCAATAATTTAAATCACTTGTAGGGCACAAATATTTCCAAACAGCAAATGTGTTAATGCTGTTACAGTTGGTTTGTTAGGATTAAAAATAAAATTTGATAAATTGTTATTTCCTGTTTGTTTCACGTTGTAGCAAAATTATCCTGAATATACAAGGTGGTTGTTTTTTTTTTTGGGGGGGGAGGGCGGGACAATGGGGGTCAAGTGACTTGCCCAGGGTCACACAGCTAGTGTCAAGTGTCTGAGACCGGATTTGAACTCAGGTCCTCCTGAATCCAGGACTGGTGCTTTATCCACTTCACCACTTAGCTGCCAATATACAAGTTTTGAAAGAACATTATCATGTATGATTGGGCTAACCAGGAGCTTGTTTAGTAAGATATCTACTGCAAAGTTGTGATGCAGTTCTTGTGAAACCTGTTTGGTTGACTCTTTCTCAGAATAATATTTTTAAATGAATAAAATACACAAGATTACAAAGGAAACTAATTATATTGAAATATAGTTGTCAAAATATTTTTAAAAACATTTCTAGAACCCAGAAGTCTATTATACCTTTTAAAAATACAGATGAGGAAATTGAGACCTTGAAGAGCTGTGACTCCCTCTAGGTCATAAGGAACCTTTTAATTAGTTATGTAAAGACTATATGATTCTCTCTTACTCCCTATGGAAATTCTTACTTAAAATTTGTTATTCTTATAATTCAATATAGCTGTTAATTTCTGTGTCAAACATGCTAACCCTGCACCCCTGAAATAATAATAATAATGATAATAATGATGATGATAATAATAATAATAAATAAAAGCAGGTGATGTTATTATCTGAACTTTTGGTCGCTTACAAATTTGAAAATGCCTTTAATGTTTATGTACAGACTGTAAGAGACTTGAGAAAACTATTACAACCTTAATTATTCTGAAATATGTTCAAATAATATATAGCCTCACTATCATTTGATTTGTAATTTTGTAGGTGGAAGCCAGGTTTAAAATAACTCAGTAAAACAGTACTATCTGAACTTAAATAATTTGATTGAAGTTTCTGTTTTTAGGGTATACTCTGTACTTCTATTTGTTTGAGTTTATTAAGTCTCAATAAAATAAAGCATCTTTTTTTTTTTTTTTTGTGGCAATCAGGAGGGAAGTGAATGAGTTTTCTGTGTTTAAGCCAGTTGATGTCCTCAAGGGACATTTCCCTCCCCCCCTCCCCAATATGCTAAGAGAACTTGTCTAGGTAATCTGCTAACAGGTATTACTGCAAACCTGTGGGATGAGGGAATCTGGACTTGTTAGGCTATAAGTACACTACTAAGGCTGAAGAATTGGGTAGTGGTGTATTTTAATTACACTTAAATATTGTAATTCATGTTTAGAGAAATTGGGCAGTTTTTCTGCTAAAAGTATTTTCTCTTTTAAAATATTTGTGACACAGTATTATCCCATGCTTGACCCTTAGGGCACTGCAGAAGTGACACTCTAGTGGAAGCAGCCCAAATGAGTTTATGTTCTGCCTTTCTGAATTCAGCCTGCAGCATGGGAGCATATCACTGTTAGCCAGAGAAAGACTGTAATACCTGAGTTGCCCACCAGCTAATATTCTTCTTGAGACATAAGAAGAGCAAGTAAGTAGCTAACTAAGATCCTTGCTGGCCCATACATGGTGTAGACTTCCCAAAGACTATAAAAATCCACTCCAGTCAAATGCCTTGGCTGCTGCTGCTGCTTCTTCTTTTTTTTTTTTTTTTGGTCTTGTTTTGTTTTGGTGAGGCAATTGGGGTTAAGTGACTTGCCCAGGGTCACACAGCTAGTAAGTGTGTCAAGTGTCTGAACTCAGGTCCTCCTGAATCCAGGGCCAGTGCTTTATCCACTGCGCCACCTAGCTGCCCTTGGATTCTTTTTAAACTCAAGAGTGGATTTGGAATTTAGCTCAGACTGGAATACTGCTCATTTTTTTCTTTTTTCTTTTTTGGTGAGGCATTTGGGGTTAAGTGACTTGTCCAAGGTCCCACAGCTAGTAAATGTCAAGTGTCTGAGGCAGGATTTGAACTCAGGTCCTCCTGACTCCAGGGCCAGTGCTCTATCCACTGTGCCACCTAGTTGCCCCTCAAAATATTTTTTTTTAAATGAAATCTATAGCTCTATAGCCCCCACCCCGTATTTTAAATCTGCTTTCTATGGTCATGACCTCACAGTCACAGGACTCAGATTCACAAAGTGATGTGACTACATAGTTATTGGACATAACAAGTAGTTTATAAGAGTGCCAGACTTAGAGTTAGGAATTCCCAAGTTCAAATCCTGTCTTAAACACAACCTGTGTGAACCTGGCCCAGTCACTTATACTTTCTGTGCCTCAGTTTCCTCATCTGTGAAATAGAGATTATAGCCCCTATCTATTGTAGAGGATTTATCAGATCTCCCCCCCCTTCTCTCTCTCTCTCTCTCTCTCTCACACACACACACACACACACACACACACACACATTTGGTAAATCTTAATATTATTAGCAATTTTATTGTTAGTATAATTGGTAAATTTAGAAGGAACAATGTTAAACACTTTTCTATGAAACCATCCAGTTATTTCTTTTTTTCTTTTTCTTTTTTAAAGCACAGAGTGCCTGCCTCCTTTTTATTTTATTTTATTTTTTTTGTGGGACAGTGAGGGTTAATCTATTGAATCTATTTCCAGTTTTGTTGGTTTGAGGGGATAAAAGGCATGATATGCACAGTTGAATAACTATTTGGAGAGTTAATTGCTGTCTAGTTTGGTTGGATCAGTTCACAGTTTCACCAGAAACTTTTTTTGTCAACATTCCCAATTTGATGGTTGTGAAGTAGAATATCAGAGTTGTTTTAAATCCACATTTTTCTAATCATTTGTATTTTGGAGCATTTTTTTTATATGGCTCTTCTTAGAATGGATTTTCTTCCTTAGAAAATTCCCTTTTCATATTCTTAGATGATTTTTCATTTGTAGAATAACTCTTAATCTTTGTATTTGAATTATTTCCTTATATATCATGAAAATGAGATTTATCAGAGAAACTTTCTATGAAGATCACTTCCCAGTTACGTTTTCCTTTTGAATTTTAGTTACATTGGTTTTCTTTGTTCAAACACTTAATCTTTTTTGTAATCAAAAGTGACCATTTTATCTTGATAATCTCATTCCCTAATTTGGTTACAAACTCTTCCTCTACCAATAGACCTAAAAGGTAATTTCTTTTAATTTGTTTCTGATATGTTCTTTTATATTTAAGTTAGGAACTTTTCTTACTCTCCAAGGTGAGATGTTGGACTACACTCACTTTATACCAGACAGAATTCCATTTCTTCCAGCAAATCTTGTCAAATAGTTGAACTGTTTCCCGTGTAATTCCTCCCCCTTTGCTTTTCCTGTTCTTCAGGGGTGGTAAAAGGAATTTCTGAGCCAATTAAAACCACAGACCTTTGAGAAGGAATGGCATAAGTGTCTATGTGTTGAACCTTAGCTCTAGAGAATTCCGTGGTAGAAAGTTTTGAGAACAGCCATTCCTGTTTTATTCACCAATTTGCCAGTTTGAGGACTCAGGCCTCTTCCTCCTTTTCCAGTTTTCTCCAGGATTTGGGCAGTCTCCATAGTCTCATTCTCGTGTTCTGTGGAGTTTCAGGTGACAGCAGCAGTGGTCTTCTGCAGACCACATGGAGGTTGCTCTGATCTCTCTTTGAAATACCTATGTAGTGATCATCCAGTCCATCTTCAATGAAAACCACCATTCTTCCCAGCTTCCTTATATGGAGAGCAAGAAATTTGAATCTTAAAGATAGCAGGTAGAAAAAGACCCCAGATCTGTATACCAGATTGCTGTATGGTACTTTTGGCCCTATCTCATGGCTTTCTACCTGTTGTGAAAGCATGCTCTGACTGTAATTTTAGATGGTGTTTGAGAGTTGCAGTGGCTTAAACATGAATCACCAAGCAGGTCTGTCTCCAAACTTAGCTGGACTGGTCTCTAGATAATTATCATGCAGGTTGTCACCAGGCCCACAAGAAGTTTATCCAAGTTGAACAAGACCTGCTACCAGAGTTTGCACTTCACTGACCCAGGAGTCAACCTTCATACCCTGAAGAGGCAATAGTAGAACTTTGGGTAGAGAGGCTGTGGTTGATATTGATATGCCACTTTTGTGTTAAAGCTATATAGAAAGTAAAGTAAAAACCAAGGAAGGTTAAATTTGTGTACAGTATAAGAATACTTTGTTTTCTTGTCTTCTGTTTCCTTGAGAGGTGACACTGTACAGGTAGAAATGAAGATCAAGGGAAGAAATTAAAGAATAATCTCTAGGGGCAGCTAGATGGCAAAGTGGATAGAGCACCAACCCTGGCTGGAGTCAGGAGTACCTGAGTTCAAATTCAGCCTCAGACACTTACTAGCTATGTGACCCTGGGCAAGTCACTAAACCCCAACTGACTCCCCCCATCCCCTCCCCCCCAAAAGAATCATGATCTCTGATTTGAGACTTTTATAGATTATCCTCGTTAGCGCATCTTAATTTATTATCCTCAGTCTATACTCTTATGAAGTGAAATTCTAGCCTTTTCTGCACTAGTTTTCTTGTCCCTTATTTGAACTTTGGAAAATTGAGAGTTATAATAGTCTCAAAAGAATGTTTTTGCCTGAAACTTGATTGTCCTGTAGCAAGTCTAAAGGAAGGAGAGTTTTCCCCCTTGGAATCAATTTGTTGTTATCTTCTACACTGCTTAATCAGTAGACATTGATTGTGTAGCTGGACAATGACCCTAGCTCATGTTGTTTCCTCTTCAAGCTACTAGGATTTCAAATCCTAGGCTCTCTAGGTCTTTCAGAATAAAGAACCTTGGTTAATTTTCTTTATTTTACCTTTGATGTGAAATCCATTTAGGTTTTCTGTTGGTGGAATTTTGATGACGTAGAGGATTGAACTGTACTAGAGACTGCTTGTCTTCTTTTTTTTTTTTGGTGAGGCAGTTGGGGTTAAGTGACTTGCTCAGGGTCACACAGCTAGTAAGTGTCAAGTGTCTGAGGCCGGATTTGAACTCAGGTCCTCCTGAATCCAGGACCAGTGCTCTATCCAATGCACCACCTAGCTGCCCCTTGTCTTCATTTTCTGACAAATTTTAAACTTTATTTTATACATTGCTACAGTTCTTGAGGGAGATTGATAGCTACACCTAGATTGCAGACTTTTCCCCTTAGTTTATCCTTTCGTGTTGCACAGTGACTACATCTGCTGTATTTGAAGGTCATTATAACCTATTGTCTTAATTTTTCTTCATATCGTTCTTTAACAGACATAGGAGATAATTTTCCTTATTTCCAGTGTCCTTCAGTTTGGTATTAGTTATGTCTACCTTTGTGCTATCTTTGAGAGAACAACAGCTGATAATTGCATTCTGAAAATCAAACTGCTTAACAGTTTAACATTCATTGTCAGTATTTGATCTTCTTTAAGTATACAAGATATTCTTTTAAAAGGATAATTGAAAAATATTGTTATTTGTAGGCCTTTAATGATTTTACAGATATTTTCCTTCTAGATAAATTACTTTTTATTTTTTCTCTTTGCTTTTAAAAATAAAAAACCCTAAAAGTTTAAAATAATATAAGATTTCCCCTATATAAGGTCTATATGTTGAGAAAGAATCTTATGGCCAGAGGAAATCTTAGAGCTGAGTCTAATGCCCCTATTTTACGATAGAAAAATTGAGATATGGGAGAAGTTAAGTGACTTGTGGGAAATCACACCATTAGTTGAGATAACCCTTGTCTCTTGGTCTAGTTGTCTTTCTACTATTTTAAGCTACCAGAATGACTGCATTTCAAATAACTATAATTGGGAAATATACCTGAATAATATTTCTTTAAATATACTCCAGCATCTTCAGATTTCTAGACAAGGTTCTGTTGCCCAGAGCTTATTAGCACCTGGACAAAGCCTACTATCTTAAATTAGATTATAATTATGGGGTGAATTTATATCTGATTGATATACTCTAATTCAGTGAAAGGGTTGAAGTGATTTAGTAGTTTAAAGTAGTTTGCTCACTTCACTCAGCATCAGTTCATATAAGTCTTTCCAGGTTTATCTTTTTTTTTTTTTTAGTGAGGCAATTGGGGTTAAGTGACTTGCCCAGGGTCACACAGCTAGTAAGTGTTAAGTGTCTGAGGCCGGATTTGAACTCAGGTACTCCTGACTCCAAGGCCAGTGCTCTATCCAATGCACCACCTAGCTGCCCCTTGTCTTCATTTTCTGACAAATTTTAAACTTTATTTTATACATTGCTACAGTTCTTGAGGGAGATTGATAGCTACACCTAGATTGCAGACTTTTCCCCTTAGTTTATCCTTTCGTGTTGCACAGTGACTACATCTGCTGTATTTGAAGGTCATTATAACCTATTGTCTTAATTTTTCTTCATATCGTTCTTTAACAGACATAGGAGATAATTTTCCTTATTTCCAGTGTCCTTCAGTTTGGTATTAGTTATGTCTACCTTTGTGCTATCTTTGAGAGAACAACAGCTGATAATTGCATTCTGAAAATCAAACTGCTTAACAGTTTAACATTCATTGTCAGTATTTGATCTTCTTTAAGTATACAAGATATTCTTTTAAAAGGATAATTGAAAAATATTGTTATTTGTAGGCCTTTAATGATTTTACAGATATTTTCCTTCTAGATAAATTACTTTTTATTTTTTCTCTTTGCTTTTAAAAATAAAAAACCCTAAAAGTTTAAAATAATATAAGATTTCCCCTATATAAGGTCTATATGTTGAGAAAGAATCTTATGGCCAGAGGAAATCTTAGAGCTGAGTCTAATGCCCCTATTTTACGATAGAAAAATTGAGATATGGGAGAAGTTAAGTGACTTGTGGGAAATCACACCATTAGTTGAGATAACCCTTGTCTCTTGGTCTAGTTGTCTTTCTACTATTTTAAGCTACCAGAATGACTGCATTTCAAATAACTATAATTGGGAAATATACCTGAATAATATTTCTTTAAATATACTCCAGCATCTTCAGATTTCTAGACAAGGTTCTGTTGCCCAGAGCTTATTAGCACCTGGACAAAGCCTACTATCTTAAATTAGATTATAATTATGGGGTGAATTTATATCTGATTGATATACTCTAATTCAGTGAAAGGGTTGAAGTGATTTAGTAGTTTAAAGTAGTTTGCTCACTTCACTCAGCATCAGTTCATATAAGTCTTTCCAGGTTTATCTTTTTTTTTTTTTTGTGAGGCAATTGGGGTTAAGTGACTTGCCCAGGGTCACACAGCTAGTAAGTGTTAAGTGTCTGAGGCCGGATTTGAACTCAGGTACTCCTGACTCCAAGGCCAGTGCTCTATCCACTGCGCCATCTAGCTGCCCCAGGTTTATCTTGTCAGCCTAGTCATCATTTCTTATATAACAAACACAGTAGTATTCCATTATAATCATATACCACAACTCATTCAGCCATTCCCCAATTGATGGCCATCCCCTCCACTTCCAACTCACAAAGTGATATTCTTACAAAACCATTGATTCTTGGGGGCAGCTACATGGCGCAGTGGATAAAGCACCAGCCCTGGATTCAGGAGGACCTGAGTTCAAATCCAGCCTCAGACACTTGACACTTATTAGCTGAGTGACCCTGGGGATGTCACTTAACCCTCATTACCCCACAAAAACCCCCCAAACCATTAATTCTCTTGCTTAAAAAGGTCCAAATTACTCTCTGAGATAAAAATGTATATTCTGTGTCATTAAAGACTTCACAGTTTGGCTATAGCTTACCTTTTCTGATATAATGCATATTGTACTATATGTTTTAACTGACTTATTCCATCTCCCAATTCGTTTTTGAATTCAGACTGTCTTATTCCTGAAATATAATCAGTCAGTCAAGAAACATTTACTAAGCTCCAATTCTGTACCCTGTACTGTGCTAAGCACTGGGGATACTAAGGCAAATGACAGTCTCCGTCCTTAAGAATTTTATAATCTAATGGAGGAATTCTTCAGTTGCCTTGGTATCTATCTTTAGCTTCTTTAAAAATTCAGCTCAAGGGGCAGCTAGGTGGCGAAGTGGATAGAGCACCAGCCCTGGATTCAGGAGGATCTGAGTTCAAATGTGGCCTCAGGCACTTAACAATTACTAGCTGTGTGACCCTGGGCAAGTCACTTAGCCCCAATTGCCTCACAATAAATAAATAAATAGATAAACAAACAAATCAATAAGTATATAAATTCAGCCCAAGTTCTAAAAGAGGCTGATTTTAAAGCTTTCCCTTTCCCCAAGTGTTAGTGGTGTGTATGTATATTTGGTGATATGTTTCCTACAATAAAATATAAGGTCTCTGAGGGGTGCTTTGTGTTTTAATTACTTGTCCTGACAGTGTAGTCAGCTCTAGACATTTTCATTTTTTCAGGCACTCACCATTGAAATAAAAATGGAGCTAATAAGAAGTTTCTATAGGTATACCTAGTGCTATTAAGGAACTCGATTTAAGATTAAAGATAGAGAAATATGTTAAATATTCTTATGTGTATGATGTTTGTTATTTATTATCAGTAATTGTGAGAACAATTACTGACAGGGTGAAGCTTATAGGACACCAGAGAATAGTTATTTTTTGTTGTTGTTGTTGTTTTTTTTTTTCAGTGCAATGGGAGTTAAGTGACTTGCCCAGGGTCACACAGCTAGTAAGTATCAAGTGTCTGAGGCCGGATTTGAACTCAGGTACTCCTGAATCCAGGGCCGGTGCTTTATCCACTGTACTACCTAGCTGCCCCCAGAGAATAGTTTTTGTTGTTGTTGTTGTTGTTGTTGTTGTTGTTGTTTTTGTGGGGCAATGAGGGTTAAGTGACTTGCTCAGGGTCTTATAGCTAGTAAGTATCAAGTGTCTGATGCCGGATTTGAATTTAGGTACTCCTGAATTTAGGGCCAGTGCTTTATCAGTTGCGCCACCTAGCTGCCCCTGAGAATAGTTTTTAAATGCCTAAAATACAATTTGTAGGAGTACCAATTTTATATTGAAATACATTTATGAAAATATTTCTTAAAAATGAATTCAAAGACCGTAGGTTAAGAACTTCTGCTCTATACTAAGACATGTATCTTGTCTCCTTGGTATGAATGGCATTTTGAAGCAAAAAAATCTGTTATTAGATTACTGAAATATGAAGTGTTTAAACAAATTTAATCCACTGTATGCAGTTTTCTAATTGAATTGAAGGATGCTAGAAAACTGGAAAGGTGTTTAGGACAGGTTTTGGATGGGGAGGAGGAAGGAACAGGTTATGAAATTCCTTGAAGACAAAAAGAGGATTTGATGTTTAAAACTTGGAGGTGACTGGGAGCTACTTATTGAATAGGAGAATGACAAGGTTCTGACCTTGATATAAAGTACTCCTGAGGTCCAGAGCCAGTGCTCTATCCACTGCGCCACCTAGCTGCCCCTGATAATTCATTTGTATCAAGGATATTGTCAAGTTACATTTCAGGAGAATGTTAGGCAACAGCGAGTTCCTACCTAGAAAAAAAGCTCTTTTAGATTGTGAATGATTATCAGGTCATAATAAGTTGGGGTTTTTAATTTGGAACTGCAAGAGATCATCATAGGTTCATAGGCATGGAGGTGGAAAGAGCCTTAGAAGTCATCTAGGTAAATCTTCCCATTTTACAGATGGAGAAAAAGAAGCCAAAGGAGATTTATTTACTCAAGCTCATTTAGGTTGCAAAATGTCAGAACTGGGATTTGAACTTCGTGCTCTTCAAAGCATTGTTTTTTTCTTTTTATTCATGTCTAAAAATTGAAGAAGAAACTATCTTCTAATTTTTTGGGGGGAAGGTTGTGGGTTTTTTTTTTTTTTTGGCGTGTGCAATGAGAGTTAAGTGACTTGCCCAGGGTCACACAGCTAGTAAGGTGTCAAGTGTCTGAGGATGGATTTGAACTCAGGTCCTCCTGAATCTAGGGCCAATGCTTTATCCACTGTGCCACCTAGCTGCCCCATCTTCTAATTTTAAGAAGAAATAAATATAGGAAAAGCAGTATCATCATTAAACCAAATAATTGTTATTCCTATATACACACAGCATAATATGTATAGCTTGCTTTATTAATGTAGGAAGAAATGAAAGAAGTGAACTTTTACTGTGAAATTGAAAAATATGGTTTTCAAAATATTTTTAAAAATTTTATAATAGTAGATTGTTTTTGCTTTGAATACAATGAACTCAAGACTAATAGTTTTTTCTAACTTGAGTTGAATAAATATAATTATACTTCTTACATTATAGATTCTCTCACTCCCCTACTCTCCTTTTTAGTGTGGTCAGTGGCAAAGTAGATATTCTTGAACTGTGTTCAAAATGTCTCACCTTTGACAGTTAAATTGATATATATTTTTTTCTTAATATGCTAGGAATCTTGATATTCTCATTCAATAAACTAATGGAAGCAGATAGTCTTTTTTTTTAAAAAAGATTTTTGTTGATAACTCTTTTTCATTTTACCAGACTGTTTTTTTTTCAAATTACATGTAAAGATAGTTTTCAACATTTACTTTTGTAAAATTTTGAGTTCCAAATTTTTCTCCCACTTTTCCTTCCCTCTTCCCTCCTGAAGACAGCTAGCAATCTGATATGTTATACATTGCAATCTTGTTAAACATATTTACGCATTAATCATATTGTAAGAGAAGAGTCAGAACAAAAGGGAAAAAAACGCAAGAAAGAATAAACCATAACAAAAGTGAAAATAGTGTTTTGATCTGCATTCAGACTCCATCATTCTTTTTCCTGCTTGTGGAGAGAGCATTTTCCTTTCATGAGTCTTTTGGTTTTGACATTGTCTTGGTTCATTGTACTGCTGAGAAGAGCTAAGTCTCACTAATACATCACAAAATGTTGTTGATACTGTGTACAATGTTCTCTTGGTTCTGTTCATTTCCCTCAGCATCAAATCATGCAAGTCTTTACAGGTTTTTCTGAAATCTGCCTACTTTTTCTTTCTTTCTTTCTTTCCTTTCTTTTCTTTCTTGGCAATGAGGGTTAAGTGACTTGCCCAGGGTCATGCAGCTAGTAATTGTCAAGTATCTGAGGCCAGATTTGAATTCTGGTCCTCCTGAATCCAGGACTGGTGCTTTATCCACTGCGCCACCTAGCTTCCCGCCCCCCCCCCCCCATACAGCACAATAGTATTCCATTACATTCATATACCACAACTTGTTTAGCCATTCGTAAATTGATGGGCAGACCTATAATTTCCACTTCTTTGCCACCACAAACAGAACAGCTATACATATTTTTGTACATGCAGGTCTTTTTCCCCCTTTCATGATCTTTTTAGATTATAGACCTAGTAGAGGTATTGCTTTGTCAAAGGGTATATACAGTTTTATAGCCTTATGGGCATGGTTCCAAATTGCTCTCCAGAATGGTTGGATCAATTCATAGCTCCACCAACAGTGCATTAGTGTTCAAATTTTCCCATATCTCCTCCAACATTGATCATTTTCCTTTTTTTTTCATATTAGCCAATTTGGATAGGTGTTCGGTGGTACCTCAGAGTTGTTTTAATTTGTATTTCTCTGATCAGTAGTGATCCAGAGCATTTTTTTTCATATGATTATAGATAGCTTTGATTTCTTTATCGGGAAATTTCCTGTTCAAAAGATATATTATTTGTTTTGGTTTTGGGGGGGCCAGGGCAGTGAGGGTTAAGTGACTTGCCCAAGGTCACACTGCTAGTAAGTGTCAAGCATCTGATATCTGTTTTGAACTCAGGTTCTCCTGAATCTAGGGCTGGTCCTTTATCCACTGTGCCACCTAGCTGTCCCCTGTTCATATCCTTTGACCATTTATCAATTGGGGAATAACTTGTATCTTTATTAATTTGACTCACCTCTCTATGTATTTGAGAAATGAGACCTTTATCAAAGATTCTTGTTTCAAAAATTCTTTCCCAGTTTTCTGCTTCTCTTATAATCTTGGTTACATTAGTTTTGTTTGTGCAAAAACTTTTAAATTTTATATAATCAAAATGATCTATTTTGCATTTTGTATTACTCTCTATATCTTCTTTGGTCTATCCATATCCCTAGCATATTCTAAGTAAAACATCATCTTCAGTGAGTAGTGATGGCTTTGTTACCTCTATATCTATTTTTTTTGCCTTTAATTTCTTTTTCTTACTGCTATTGCTAGGATTTCTAGACTTGTATCAAATAATGGTGAGGAGAGTGGACATTTCTTGTTGTATTCCTTCATTTTTTAGGTAGGTACAGGCTGTATACTTTTTATCCTCAGGCAACTCTTAACTCTCTTAAAACTACAAATTATCGTTTCATTCTTTGTTGGTGGGTAGAGTTCCCACATAGGGGTTCTTGATTTATTGACATGTTTTATTTTAATCGGTTTGGCCCAGTGTTGTGACAGCTGTCATGATCTTTTTGAATTCTTACTGTCATCCAGTGCTGTAGCTATTTCTTCTGTAGATTTGCTTAATAGCACTTTGGAAGTGATTAAATATAGGGGCTGTGATGGATATTACCAGCCTAGTTGCTGTTCCTAACACCACAGCACATGTCATATCTTGTCTCCTGTCTCTAAGCACTGGTTGTCTCCTTTCTCCTGGAAGACTCTGCCTGCTCGGCACAGCCTTATATTATATTGAGGGCTAAATTCTCTTATTTTTCTGTTTGTATCTCAGTACTTTCACATCTTTGGTGTCTCATATCTGCTTGTTGATCGATCATTATAAATAGGCCTGATTGTGTCATTTGTCCAGGATAGAATTTGAATGAAAAGTTTGGATAAATGTAGAATTAAAGAACCAGCTGATAGAAATTAAAGTTTTCATAGCTTTCAGTTCAAGAATAAAACTTTATTTGAAATTTGTAGGATCCACAATTTAGATGGTAAACTCACAACATTTAAAAGATTTCATTTCAGTTGTTTTCATATTAGTTTATTTTATTCACTTATTTTAGGTTGCACTGTTTCAAGGACTTGTTTTTGCCATTTCTTGAAATATTTGGTAATTTGGTCAAAGAATCCACTGCCACTTGGTGGCAGCACTTGGCTTCAAAATGAATTTGTTTATTTGTTAAGTTTCTTTGATTATGCAAGTTGTTCAGAAGCTTAAATTTGAGGTAGAAAGGAACCACAGAAATCATCTAATCGAATCAGAAATGATAAATATTCAGGATGTGTCAAATTTTGTCATTAGGAATTTAGAAGTTGCTTGTAGATGTTACATTTTTTCCTTTATGAGACATAGTAAAATTGATTATTTTTCATTAAGAAGAACTTCAAAATGGTCATTTCAGATACAAGATAAAGGTTTAATTTTGCAGTATTAGTAGTATGTAAGATTTTTTTTCTTTTTACAATAATTAAATTTTTTTCTATATGTTTTGTTTTTATGTAACTTATAGTTCTCATCGTGGTCCTCTTTCTCCCTAAAGCTCATCCGTTATCATAAAGATTTTTAAAACAATGAATTCAGTAAAATTAACTGTGGGCCCAGTAACTCTGAGGATAGAATATTGTATAAAATGTCAATTTTTTTTCTATACATTGGTTAGCATTAGTTATTTAACAGGAACCTATTTAGCTTTCTCCCCACCTAGTTAATGTCCCTGCCCCCCCCCCCCCCAAAAAAAAAGACTTTTAAAACCTGACTAATGTTGAACTCTTTTAGAACTTACATACTCTCATTTTGTGTATCTAGTCAGGTGAAAGTGTATTCTAGAAAACAGGCTTTACATTGAGAAGCTTTACCTGGAGTATGTAGCTCTTTGTATTTGATTTTTTTGTTTGTTTGTTGTTTTTGGTCAGGCAATTGGGGTTAAGTGACTTGCCCAGGGTCACACAGCTAGTTAAGTGTTAAGTGTCTGAGGCTGGATTTGAGCTCAGGTCCTCCTGATTCCAGGGCCAGTGCTCTATCCACTGGGCCACCTAGCTGCCCTGTATTTGATTACAGTGAAAGCCTTTTGGAGAAATAACCTTTTCTCCTCATAATTGTTATTCCAACATAATTGACTAATTATAGTTCTGCCATAGACAGATCAATGTTATGTTTATGTTTTCATTAATATTTATTTGCAAAACATATTAATATTTACTAGTTTAGCATGCACAAATAACCAGGAAGTTCAACTATGAGTGTAACTAATAGCTTTTCTGCTATTTTCCCCCACTTAAAAATGTTTATTGTTTCCTATATGATGGGGATTTTGGTGTAAAGAGTTACATTTTCACAAAGTTTGGTGCTGGATCCAATAGTGAGGATTTCCAGATGTAAGATGTATGTGGAATGTTAGAATTAAGGACAAAAATAATTCCATACTTATTCTTCATTTATTTAAAATCCTTAATTTTATCTATCATTAGGTGCTTAATATAGAATATACTCTGCTAGACACTGGAGATACCAGTACAAAAAAAATTTCTTTGTCCTCAAAAAATGTATAGTCTTAAGTCATGTATCCATTTAGAGATTATCTTAGTATATTGTGGAACATCTTGCTCTAAATCCAATTTCTTCTAGACTACTTACCAGTTTTCCTACCAGTTTTTGTTTTAATAATGTTAGTCCTTCCCCCAGCAGTTTGGGCTTCCTAGGTTTCTTGAACATTCATTTAATGTGTTCCTTTGGTTCTAAATATGTGTCCTGGTGATTATTCGTTTTGCCCATCACTGCTTTGTGTAGTACACTTTGAGATACACTGCTGCTTAACAGTTTAAGAAAGAAATCAGATAAATTATCTCTTCTCAATCCTCATTCTTCCTTCACCACTATTACATGACACTTCCTGCTGTAAACAAAATCCAAAATCCTCATTCTTTAAGTTACTAGACTTCTTCACAATTTGGCACCAACTTCCCAAATTTTAATCCCCTCTTTTACATACTTTATCTTTCAGTTAAACTGGATATTCCTTTATATTCACTTTCTATTGACATTTATACATGCTATTCTCCCATTCCTCGAATCCCTTTCTCAATGAACCAGTCAGAAACCATTTGCTTTTAGCACCTATGTGTCAGGCAGAGTGTTTAGTGTAAGGCATGCAAATCAACAAAATTTAACAGCCTAGGGCCCTGTGACTTAAGTATTTTCATATGGGTAAGTAAGTACAAGATATGCACAATATAAATGCAAAGTCACTTCCCAAATGGGGCATAATCACTGGGGATAATTAGTGAGAAAGGTGAACAATTTGGCCAACCTTTGAAAGGAGCCATGAGTCTGAAGGCAGAGATGAGCAAAGGGAACACCCAAACATGCTCTGAGAGAGTGATGTCATGTACAATAAGTAGGTGTGGCAGAAATGAGGGAAAGGAAGCCAGGAACAAACTCAAGAGTTTCAAATGGTAGAACACTGTCATTAACAACATTGAAAGCAGAAGTGATATTGTTAAACTTGTGCTTTAAGAACCTCAGTTCGACCACTTAGTCTTTAGGTTCATTTAAGGATAAGTTGAAATATGACATCTGAAAGGATCCATTTCCTGTTTTGTCTAGTTAATATTCTTTCTACCATCAAATTATATTTCATTATGCTTACTTGTGTACATGCTTATTTGATTTAATGTTTAAGTGAAGTAGTTTTAGAGTTCCTTGGTAATCCTGGAGAATAATAATAGTAAGTTATTCTTTCTTTCTTTCTTCATTCATTCATTCAATTAATTAGTTAATTTTAATTTTTATTTTTTGCGGGGCAATGGGAGTTAAGTGACTTGCCCAGGGTCACACAGCTAGTAAGTGTCAAGTGTCTGAGGCCGGATTTGAACACAGTTACTCCTGAATCCATGGCCAGTGCTTTATCCACTGCGCCACCTAGCTGCCCCTGTAAGTTATTCTTAATATAGTGTGTTAAAGTGCAAAGTGCTTTATTTGATTTTGGTTTGATTCAGGTTTCATAAGGTTTGCAAAGTGGTTTATTTGATATTTCATTTTATTAATTTCTGGCTATTGGAGGGTATAGAAATAGAATAACAAAGGGTCTGAGAAGTCAGAAGTAGTAGCTTTAGGAGATGCGATGGTTATGAGCTAGTGAAAAACAGGTGAGGATATCAGGTTCAAGTAAAGCCTTTTTTGTTTGTTTGTTTTGTTTTTGGTAGGTGGTTCATCAGAAGTACCAGTATGATTTAAGAAAAACATGTTTTAATTTATGAAACTTGTATTCTTGAATTTCTGATTTTATATATTAAAAATATGACATACCTAGGAAGGACTAGATTTATGATTTCCTTCATATAAGGAACTCCCTATGAGGAAACTGCCTGTACCTGTGCAGATGGACACTTTCTTTGCAACTTGAGACTTAGAGGGTTTTTCAGGCACTGGGAGAGTCCAAATGTCTTGCCCAGGGACACCAAACAAACCAGTGTCTTTGACATAATCTCTCCTGGTCTCTGTTTGCTCCACATTGTCCCTTTGAAGCTAGAGTTGTACTTGAAGTTACATTCCACAAAATGTCTGGTAACTGGGGGCTGGCTATACAAGGCCAGAACTGAGGAAATAATGAAATGATTTTTCATGTTAACCATTCATCTATAAAAGGCATCTTTATTTAATGGAAAGAGTGGTGCTGTACTGAGTGTCAGGGAGATTTAGATTTTAATAGCATCTCTGACAATTTTGGTGTGGAGATAGGTTGCACAGTAGATAGAATGCTGGGTCTGGAATTATGAAGACTCATCGTTGTGATTTCAAATCTGGTCTTACTAGCTTAGTAGGCATTACTAGCTGTGTGACCCTGGACAAGTCACTTAAGCCTATTTGCTTCAGTTTCCTCATCTGTAAAATGAACTGGAGAAGGAAATGGCACACCACTCCAGTGTCTTTTCCACAAAAACCGCAAATGAGGTCAGAAAGAGTCAGACACAACGAATGAACAACTACTAACAGTTTTTAGCTATGAGTTGCTTTATTATTGTGGTCCTTTCTGATTCTGAAGGTTCTTTTGTTTTTATGTTTTGTTTTGTTTTTGTCTTTTGAATGACTTTTTATATTTTTATATTCATTTTAGAGACTGCTTCTTTGTTACAATTTATTAACACAGTATGGAGAGCAAGGATTTGAAGAGCCTCAACATGATGTTACATGAGTCTTGGTTGCTGGAACTGGGGTTGCTCAACTTGAAAAAGAGATTTGAATTGGGAGAACACAATAGTATTTCAATATTTGAAAATCTGTCATTTGGAAGGATTAGACTCCTGCTTGGTTCTAAAGGATAGAAGAGGAACAGTGGGTAGAAGTTACCTGTTCACTGTTGGATCAGCAGGGTCTTAGAGATGGAAGGGACTTAAGGCCACGTAATTCAGTATACAGCACTCCTGTAAGGGGAACCCACTTTGTTCAGGGGACAGATGTAAGTTTGGAGCAGATTGACCTTAATATAAGTGTAAATTTGTGCATATACAACTTTTACCTTACCACCTCCTTTGAGGGAAGAGCAAGTAGAGAAACAAGTAGAACCAGTTTATTCTTTTTCTCTCTGTCATCATGGGTACTTGAAAATAGCTATCATGTAGTAAACCACCCCCAAACCCCCATTTTGAGGTTAACCTTCCCAGTTTAACTGATATGATCATATATCAGGAACTTATGAATAAAACTCACCATCTTGGTTACTTTCCTCTGGATGCCCTTCAGAACATAGATTTTGAGCTTGGAAAGACCTCCAAGGTCATGTGGTTTCTCTCCCTTCTTAGATTTACATGACTTAGCCAAGATCACAGGTACTACATAAGAGGAAGGGTTTCAACCCATGTTCTCTGACTAAATGCATCACTATTTCCACTATATCACACTGTTTCTCATGATCTTTCTTAAATTATAGCCCATGGATATCAATACCTTACTCTGAATGCGGTACAGTGAAAAAAAGAGTATGGTAGGATTATTACCTCTCTGTTCATGGACATGCTGCTTATCTAAATTCATCAAATTCAGCCTATTGTTTAAATAGTGACCACTTGTTTTTTTACATCACATTTATTGATGGATTTATTATGGATTTATTGCCCTCTCCTCTTTGCCCTCCCCCATAAGCTTTGTTACTGACATAGACAGTAGCAGTTCTTCAAAACTAAGTATCAAATCAGCAGGATCTGACAGAAAATGCAGTGGTCCCCACCTGAGCAGTGAAGGCAAAGAGAAACACAGCCCATGATTGAGCTAAGTTATTTTTTGCTGCTTTTTCACATCACTGAGACTCATAATGAGCTTTTATAATAGAATAAATATCCCGGATTTTTAAAAGACAAATTACCATTTAGTTATGTCTTTGCCAATTTTTACTTGTAAAGTTGGATTTTTTAATCCAGTTCTAAGACTTTACAAGTATAACTATTGAATTTCATTTTACTAGATTCATGCAAGGGTTCTAAGTTATTAAGATCTTTCTGAATCCTCATTTTGTTGTTTAGCATGGTAGCTATTCCTCCTTGCTTTTGTCTTACCTGATTGATAAGCATGCCATCTATGCCTGTTTCCAAATAATTGACCAAAAAAATTTATGTGTCACAGAGCCAAATACATACCTTTCCAAGATAATCTAGCACCATTGATGGTAATGCTGGTGTTTTGACCATACAGCTAGTTCTGAATCAATTTTTAAAAATTAATCTCTAGCCTCATACCTTTCATCTTTTCTACAGGCATAGCATGAGAGACTTGTTGGATGCTTTGCTAAAATCTATTTAAGCAAACCTAATGCATGGTTGGTTATTCTTTATTATAAGATAGAATTCTATGGGCAGAGGGTAAGAGTTGATAGATTTATTTGGCTGTGACTATGTTTTGGAAAAGAGAGCATCAGTAAAACTTTAAAAGCAAATATGAAGTAGGTAAACTATAAAACATTACCATTAAAAAAAATAAAATGTGCTTAATCTTGCAGGTCTGCTTCTTCATGAAACTCTGCTTTACTTTCCCAGATAGTCACAAATGAATAATCCATTTAACTACATGGCCTAGAATTAAAATTGAGCTCATTTGTCTATACTTTTGTTGTTTAAATTATTATAGTTTTATTTTATAATGGGACATTGAGACATCTGAAAAATCAATTTTTGGGATAAACAGATGGTTCTTACTTTCTCCTTTCTTTGTTTCTTTAGATTACTAAAGAAACCTGTCAGTACATTTTATAAAAAGGACAACTTTTTGCATTAGTCTTCCTAAGGCATTCGCTAGTACAGTGCATACTTCTGTCATAAGCAGCTTGTCTGACTTCCAAACATTATGCATAACACACTTCAGATAGTACTGAGGGTATCTGCTCACTGAAGCCTTGGAGGTCTGCATATAATATTTGAAGTATTCTGAGAGGATGAAAGAGCAGGAGGATGGATTGTAGGAAGTGGAAGAAAGAAGTAAACAATGTGGGTACCTTGGGAAGAGGTGACTTGGTGCTTTACAGTGATAGCCTAAATTGACCCCCAAGTATCATTTCTGTTCTTTTATTAAAATATCTGATGGCGTTCCATAATAGTTGAGGTCTTCATCAGCCTTTGGCTGTCCCTGGACCATACTGAGCATACAGCTGAGTAAGGGTGAGCAGATGGCCCTCCGCTGTGATGCACTGCTGGATTTTCTGAAATGGAAGACAATTTCTCCATCATGTTTGCTTGGCCCTGCATTTGCTTCCCTTCCCATGTATGGCGGGTCACACCACTATAGTTCCTAATTGGGTTTTGTAATTATCAAATTCCTGAAAGTAATATTGAACAAAGCTGGATCCAGTATGCTTCCAAATTAGCTTGTCACCCATTCTGGATCTTTCCCAGTGTATAAAAAACTATAAAATGAATTCATTGGATTAAATGATATAAATTCTATGATAATGGAATTCCATGTTATAGTGCGGTCTAAGGCCTGGGGGGCTGACATAATGTCAACAATGACTGGTTGCAACTGATCCTTGGCAATTCTTTAGGTCCAGTTTCTTTCCCTCTCTTCACTCTGTGTCACTCCCCCTTCCCATTTTGGGAAAGTGGGCCAGAAATCAGGAAATCTACTTCTCTAGGGCTCTAGAACCTCTTCTATTATCTGTGGTTCTCTTCCCCCATCACCCGCCCCCCCCCAAAAAAAAACCCACCTAAATATCGGTTAGGTTTTTCCAATATTCAGATATCATTTGAGCCAGGAAAATTAGATTCATCGTGGACAGCTATATGTACTATTGTATTAACTCATCATTAACCCTTTTTGGTTTCCCTCCCATTCACATCTAGAGTTGGTCTTTTGTCAGCTGTCTTCATTGTTTCTTATATTTTTAATATTCTGTGGAGAAAAATTAATATATTTTGTTTTTATACTAGTTTTATTTTTAAATATATTCTTCCCCATGGAATCATCGCTTTTAACAAAGAATAAAAAAGAGAAAGGAAAACTAAACTTACCAACCTTCTCACGGCATGCAATATAGCAAAGCTTGGGGGGGAGGTAAATACAGCACAGTTATATTCTATTCCATTTGTGTACCACATCATGTTTATCCAATTATCTATAGGTTTTGTTCCTATATTAATTAATGCTACAAACATTTTAGTGTATATAGAGCCTTTTACCACTAACCTCTTCAGATTACATTTCTAGCAGTGGAATTTCTTTTTTCTTTTTTTCTTTTTTCTGCATTAGTCATGTTGTGAAAGAAGAATCAGTACAAAAGGGGAAAACCTCAAAAACCAAAAAACAAACAAAAAAAGTAGAAACAGTATGGTTCCATCTCCATTCAGAATCTACTGTTCTTTTTTCTGGTTGTGGAGAACATTTTCCATCATGAGTCCTTTGGAATTGTCTTGGATCATTGTATTGCTGAGAAGAGTTAAGTGTATCACAGATGATCATCACACAATGTTTCTGTTACTGTATACAATGTTCTCCTGGTTCTGCTCAGTTCCCTCAGCACCAGTCCACTTCAGTCTTTCCAGGTTTTTCTGAAATCTTCCTGCTCATCATTTCTTACAGCAGGATAGCATTCCATGACATCCACAACTTGTTCAGCCATTCCTCAGTTGATGGGCAGCCCCTCAATTTCTAATCCTTTGCCACCACAAAGCTGCTAGAAATACTTTTGTACACTTGGGTCCTTTTCCCTTTTTTATGATTTCTTTGGGATACAGACTCAGTAGTGGCATTACTGGGTCAAAGTAGTATGGTCATTTTGGTCATGTGCTTCATAGAGGCTGTCCCAAAAGGCTTAATTAAGTTTCAAGCTATTAAAGCATTACTACTTCCCATAATTGATATTTCCTATTTTATGATTCGTAATCATTTATAATCCTTTTTTTTAAAAAGAATTGGCCCCTAGCCATAGCTTTAAAAGCTACCTCATTTTGTTCCCTTTTAATAGTTTTTTGCAGTATGATCTTTAATCCAGTCATGTATCTGTTGTGAGGTTTTTTTTTTCCTTCGCTATAATATAACATGATTGTACAAGATTGTTTTTGGCAGGCCTTGTCAAATAGGGAGTTCTTTCCTAGGTAATTTGTTTTAGGTTTCATGGAATACTGGGTTCAATTGTTTCTTATTCTTCTTCAACCTAGTTTGTTATCCTTTTCTGTTCTTAAAATAATACCAAATAATTTTAATTATTTCTTTATTATGAGGCCTGGAATTTCTGTTCTCCATTCCTACAAAAAAATTTTTTTTTGATATGTTAGATCATTTGTTCCTCCAAATGAATCTTGTTGGTTTTTCTGACTCCTCTTTTCCTATTTCCTATCTTCCTTCCCCACTCCTGCCAAACACATAGTTCCTGGCACATTGTACTGTATAAATGCTGGTAATTTGGTATAACACTAAATCTATAACCGAATTGTGTTACTATTGTAATTTTTACTATATTGCCATGGCCCAGTATGAGTCTGGGTTCTCCAATTATTTATATTGATTATTATTTTTTCTTTTTTTAAGTCTTTTATTATCTAGTTACATATAAGGATAGTTTTCATCATTTGTTTTCATAGGATTTTTAGTCCCCAATTTTTTTCTCCTACCCTCCCTTACCTCTTCCTCCTCCCCAAGATGGAAATCAGTCTGATATACGTTGTATATGTATAATCACATTAAACATATTTCTACATTAGTCATCTTGTGAAAGAAGAATCAGAGCACAAGGGGAAAACCTCAAAAAAGAAGGAAAAAAATCAGTCCAAAAGTAGAAACAGTATGGTTCAATCTGCATTCATAATTCACAGTTCTTTTTTTCTGGATGTTGAGAACATTTTCTATCATGAGTTCTTTGAAACTGTTTTGGATCATTGCACTGCTGAGAAGAGCCTATTGATTTTTTTAATGTATTGTATGAAAATATCATGTGCTGGGGGGGGGTGCAGCTAGGTGGCACAGTGGATAAAGCACTGCCCCTGGATTCAGGAGAACCTGAGTTCAAATCCGGTCTCAGACACTTGGCACTTACTAGCTTGTGTGACCCTGGGCAAGTTACTTAACCCTCATTGCTCGAGGGCCCCCCCCCCAAAAAAAAAAGAGAGAGAGAGAGAGAAAAAAAAAGAAAATATCGTGCTTTTGTAGAATGGCTCCCACATGTTTTATGCATTTTAAAAGTTACTGGGTCTTCTATTTCTATTAATCCCTACTGGATTTTGTTGGTATATTGAAATGTTATTTTATGCAGATATATGTGAGTTTATTTTATAATGGCCTACTTTACTGAAACTGTTAATTGTCACAGTTAAGTGAAGAGTTGGAGAGGTTTAGGGTGTTTTGTTAGTTTTCATTTTGATTTTGTTGTTTTGGGGTTTTTTGGTGATGACCAAGATTTTCTAAGTATACTGTCATGTCTTCAGTAACTAGGCTCATTTTATCTGCTTGTTGCCTATCTACATTTAATTGTTTTCTTGTCTCATTGCTTATCTCATAACATCCCCTAGATACATAGTTTTTTTCATTGAGAAACATTTGAGTATCATTCATCCTCTTTGTTGATAACTTCCTTGATATCAAGGTCATATAACTTTAAATCATTTCAGGGAAACTTGGATTAGAAATGTTTGTTACAGAGTTGGGGGGGGACTTTTTAAACTGAAATAATGTATTGCCTATCTTGTATGAAGATCAGATCACTAATATCCCGTCAGAAAGACAGGACTTTGAGTTATTCAGCAATAGTGATAGATTTGCTTTGATCTGAGCACACTCACCCTGTCTTCCATGGGACAGAAAAATTTTCAAGTGTCTATCTCTCGGTAAGAAGTTCAGTTAGTGGCCATTGAACTTGAAGAACTATCTTGGTTTTGTAGCTCATAAGAGCCAAATCAAGAAAGAAATTGAAGCACAAATTTTTGTCATTATAAAGTAAGGTGAACAATTTGTCATTTTCTTTCTTTCTCACTTTTGTGTAGGAATATGATAGGTAGCCTTAAAAACAAAGCCAAGAAACACTCCTGCAGAACAGGTGTGTATTAAAACAGGTGCATCTAATAAATGGGGGGGGGCATCGAGGAGAGTAATGGTAAAGATGAGCTAGAAAATAACAAAAAAAAAGGTTTGTTAACTTATTTTTAGTTCTGTTAAGCTATTGACAAATATTATTCAGGTAGATGCATCATTCTTGAACTAAATCAGAATGAAGGTTCTGACAATTGAATAATACTTTAGGCACTCATGAAGATATTATCACAAGATAGCTTTTGATTTAATCTTTTGAATAATGAGAGGAGAGAAAATGGAATTCTCCTTAACAAGCTAAGATAATGCTGGTATTTCTCAAGTTCTCTCTTTTCCTTGGATTCTTTGTTTAGAAAAAATATTATTAACTATTATATTTGAAGCATATTAAATAGGTTTGCAGCAAGGTCATATTCAAGAGGTTTTCATTTACTCAGTTTCATTTTGAAGGAATATCAATATGAGATTGGTTAAAAAAAATGACTTGAGGTAAGACTGAACACTAGAACAGCCCACTATGGTGGGGTTTGAAATTCTATATGTATAACTTTTGTGGATACTTTTAAGAATTCACTTTCAGTAACACAGGAGAGAACAAGTCCTAATGACCTCTTGAGTTTTCAGTTGTGAGATTCTCTGGTTTACCAATCTCATTTTTTCAACACATAATCTCTTTTTCATCCACCTACCCCCTCCTCTACTGAATGATGGGGAGGTGAGCAGGAAAAAAACCTTTGTGTTAGTAACAAACTCAGCATGGCTTGAGTTCAGGTAACTTGTTTCTGATAGAGAACAATTTAATGTTAAACATGACTTAAAGATCATCAGTTTGCCATGGAGATAATATACACTGTTGGATTTCTCTTATATGTCATCAGATATAAAATGCCTACTATATATAAGCCAGTCACTTAGATTTATTTTTATATTTCAATATGTGAAGGATTACTATCTTCTTATGTAGACAAATTTCAGTGGAAAAACTTAGCTTCTGCATTTCTAATAAACAATAAATTTAAGGCTAGAGGATTTTCTTATTTCTCTAGATTAAGGCCTTTAGTTTCAATCTTATCCAAATACACCCTATTGATTCTTCACAAGTCTGTAATCATTTAACTTATTATTTGGCCATGTTCTTTAAACAAGAAGTTATTAGCTTATAATGTTTGTCGAGTGCTTTCTAGTTTGTAAGATATCAGCCCTCTTCTCTTTAAAATAACTTGCTCAATATCACTGACCTTACAAATATGGCTGTAGATCTTGGACTTGAAACTCAAGCTTCTTGGCTTATTCTTCTTATTTCATCATGCTGAGATGCTGTGCAGCAGTTTATGCTGTAGCCTTTCAGATCTATCGCTTTTATAGACTTTTTAATGCACACATATAAAGATCTTTGTTATGTACATTATATAGTAAATGCTCAAGAGTTGGAGGAACCTTGGAGGTATTTAGTTCATCTTGCCCCTGCCCAGACCAAGAAATCCTCCAGCAAGCCTGACATTCAGTCTCTGCTTGAAGTGCAGGGAGCTCATTCTATTATGAAGCACTCTATTTTGCATTAAGAACCTCTGCTTATTAGGAAGATGTTCTTAAATGGAACCCGAAATTTGCTCCTTTGTGGCTTCTGTCCATTTTTTCCTATTTTTTTTGTCTAAAGCTATATAGAAAAAAATAAGTAACCTTCTCTGATGTGATTGTTCTTTAAATACATGAAGTCAGCTGTTATGATTACTCCCACTCTAGTCTTTTTCTCTAGACCAGATTTACTCATGTTTTTGCAAACCTTTTTTTCTTGTCACCTTTCTCTGATACTTTTTATTTTGTGTTCCTGTTAAAATGTGAAACTCACATGTTCTTAAACCTGCAACATAGTTTGAGGATCCATTGGGTTGGGGCAGATAGTATGAGGATGGAAAGACCAACATCTTAAGTCTCTGGTTTCTTTGTATGTAAATATATATTGCACATGTGCACACGGACTTGAATGCATGCTATATCTCTAGCTATATTTATTTGTATATTATTCATAAGCTTCCAAACCTCTGAAATCAAAGTACAGGATTTCTGCCAGTTAAGATTTGTTTTGTATGTAGATTGACAGCTGTTAATGGTTTTCTTTTCTTGGCTTAATCTCATGTATTGCAAATTTATAAACTCTTATGTACTCTTAAGGATCTTTTCAAGGAAAAGAAAGTGCTATAATAGAGCCTGATGGATCTTAACTTGTAATGGTGCTGGTGGGCAACACTATATTTAGTTGTGCAATGTAATTTTTAATGAACTAGTACTGAATGAGGTCAATATTGTAATTTTTTTGTGAAATTATATTATGTGACAAGGTTGGCATAATGCGATAAGAAATGTTAACCTGCTTGTAATAAATACAATTAATAATGTACATAAAAGAATGAAATTAAGCTAATTTTCTATCAAAAAGATTTATTAATGAACAGCAAGTGGACAGCATAGATTTGATGACAGGAAGGTTGTATCCAATCTGAATTACTGAGTGACCTAGGAAGCTTGCTCAGAGGGATTACAGAATAATTATGTTAATATGCAATTATCACCTCATTTCTTCTGTAGTAACCTCAAGATGTAGTGTAGTAAGGGTGTTATAGCAAGTGCTGATAGTTTGCAAAAATACTGATGTTTGAGATTTCTGAGACAATAAGTCTAGCTTGAGGCATATAAGTGATGATCTGTCATCTTGAAGACAGATCTGACCTTTGTACTTCTCTTTTAATGCTTACAGTGTATGACTACAGGCAGTTATAGCTGCAGAACTCATTATGATTTTCTAGAACCTGAAATATGTTTTTATATGTATATTAAAAATCCCATTTGCAACTTTTTTACCCACTATGTGAATTAAAAACAAAACAAAAAAAACCTTTAAAAACCCCAAATTTTAATCAAATGACTCCTTAAGGAAGATACTTAACTGGTAATGTACAAATATAATTTGATAATTGGCATCCTTATTATGGTAATCCAATTGATAAAGTAGTTTAATTGAACTTCAGGGCACCATATTTAAATCAATTGCATATTTGTATTATACATAAATTTTAATTTAAACTAGTTGGAAATTGATTCAGCTTTTTGAATCAAGTAAGAGTTAATTTCAAATGTTTTGTTTTGTTGGTTGGCAGCACAAAACTACAGATGTTGATGAAGTTATACTTATTTGCTTATTATACAGTAAACAATGTATTAGATTTCTTCTTGTTTTTTTTTTTTTTAACTTTCACTGGTTGATTAGCTTTCAAAGTAAGTGATTTCCTAAGTATTACATATTGCATAAGTATTATTGATAGACCTCTAAGGAGTAATCCTTTGTAAATGATAAACATTTTTGTTTGTTCATTGCATCAGATTTTGCTATGGTCATCATTCTTTTTCTGTGGGGTCACTTATTCTAACAACATAAAAACAAATTCTAAAAAAGTACTGTTAATTTTTGTGTATTTTTTGTGGGGGCTAAAACTGCTTTGTTTTCCTTCTGTTTGTAAAGATTTTGTGCCTGGAACAATCTTATTTTAAAAAGAATAGCTTGGATATGTGGGAAGATTATTAATTTGGAGTGAATTAGCCATCTTTGCTTATGCATGATAATTACCTAACAGGTGAAAGAACAAACTCTTGAGCATTGTCAGTTCAGCAGATATTCTAGCTAGAGGTAGGTGGAATAAATCTCAACTTTTACAGAATGAATTCTGTATGTATTCTGCAGATTGAAAGATGGGTTGTGAACATTTTATTTGAGCAAAAACACTTTGCTATCTTTTGAACATAAACTTGTGTAAGGCTTTCATGAAATCATTCTTATAATGAGGACTGCAGTCTTCAAGTCGACATGATATTTTCATGGTTTGCCACCCTGCTGTTCAGGGGGGACCACTGAAGTTGCTTTAAATGGGAAGCGTCTGTTCCTTCTCTGAACTCCTAACACCAGAACAGATGGGTAGAACATGGAACATGGAAGGTTTTACCTCAGAGGTGGTAACAGTGAAGCCACTCATTAACACTGAATTTACCACTTCGTTAGCAACGTTGCTTCCTGTTGAGAAAAGCTAATATAGGCTCTCAAATTGACTGAGCATATATTTGTCTGCCTCCATTATTAGTAATAAACTAGAACAGATAGTATAAATATTCTACACCCAAATCTGTATGTGTGTGCGTGCGCACATGCCTACATGTTTATTTAAACAAAATATCCTTAAAGATTTAGGAAGTTATTGCCCTTGTGAGGGATGTTTAATTTAATGTTGAGAGCAGTCACTGAGTGGGTAATAGTAATACAACCACTGAATTTGGTTTTCATTTTTACTAACATTTGCAGTACTCCTTCCTAACACATGTTTGTGCTGCCCATTTTTAACTTCTGTGTATGTGATGTAGAAACTCCTGCTGGGTGCTGCATTAGCACCATTTTGGGGTGATAGCATTGAATATGATCTTATTGAAAGTCTATTTTTATTTCTATGGAAATTTGCCAATCTTACAACAGCAGAGAACTTTAGGACTTAGATGATTAGATGGGGGCGCTCATGAAATTATTGGTCTAATATGTTGAATTTAAAAAAGTAAATATTTTAATAAGCTTGTGTTAATATCTTACATTATCCATCATTTTTTATATAAATGTAAATTTATTGTAAGTCATTGGAAAGAATGGAATTACTAAGTGCTTATATGTAATTACAAAATTTGCCCCCTTCCCTCCCCCGCAAAAAACACACCTAGAGATTTCTCTTTTATCTTCTCGGTTTTGTTTTGATTCATTATGAAATTTGCCGTAAAATTGTTATGTCACTTGTTTTGCTTTCATATAAAAGTTAGTTTGTAATCTGCTATTTTTACATAGAAATAACCAATTTATACAAACAAAATTGTATATGCTAGAAAGCTTAGAATTTAATCTTTGTCACATAATGCACTTTGTGCTCTGTTTCTCTAAGAACTCACTATTCAAGTATAGACTGATTTTTAATTAGAAATCTATTTTTTTTCCCCCAAGTGGAGAGCTGGGTTTGGAACCAGTATACATAGGTTCAAATCCCAGCTCTGCCACTGTGATCCTGGGCAGTCTCTACATCTGTAAAATGAGGTGATGTGTGTAGATCATTAGTTCTTAACTTGGGGTTCATACACATCAAGTGGTCTGTGGATAGATTTCAGGGGACCTGTGAACTTAAGTGGGGAAAAAGGTTTTACAGTTGAATTTTCACTACTCTTGAATTTGAATTTAGCATTTTCTCCAGTTATGAACACAAGGCAACAAACCATTTCACCAGATTGCTTTAAGGATGCATGACAAAAAAGCAGTTTTAAGAACCGCTGCTTTATTTAGCTAGCCTATTTAAGACGGCTTTCAGTTCTAAATCTGTGATCCTAGATTTGAAAACATTAAGTTAGGTCAGATCTTAACTTTACAAGTACAACTAGTCATATTTTGTTTTTATCATCAATACAGATAATTTTGTCTTAATGCATATGTTAGCATATTTTCACTTATTTGCTTTTAAATCTAAACAATACTTAGTTTCAGAGTACTTTCTAACAGAACCCACTAATATGAATGCAAAGACAAACACAAAACATTTTTGTACTATTAGAGTCTTACCTGCACTCATCTCAGTAAGTTATTAATCTTTTGTAGCAGTACATAAATGGTTTTTTGTCAGGTATTATCAAATAATGACTGGTTTAGTTGATTCATTTTGCATTATTAAATTATTTCTAGATGTCTGTTGCCAAATCAACAAGAATCAATGTTAAAAAACAGGACTTTTGTCATTTGGAGGGCTATCACCCATGTCGGAAAAAAAAAATTGTCATTAACGTGATGCTTGAGTATCTGCATTTTGTTTGTTTCCATGTTTTGGCAATGTAACTCCACTAGTAAATCCAACAAATATACTGGAAAACAAATTACTAAAATTTATTGGTAAATAAGGAACTAACATTCATTAAGCTTATCCACCATAAATATTTTATAGCTTTATAGGACAGCGGTTTGGTTTCTTGAATTGAAAATTTGAAAGAGTACACAGTATTTTAGGGCCAAGGTGCAGAAATATCTAAAACCCCATTAATTTACACTTGAGTAATTTTTGAATTTTTGATAATTTGGATAAAAGTTGAACTGAACTTTATAACAAGCAAATTTATGAGGAGAAAAAATTGCAGATTCAACTCCTAAGATACTTAAAAAAGACCATTTACATATAAACAATTGACGTGCCTATAAAAATCATCTCTTAACATAATTACTAAAGAATCCCAGATACTTTTGTTAGTTAGTCTCAATTAGAACTCAAGTTTGTTTGTCTTCTTATTAGTTGATCATCTTAGCACATCTAAGTTTGTGAAAAAAAAATTGTATTCTTCATGCCACTTGCATTTTGTTTCTCTGTCCTTTTATTTTCTCCCATGTATTATATTAATTTAGGGATTTTCTTAGTCATACATATGTAAACCACTTAGGATATATCAGGATACATTCTGTATAATAAAAGTTCAATCTTTTGCATTTTAATGGTATAGAATATAACATCTTTTAAATGGTTTTTAATGTCTTAAAATAGCAAGAAAAATATTAAACAATAAAGCTGAAGATGTTAATAGATATAAAACTTTGTTCTGCCCAGTTTAAAGATTATTTCTTGCATACCTATCTAATGGATTCCTTTCTTTTCTTTTTCTAGAGTAAATGTGTTTAATGGGCTTGCCAACAACAATATGGATGATTCGAAGATAAATACTGAGATTACTGGTGCTAAAGAAGAACTTATAAATGACACCAATTTCATCTCTGAGAAAGAGACTGGTGTTCTTAAACCACAAGAGTGTCAAATGTCATTTCAGAAAAACAATACATTGACTCTGCCTGAAGAGCCATCCAGGGACAGATCTGAAAAAGCCTTAAGCGGAGGCCAGTCTACCCTATTTATCCATGCTGGTGCTCCTACTGTTTCTAGTGAAAAGTTTATCTTGCCTAAAGGAACTGCTGTTAATGGACCAGTTTCACACTCCTTAACTAAGACTTCCATTATGAGTAAAGGCAGCATGTCATTAACCACTGGACAACCCATGAGTCAGCAAACAACAGATTCCTGTTCAACTTTGAAAGTGGCACATGATCCCCAGCTGTCCACAAAAACTACACCACAAAATTCAAGTCAGCACCAAGTTTTATTTTTGTTACCTGATGTAGCACAGACTAAAGATCCCACCCATTCCATTAAGAAACCTACCTCTGCTTCAGTTGGTTATGATAAACAAAAGTCAGTAGGGAGTAGTGTGAAGTCAGATAGCACTTTAATAAATCAAGTAGAGGGGTGTGAGGAGAGTGAAAGTTTATTAGCAAAAGATGATTGTGTCAAAACATTAACAGGTATTTCCTCAGGTACAGATGATTTCAGATCAGGAAATGATACAAACTGGGATCCACAAAAAGAGTTTATACAGTTTCTTATGACAAATGAAGAAACAGTAGAAAAATCTCCAGTTCACTGTAAAGCAGGGTTAGAGAAAAAGAGAAAAAGAAAAATGGACGTAAGCAAGATAACCCGGTATACTGAGGATTGTTTTAGTGACCCAAATTACGTGATCACTAAATCCAAACTGCTCAATGCAGAGTTTGTAGAGCAAAGTGAAGAACTACATGTAACAGAACCACAGAAACACCCGCTATCAAACGTGAAGCCTGAATCAGCAGAGGAAGACTTAGATGATGTGGATACTATTCAGCAACTGATTTATAGCCCAGATAAATGTGCAGAAGAGAGTTCACCTGGTCATACAAGCACTTTTCTTTCAAATACTTTAAAAAAGAAATGTGAAGAGAGTGATTCGGAGTCACCTGCTACTTTCAGCACCGAAGAGCCATCCTTCTACCCCTGTACAAAGTGCAATGTGAATTTTAGGGAAAAAAAGCACCTCCATAGGCATATGATGTATCATTTAGATGGGAATAGTCACTTCCGTCACCTCAATGTTCCACGACCGTATGCTTGTAGAGAATGTGGGCGAACATTTCGTGATCGTAATTCACTTCTGAAGCACATGATTATTCACCAGGAAAGAAGGCAAAAATTGATGGAGGAAATTCGTGAGTTAAAAGAACTTCAGGATGAAGGGAGGAGTGCACGGTTACAGTGCCCACAGTGTGTGTTTGGCACCAATTGTCCCAAAACTTTTGTGCAACATGCTAAAACCCATGAAAAAGATAAAAGGTACTATTGCTGTGAGGAGTGTAACTTTATGGCAGTGACTGAAAATGAATTGGAGGGCCACCGAGGAATTGCTCACGGAGCAGTAGTGAAATGTTCAATTATTAATTCTGATCTAGCTCAGAGAAAAACGCAAAAAAAGACTTCCATGAAAGACCCCTTGACAGAATCATCCAAAAAACCAGCCACATACATGTGTAAATTGTGTGCTTTTACTACATCTGCTAGAAATATTTTAAAAAAACACATGGAATATTTGCATCCATCATCATGCATTGATCCATTTGGAAGGCCACTGCGATTGGAAAAAAAGGGGGACATTCTTGAAGAACCTTTAGATTTTGGTAGAACTAAGTCATTAGTTAAGGAACAGACGTCTACATTTCCAAAGAACTCTGTTTTAAAACAAGATGTAAAACGAACATTTGCATCAACATCTCAATCGAGCAGTTTTTCAAAACTCCATAAGAGGACACATAGAATACAAAAGGCTCGTAAAAGTGTCTCCCAGGCAGGTGTAAATGTGTGCAATCAAAATAATTCTTCTCATAAGACTGTTATGATTAAAAACAGCATTGACCAAAAACCCAAATATTTCCATCAGACAGGGAAACAAAAATCTAGTGTCAAAACAGGTAGTAACTATTTATATAGACACAAATATGAAAATTATAGAATGATTAAAAAATCAAGTGATTCATATCCTTTGCATTTAAAAAAGGAAGAAACCAATTCTTTACATGTGTTTTCATCATCAGATAGTTCCCACAACAATTGTTTTATTATGGATTCTCATAATCTTGATCCAAAAAGGCCAGAAGATTTCAAAGACTATAGGCGTGTAGCTGTAAAGCGAGTAGTTAATGAAACTAAAATGGAAAGTTCGGTTGCAGGAGAGGACTTAGATTGCTATCCAGACTTTCTGCATAAAATGACTGTTGTTGTTTTGCAAAAGTTAAATTCTGCTGAAAAAAAAGGTAGCTATGAAACAGAGGATGACAGTTCATGGGATAATGTTGAACTGTGTGACTACACTACACAATCTATGGAAGATGGATCTTACAGTGATGTTAATCGGGAAAATGTAAACTTATTCCCTCTCTTTAAAAATAAAGTAGAAGGTCAAGAAGCTGGAGAAAACCTTAATTTTGAGCAGAATGATGGCTTTTATTTTGAATATTATGAAGATGCTGAAAATAGCAACTACTTACATGAAATACATGATCCTCAACATTTAGAAAATGCAGAAATGTCATTGCCAAAGCATAACTCCATTTTCCATTGGACTGATTTGTCTCTAGAGAAAAAATCTTGTCCATACTGTCCAGCAACATTTGAAACCGGTGTTGGGTTGTCTAATCATGTTCGTGGGCATCTACATAGAGCAGGTTTAAGCTATGAAGCCAGGCATGTTGTTTCTCCAGAGCAAATAGCCACAAGTGATAAAATGCAACACTTCAAAAGGACGGGCACAGGAACACCTGTGAAACGAGTTAGAAAAGGTGAGCTCTGGGGTGGGTGGGGAGGAATTGCTGGTGTGTATAGTACATGATCATATTTAGTGGAAATGGAAAGGTTTTGCTTTGCTGTTTCTGTTTTTATTTATGGGAGCATGCATATCCTTGTTTTCCAGAGTAATTGATTTTAGGGTAAATAGACTAGTGATCTAAAAAAATCTTTGACACATCACATTTTTTTCCCCTCTAGCTATAGAGAAGTCTGAATCTGCTTCTGAGCACACTTGTCAGCTCTGTGGTGGTTGGTTTGATACTAAAATTGGGTTATCAAATCATGTGAGAGGACACCTGAAAAGACTTGGAAAAACTAAATGGGATGCTCATAAATCTCCAATCTGTGTTCTAAATGAGATGATGCAAAATGAAGAAAAATATGCAAAAATTTTAAAGGCATTGAACAGTCGCCGTATTATTCCCAGACCATTTGTAGCTCAGAAACTTGCATCAAGTGATGACTTTTTATCTGAAAATGTTATACCTCTCGAAGCGTACCGTAATGGCCTAAAGACCGGAACTGTGTCAGTGTCTGCATCGGGGGAAGAAGGGCTGAGATTCATAAATGAATCGGATGAAACAAAAGTAGAATTGTCCAGTGGGAAAAAAAACCAGTCTCTTACACTGATAGAACTTCTGAAAAATAAAAGCTTGGGAGAAGAAAGGAAACCTGATCTTTCTCCTCAAAAGATCCATAATCAAACTGCAAGAAAAAGATTTGTTCAGAAATGTGTACTTCCATTAGATGAAGATGGGCCATTGATTTATCAGCCACAAAAAATGGATTTGACTGTGCAGTCAGGTAAGAAGAAGCTTATAACTAAATGTATATTTTACAAACAATTTTAGAAATGCTTGCTAGAATATACAGAAAAAAAAGTACTGTTCCATTTAAGCCTGTCTTTGAAAAACACTACTAAATGGATAACAAAGTATACTTCTTTGCATATTAAAATAAGTTAGTACCCATCAGCATTGATGTGTACCAAATTTTTCTAAGAACAAAAAATTTTGTCTTAAAAAACTTTGAATAGTTGAAGGTGATGGTATTGGAGAGAGAAGGGCAGTGGGACAGCAGTTTTTAGAAGATCTTATTGGTGCAAAACCAATATTTTACACAAAACACATACCATTGTGACATGAGTATTGTTTATGTTATTGAGATTAAGTTATTCAGTTCACTACTGATCTCTTTTTGTTCTTGCTATACAAAGGAAAAAAACTCCCACATACCTTTTAAAAATGGAATGAATTAATGTCTAGGGTATGCTTTGCTATTTCACAGATTCACAATCTCAATCTCATTAGTTTTTGGTTCTAGATCTTCCATTAATGTTGTAATGAAATAGAACAGATGGCATCACTTAGTTTGTGCACCAATTTTTTTTTCCTTCTAAGAGGATATTTTGTATATTTTGGCAAATGACAACTGAAGATAAGTCAGCCTTACTTTTGGGGCGAATTTGTTTTCATAACTTAGGCTGTGAAAATCATTCCAGGTCATAGTTTGAATATATTAGATTTCATATGGAAGTTAAATAATATTGAAAGTAAGCTTAATAGGTGTTAGAATAAATGGAGTACTAAAATGAATGTCACTAATAACAGAAATTAGTTTTCGAATTACAGCAAAAACATAATGTTGCATTGTTTGCCTGGAGCAGAAATTGAGTTACTTCAAATAAATGCAGACCTTGTGTTTTACAAGTTGCTTGCTGTCTAATAGGCTTTCAGTCTAATTAGTTTTGATGTTCTCTTAACACTATATATTGGGGGTCTTCTGTATTAGTTGACTATTGACCAAAGTAATTTATTTTCTGAAAAGAAAGTGGGATTTTTTTGGTCAGGTATGACAATCAAGTTGATGAAACCAATTAAAATATTTTGGTAGAGAAAGGATTGTCTGATAACTTAGGAGTTTCCCATTGTTTCAACATCTTTTTTTCTTGTGATGACTAAGATGTTAGTTTGTTGTTCATTTATTTAGCACAAAGATTTTAGCAAAAAACCCTCAACCTTTTAAATCATTAACTTTCATTATTGATTGCGCATCCAAAGTAATGAACATAAAATACCCTGAATAAAATGTTGTGTCTAACAGCTGTTCAGTGGTGTGTTTTACCACCTTTTCTTCCAGCCTTCATCAGAAGCCTAATTTAGTATTGAGCCTTTTACAGTTTTGTGGGTAAAACACTTTAATTACCACTTTGTCAACTAGACTTTTAAATTCTCTTTATTGGTAATGTTGTAAGCTTTGAAACTTCTCAACAGAACTGTGCTATTCAAATCACAGGATTGTATTTTAGGTTTAGGGAATGATCTGTGTAACATAGAAATCTGAAGGAAAGTGATAATAGGTGTTAAATTCAGAGGAGCTGAGAGGTTCATGGTTCTTCCCTTTTCAACAGAATATGGGCTGGCTCTAAATACTTGCTCCAGAGCTCATTATGGCTAATTTAACACCCCACCCCCTTCCCAGTTAAATTAAGCTAATGCAATAAGATTTATCATAGGATCATGGATTTAGAGGCATCAGGGATCTCAGAAGTTACCTGGTCCAGATAACTCTCCAAGGGCATACAGGAGAGTAGGTGGAAGAGCAGCGATTTCTGCACAGTTCTCTCTCTGCCTCTTAGGTCTAGAGATTGACACTGCACCCAACTCACTCAAATCATCTACTTCCCTCATTTTATTTCTTAAAAGAACTGTATTTTAGTTTTCTTTTGAATAAATATTCCTGTGAAGCATAGAACATTTGCAATATGCTTACAAGTACACTTAGCTTTTTCCAACCACTTAAATAATTATGCACAGAAGAGGATAGCACTTTTGATTGGTACAGGTATGTTTATTCTAGATAGTAAGTCTATTTCATAAAATCTTTTTCTTTCTCTTACCATGCTTGCAAATTCAAATTTAGGTAGGTAGGTAGATATACATAGATAATATTTTCTTTGATAAGCAGTGATTGAATTCAAATACATACTAAACTTGAAAAGCCTGCAAACTAATATGTATCTTTTCCCTCCTTTCCCCAGTTGGTTATAGTTTACTTGTTTTGAGTATCAACCTAATTATAATGTTTATAGCCTTCTGCAATGACCTTATAATGGGAATGATTTTATTTGCATATTCCAGAGAGGTGAATCTCTTTGTTAAAATACAAGGTAGCTCTATTATTAGAAAATTATGGGAATTACTTTGAAACCACAAGATGGGAACAGATTGGTTCAGTGTTTGGATCTATGTGTGTATTTGTATGTGTGTGTTTGAAGATTTCAAGTGCTTTATAAATGTTAACTGGTATCAGTCGTCTAGAAGTTAAAATTTTAAGAACAAAGCATATTAAATTGACTTCTCATTAGAGCTTTTTCAGGCTTGATGATTTCCAAAATCATTTTCTAAAGACATCTGTGGATTTAAGTGTATATTGTATGTGTATATATATATATATATATATATAGTGTGTGTTTTCCTATTATTTTGGTTTGGCTTTTTTGTCTTTTTTTTTCGGTGAGGCAGTTGGGGTTAAGTGACTTGCCCAGGGTCACACAGCTAGTAAGTGTTAAGTATCTGAGGCCGGATTTGAACTCAGGTCCTCCTGACTCCAGAGCCGGTGCTCTTTCTACTGGTCCGCCTAGCTGCCCCTTAGTTTGGCTTTTAATCCAGCCTTGTAGATATACTTTTAAACCAAGTCTGTCTAAATAACAATACTGGCTTTTGTAATATGTAGAAGTATGTTAACACTCTACATTTATTTATTACTCTTGCTCTTTATTTTCTTAATGAGATTGATCTAAATTATCCCACAGTCTAAAGGTGTTCTTCAATGTGGAGTTTATTGCATGAACTGAAGTGCTATGATCAGCTAGTGCCCAGGTGGGAATTTGAGCTGGATCCCACCTTCCCCTTCATCATAGAACTTGCATTCATCAAGAGCATGCCTATTCTTTAGCTATTATATTCCTAGTCTCCCTCATTTGGTCCTTTCTTGTGGTATATACAAGCTTTTCACTTTGCACACCCAGCCATGACAGACAGACTTTGTTGGGAAAATCTTTTCCCCCAATATACACATCCCCTCTCTCCATCCACCCACCCCCAATCTTTCCTGTTACCTTTGATTGCAGGAGATGCCCATTAGAGGGTAGTGATCACTGAGTAATATAACCACCACCAAGGGCAGCTAGGTGGTGCAGTGGATAAAGCACTGGCCCTGGATTCAGGAAGACCTGAGTATGGATCCTGCCTCAGACACTTGACACTTACTAGCTGTTTGACCCTGGGCAAGTCACTTAACCCTCATTGCCCCACCTCCAAAATAAATAAATAAAATCACCACCACCACCTTTCCTTTTCAGTTTGGGTGGGACTATGTATCTATCAGTCAATACGAGTAGGCATGAATAAGTTGCAACTTGTATTGCAGATATCAGTTCATTACTTTTTTCTCCAAAATCCACTCTTTTCCAGTCTTACATATTTCATATGAGATTACCACTATACTTCCAGGCACCCAGGTTCAACATTGAACTATATAATCGTGGAAATTTATTTTGATTTGGGGACCCTACCTTTAGGCTGAGATTAGAAAGCCTTAGGCCCTCAGGGTCTCTTCCCCTCCTCCTCAGCTTCAGCTGAGCCAAAAAGCCCCGTGGGCTGTACAAGACGCCAGGTCAGACAGCTGGGGGGGAAGCCCCCAGTTCCCTCCAACCTGAGGGGAGGTATCTGAGAGATGCTGGGCTCTGGCGTAGCCTGTGCTGAGGCACGAGCTGCTCGAGCACACCCCCCCCCCCCAGCTGCAGCCCTGGCTAGTGGATTAGCTTGGTCTCTGGGGGCACAGGAACCCCCGAAATTTGAGTGGAGAGATGAAAAGGTATATATAGACCTGGGGGTTAGACTCAGGAGGGGCTGGCAAGGTATGGGGGCTGACAGGAGGACTGGAGGCCTGCTGAGGAGATTAGAGAGGTTCAGATGGATGAGGGTGGACAAGGACGGAGCGGTTCGGATGGACAAGGAGGGACGAGAGAGGCTGAGCAGGGGGATGAGATAAACAGTAATGCAGGACTAGGAGCAAGGAGGAAAGGCCGGCGGACAAGATTAGAGGGGCAGCAAAGGCAGCAGAGAGCAGACTGACGGAGCAGACAGACAGAAGGTCAGTGAGAGGGAAACACAGGGGTTCAGTGGTGGCAGTAAGGAGAGGAAAGTTAGAAGCAGGGGGATTTACAAAGTGAAAGGGTACAGGTGGAGTTAGTGAAAGTAGCTGAGCAAGTAAGTGCCCTGAAGCAAGAGAAGGTTCAGGCCATTATTGTATTAAAAATATTCTAAGCACAGCAGGTGGGAAAGAGACCACAGGAAAGCAGTCTGTACATTTTATTTCCCTGTATTCTTAATTTTCAATAGTATCTCATAAATAAACTCTGCTTTCATTATTTAGTTAAGAGCCTTCTTAATCTTTAGTTTATCAATTTGGGAGCAGTGTGGTGGAACTTTAGAAACGGCCAATATTAAATTACATGCAGTCAGATAGCCAAATAGTCAACAGTCCCCAGATTAGTCTTCCATAGTTTAGTCCCCTCAAAATCAGGCCCAACTAGTCAAAAATATTTTTGCATTTTAATGGCGACCCAGATGGGACTTACGGCCAATTATAATTTTTCTAAACCTATATTTTTTCATATACATAATTTTTTCATAAGTCAATTATATAATTTTTCCAGGTTAGTTATAGCTATTAGTAATTAATTTTTTTTACATAATCTACTAACCTTTCTTTCCAGCCTTACGCTATTCTCCTTGCACACTGTGGTTCAACCAAAGTCATCTTTTTGCTATTCCTCAAACTCTTTAAAAATAAAACTAAAATCATTCAAACAATGAATAGGAAGTTATAGCATAACCACCCATTAAGTATAAGCCTAAGAAGAAAGCAACAGATTTACATTAAACTTTATTCAAAGACAAAAACCAGTGACAATTCACTTGTGCCTGTTGATTTTACATAATGTATACATGTGTACAGGGATCTATGACTCCTGTGGAAAAGCTGTTTTGTTCACTGACTTTTGTATTGCGTATCCTTCAATTTACTTACTTACTTATTTATTTATTTATTTAGTGAGGCAATTGGGGTTAAGTGACTTGCCCAGGGTCACACAGCTAGTAAGTGTTATGTGTCTGAGTCCGGATTTGAACTCAGGTACTCCTGACTCCAGGGCCGGTGCTCTATCCACTGCGCCATCTAGCTGCCCCATGTATCCTTCAATTTAAAAAACATTGTTTTAAAAAATTCACCTGCTTGGCTAGCTGGCACATTGAATATGTTAGCTGAATAATGATTGACAAAACTTTATTTCTACCCTCGGACATATACAAGGGTTTTTCAAAAATAACAACATGTATTTATATTGTTCACCTTAAAGCATTACTAATACTTGTGAGATCCAAAAAGGGTTTTTGCATCATTACTATATTTCAAATTGTTCATTTAACCTTTGTCTTATCTCTTAAAATTTTTATGTATGTCTTATAATTTACATAATATTAGTATAAAATCTATTTTATAAAAATATACAGTTACATAAATGTATTTAATTATATTTTATTTTCTTAGAGAGTTGTGTAGTCAAGGAATTTTGGAGACCACTGATCTAAAAATCTTTTGTTTGTTTTCTTTTATGTTTTTGAATCATTGCCTACTATTTCTTTAATCTGTTTTCCTACTTTGCCCACTTGTCTTATTTCCAAGACTCAGACTTAGTCTGTTCTTGTATTAGGGAGAAAAGTTGTTTCCTATTGATAGTTTTTTTAATCTTATGCCTCATTACCTTATTTGGTTTTCAGGTGACTTGTTTGTATTTTCTTAGTATTTTGTGGGGTGATATTAGGTAGTGTGTGTGTGTGTGTGTGTGTGTGTGTGTGTGTGTGTGTGTGTGAGAGAGAGAGAGAGAGAGAGAGAGAGAGGTGTGATTGGAGTTAAGTGACTTGCCCAGGGTCACACAGCTAGTAAGTGTTGTGTCTGATGCCAGAATTGAACTCCACTCTGGGGAGTGGGTTCTCTTTACTGTAGTGAACTCTAAAGGGACATTGGGATTTAGTTGAGAAATGATGGATATGGTAAGGTTGAGAAGAGTAATAGACTAAGAAGGGGACCAAAATAACTTAAGAATCTGCATTGGGCTAGGGTACAGGTGAGATCAATATACCCTTCTGTTTTGATGACTGAAGCATTTCACCTAAAATGGGCAGTGCATCACCCAGAATTTACTAAATCTGGGTACTCCTTGGAGTGGGTTTTGCAGGAAGACTTAGTGTGATTTTTAAGGAAGCCTTGTCATGGAAAGGGCACTGGAGATTTGTTAGGCCTAGTTGTACCACTAATTAATTACATTCCTTTAGGTAAGGCAGCTCACCTTTCTGCGATATGGCATCTTTTTCTTTTCAGCAAAATTCATAGGTTAGACTAAATCATCTCTAATGTTCTTTTTAGCTCTTTGTCTTTGATTTTACATCATTCATTCTTAGTGCTAATGTGGAAATAATGCTGGATGAGTGTCTGAAAGACCTAAGTTCCAATTGTACTCTGCCAGTTAGGTAATAGCTGTTTGGCCATGGGCAGCTGGTCACTTAACCTTTCTGGTTAACTGTCCTCTTTTCTAAAAAGGAGAAAATCGGACTAGATTGTCTACAATGTACTTTTCAACTCCAAATCTATGATCCAATTAAGAAATAAAAGGCATAAAATAGAAATATTAATGGAGTTAAACATTTAGAAATCATTGCATTGAAGTATAATTAATCTAGTACAAATGATGCCTACTTAGATGTTTCCATATTTTAGTAAGACAGAAGGGAAGGGGAAAGCTAGAGGGGATTGAGTGCTAAGGAGAGGTCATACCACTCTGCCTTGCTGGCCCAGGGAAAGAGGGATGGCAAGAGACTGTAGAGGCTATGAATCTTCATAGGGTTCTAGTTTTGCTAAGGTCTTAACTTATTTACCTGCAACTGAAATGTATTTTTAGCATATGAATATTTAGATATTTAGCCATATGGCTCTGAGACACATGAAATATTCTTTTTTTTTTTTTTTTTTGGTGGGGCAATGGGGGTTAAGTGACTTGCCCAGGGTCACACAGCTAGTAAGTGTCTGAGGCCAGATTTGAACTCAGGTACTTCTGAATCCAGGGCCAGTGCTTTATCCACTTTGACACCTAGCTGCCCCATGAAATGTTCTTTTAATCTGTGTGATTCGAGGGGCAGCTAGGTGGTGTAGTGGATAGAGCACCTGCCCTGGAGTCAGGAGGACCCTTGACACTTACTAGCTGTGTGACCTTGGGCAAGTCAACCCCAATTGCCTCACTTAAAAAAATAAATAAATAAAATAAACTGTGTGATGCATTATTAAAAGACCATTTTCCTCCAGAATATTTATTAATCAAGGTTTAATTGTAAATTAGAAGCAAGAAAATTACTAGTTTAAATTACCCTTGCTTTAGACTGTTTTCTAATATAGTAAAAACAATATAATAATATAATACCTGATTAAATTATAATAAGACCTCTGCCCTCTTATATAGATGAATAAGCTAGATTCATTGTTCAAACTGACATTCTTTTTTTGGCTGTTAAAAAAAATTTTTTTTTTACCCATAAAAGTATTTTATTTCCAGTTATATGTAAAGATAGTTTTCAACATTTGTTTTCATAAGATTTTCAGTTCCAAATTTTTCTTCCTCCCTCCCTTTCCTCCCCCTTCCCCAAGACAGGAAGCAATTCAATATAGGTTCTGTTCGTTTTTGTTTTGTTTTGTTTTTTGTTTTGTTTGTTTTTAAGTCACTCCAAGTATTTTTTAAGCATCTAGGCTAAGTTCTGGAGATACAAAGAAAAACAAAAAAATTCTCCTTCATGGAACTTATTTGGGAGACCATATACAAGTAATAATGTACAACCAAGATTTTAAAATATGTGTGTATGCCTGTGCATGTATATACACGTGTACATGTATGTGTACACATATATGATAGATTAGAGATAATCTTGTTAGTCTAGAGTGATTTGCCATTTCTTTCTCCAGATCATATTATGAATGAAGAAACTTAGTCGAACAGGTGTAATTTGCAGAGGGTCACACAGCTAGTAAATGTCTGAAATGAGATTTGAACTCAGGAGAATCTTCCTGACTCCAGGCCCAGCACTCTATCCACTGTGCCACCTACCAGCCCCAGAGATAATCTTAGAGGGAATGTATACAAAAATAAATCATTGATGACATTGTTTATATGGTTTACAAAGTTCATATTGAAAATTTAAATATGTAAAAATTTTATTTGAATCAGTCATTTCTTAGCAAATATGAAAATTTCTTGACTAAATGATGTTCTCTAGTTGGCACCAGCAATATCAGAACTCTGTATATTGAATCAGTCATAATTTATATGATATTTTAAAATCATTTAAGGCAGCTTTGTGAACAGATCAATTCAGTCTTGGGGCCTAGAAAATTCTTTTCAACCCCTATCACAGTTTCTTTCTTTTTTTTTTTTTTATGGGGCAATGGGTTTAAGTGACTTGCCCAGGGTCACACAGCCAGTAAGTGTCAAGTGTCTGAGGCCGGATTTGAACTCAGGAACTCCTGAATCCAGGGCCGGTGCTTTATCCACTGCGCCACCTAGCTGCCCCCCACAGTTTCACTTAAGAAAAAAACTTGTATGTTCATGATGTTTTAAAAAAACTTTCATTTTCCACCACACTATCTTTTAAACTTGAAATGACTTTTTCAAGTTTGCTATTTTGCTGGGTTATAAGGTTATTCTTAGAACACATAAACCATTTTCAAAGCTTCCTTTTTAGTATAGGCATTTTCTTGATTAGCTATGTTTTATTTTAATTGTTAGTACTATCTAATAAAACACTAGAGTATTTTGTGATTCATTATAACATTTTTAAAAACAGTACTCGTTTGAATTAATAGAAATGTTGAAAATTTCAGTCTTTTCTAACTTCAAATGTAGGAAATTTCATGTGTGAATTTCCCACTTTCACAGTTTGTTTCTTAACATACAGCCTTTCCTTATTTTTTTTTAAGTGACTGGAATATATGGTCACCTATATCTTTCTATTAGATCTTATTGGTTCATTGATTTTAGTTCTTGATCATTGTGGAATTGGTGTGTTATTTTTTTTTGACGTTTATAAAATTTAAGTAAAAATGCTACATGGTCATTAGCAGAATATATTTATCTACAATGAACAAAATCGGTATTTCATCCAACCAGGAATAGCACATTATGTCAGTGTGAAACATGTGGTCCAGTGGCCAGCTTTATCAACATGACTCAATTACTTAATAGTTTCCTGTTTAGAAGAAATAGTCTGTCTAGGAATAACAGGACTCTGGTGTCTTAAAAATCAAAATACAACTTCTACAGGAACATTTGACTATTTTCCTTGTTGTACTCTCCTTCATTGCCCCTAGTCATATACTAGTTCTGGTTTAGATTCTGTGGTTATTTTGATGAATTATTTCTTACTTCCTCTAGGGGGTGGGAGGTGTGGGGGGCGGGGAGCAGGGAAGGAAGAGGAAGAGGAACAATCACTTCAGAATTCCTGGAATGGGCAATGCCGGACAGGGGAGTAGAAAGAGAAGGCAAAGTAGTGTCACCTTATTAACGCTGTCACTTAGATTGTTGTGTACAATCACAGTGCTTAGTGTAGCCTAGTGGAAAGTGCAGGATTCTGAAAGATTAGAAGACCTTTTCTCTTGACTTATCTGTGAAACGAAGGGTTTCAGTGAAAGGGTTTCTGGTGTTTCTTCTAGCTCTCAATCTGTAGCCCAGTTTGAGATCTTAATGCTTGGACTTATTACATCAGAAGGAGCAGCAGAATTGTTTCCACTTAAATATTCGATTCAAGCAATTTTACCTTTGAAGAAAGCTACAGAGAGGGTAGATAGCTTGCCTGATGTAACTTAGATGTTTGTGGTACTGTCTGTTATTACTGGCCAAATCAGCCCAGCCAGTTTGGTGTGCAGACAGTCATCACATCTCTCAGTCTTACTGTCATCTATAACATGGGATTGTCATAAGATCTACTTCAGAGGATTGTTATGATGATCAAATGACATACCGTGTAGAGAAAGGAAAGAAGGCAACAAGTATCTGTCCACTAGGCACCAGGCGCTCTGCTTCGTAAATGCTTTACACATACCTCATTGAATCCTTACAGCAACCCTGGGCACTAGTTCTGGACACACCTTAAATCACTATATAAATAAATGTCACTTAATCTGACAATATAGTTTTATTCTTTTGTTTTTATATTTCAAATAGTTTAATAGCTGTCAGTGTTGTTATATTGATTCTTCCAGTTTTCAGCTCTGTTGAAATATCTGGTTATGTATGTCTTGAATAAGAGAGGGTATAGGGGCGCCCCCCCCCCCAGGTTGATTGATTGATTGATTCTTATGTTGTGTTGGGTACTTAACCAGAAGAGTAACCCTTGTGACAAATAAGTATGGTCAAGTGCAACATCCTTCTTTCCTTTCCAGTCTAAAATTTTACTATCCTGTATCTACTCTATAATCCAATCACATCGACCTCCTTCCTTATATGAGACATTCCATGTCCTGACTATACATTTTCACTTGCTGTCTTTTATATTTGAATTGAGCCTTTAAGGAGGCCCAGGGAAGTCAAGGGGCAAAGGAAGGATTGAATTGTCTGCCTCCTGGCTTCCTTGTCTTTTTTCAGCTCTTGACTAGAATCCAAAGTTTCTTAAGAAGCCTTTTTAGATCACCTTTAATACTTGTGCCTTTCCACTTAGACTACCTTTGTCTTGTACATATTTGTTTGCATGTTGTCTCCCCCATTTGATTGTGACTTCTTTGAACATAGAGACTGTTTCTTTGTATTCCCAGAGCCTGCCACAGTGTCCAACCCCTAGGAAGCACTTGATAAATACTTACTGCATTGCCTTCATTTCTTTCCTTGAATCTCAGATATGAACAAGCTCTTTTTTAAAAAATAAATTAAGGGGCAGCTAGGTGGTGCAGTGGATAGAGCATTGGCCCTGGAGTCAGGAGTACCTGAGTTCAAATCTGGCCCCAGATGTTTACACTTACTAGCTGTGTGACCCTGGGCAAGTCACTTAACCCCAATTTCCTCACTCCCCCCACCCCCAATTTAAATTTAACATAGTAATTTTAATACTTTATAGCTTGTTTGTTTAAAATTTCATTTTCTTATTAGTGATTTGTAGCATTTTCCCATATGTTGTTAATAGTTTAGCTTTTTAGATTGTCTATTTTATCTGCTATAAGTCTTATCTGTCCTGTATTTTGTCAAGAATTCTTCCTTTGGGGCAGCTAGGTGGTGCAGTGGATAAAGTGCCTGCCCTGGATTCAAGAGGACCTGAGTTCAAATTTGGCCTCAGACACTTGACACTTACTAGCTGTGTGACCCTGGGCAAGTCACTTAACCCTCACTGCCTCACAAATGAATGAATGAATGAATGAATGACTAGGGAGGAAAAAAAAAAGAATTCTTCCTTCTCCTTTCCATTGTTTAAAAGCTTTCTCTTACTGTCTTCTGATTTTCAGAGGAAAGTAGGTAGGCAAGGATGAGACTTTTGAATGAAATAGTGGAAGTACTTGCTTTTTTGATGGGACAGAATAACTTTTGTTCCTTTTAATTCAAAGCCACCACCCTAATACGTAGTTCCTCATCACCTCATGCCTGTATTATTGCAGGAATCTTCTGGTTACTGTCTCTGTCTCAGGTCTGTCCGCATTCCGATCCATTTTCCAGTCACCTGCCAGACATTTTCCTAAAGCACAAACTCTGATGACTTTTACCTCCATGACCAAGTATAAAGTGCTTTATTTGGCATTTAGAGTCTTTAACATTACTGGTCCCATCCTACCTTTCTGGTACTTTCTAGTACATCCTAAACTTTACTTAACTCCACTCCACAACAGAACAAGTGTAGTGTATTTCTTCTTCCTTCTACTTGTCACCCATCTCCGTTATCTGTGCCATTTTATTGGATGTTCCCTATTCTGTAATCCAGTCTCTTCTCTGCCCTTTCCCTTTCCTGGCCTCCTTCAAGGCTGCATTCAAATCCTGTGTTCTATAAGAAGTCTTTCCTCCCTTTGTCTAAAATTACCTTCCATTTATGCTTTACATATCTTACATATGCATAGGTATTTTATATTGTCTTGGCAGATTTAAATGTTAACTTTTTGAGGGTAGATTCCTTGTTTTTGCCTTTTTGTATCTCCATTGCTTAGCATAATACCTGGCAAAGAGTAAGCATTTAATAAGTTTTTGTTGAATGATTTTAAAAACTCAGAAAATTAGCTGGGCAATACTTTGAAAAATGCACTAAATTTTAATAAGAATGTTTTATCTGGAATTTACATGTAATTTCATCAAAAGGATAAAGAGAGGGATAGCAGCTTTTATTTTCATTCTTACCAGAATATTTATTTTTAGTTTATCTACCCATTACCACTTATTTATTTACAAATATGATCTATGGTCAGTATTTTGATAAAGTAGCAGTGTATGTGTGTGTGTGTATAAACTGGCGGCAATATATACTCTATTCCTTTTGTTTATCATGACAATCAGCTTCCAATGTGTTCAGGATACAGCATAGTTATTTTGGTGTCATATTTTCTTTACATTTTACTTAATTTTTACCATATATTTACAAAAGGAGTTCATAATTTGCCTTTAAAATTATTGCATATTGCTGCATCCTGGATGGAAAGTGAGATAAAAGTGAGAAATAGAAACAAAGATAACATGAAAACAATTATTTCTTTGTACAGTGATCAAAAGAGTACTAAGATTTTAGGCCAGTTTTTGGTTTTTCTTCCATTTCTATGTTAGACTTTGCAAACATAAGCATTTCTGTCCTTTTTACCATCATTAATCTGTGTATCAGTACAAGAAGATATTTGCTCTGTTCAGTATGGTAATGAGTTAAAATGTGTGCCCTTTGCAGTTGTGGACAGGGAAAGGAAAGTTGTTCCTTTTATAATCTTCAAAGCTGCTTAGGGGTTTAAGGCACCACCTCACGCCACATAAGCAGACCAGCAGACCAGCGGTTAGGAAAGAGGAAGCCTGCTTAGGTTATGCAGGAATTTGGACTCCAAACTCCTGGAGGCAATAGAGAGCCACTGGAATTTACTGATTGGGGGATCACTATGGTTGGATGTACACTTGAGGAAAATCAGTGGCTGAACAGAAAATGTTGTAGAATAGGAAGAGATTTATGCTGAAAGCCCAACCAGCAGACCTCCAGGTGTGAGGAAATGTTGGTGGCATTTTTATAGCTGGTAAGAGAGGTATGTGCAAAGATGAAGTTGATAGGCCTTGGATATGGGCAGGGCTTAGAGGACTAGGAGGATGGTGGGGTCTTCAATAGTAACAGGGAAGTTGTATGTGGGGGGAGATAATGAGTGCACTTTGAGACATGTTGAGTTCAATATATCTACATTATATCCAGGTTAATATGCTTAATAGGGAATTGGAAATTAGAGGTCAGCAGAGAAGTTAGGGTCGGGTAAATTGATTTGAGAATCATCATTTGTAGAGATGATAATTAAATCCATGGGAGCTGATGAGATTCCCCTCGTGAAATAGCATATATAGGGAAGAGCACAACCCAGGACCGTTTCGTGAGACACCCATCATTAGTGAGCATGACCAGGATGAAAATCTAGCAAAGGAGACTTAAGGAGGTAAGAGGAGAACCAAGAGTCGTGTTAAACCTAGAGAGAACAGAGCTCCAAGGAGAAGCAGGTAACCAACAGTTTCAAAAGCTGTAGAGAGATCGAGGATGAGGGTTGAGAAAAGGCCATTGCATTCAATAGTTAAAGAGGTCATTGGTAACTTTAAAGACATCTGTTTCAGAAGAATGAGCTTGTAAGCCAGATTTTTGGGAGTTAAGAGAGTGGGAGGAGAGAAAGTGGAGGTACCTTTTATTGGCTTGCCTTCTCAAAGTATTTAGGTACAAAGAGTGAGAACGAGATATGAAATGAAAACTAATTGAGGTGGAAAAGGAATTTTTGAGGATGGAGGAGACATGGGCATGATCGTAGGTCCATAGGAAAGGAGTGTGCAGAAAGAGAAAGATTGAAGGTAAGTAGTTAAGAGTAGGGATGACACAAGGGACAATCTTGTGTAGGATATGAGATGAAATAGGATCATTTGTACATGTAGAGGGGTTTGCCTTGGGAAGAAGAATCATCACCTTGTCATGTGAGATAGGGGTGAAGGAGGAAATAGCACAAGGCATTTGAGTGATATAAGATGAAGAGAAGGGGAGAAGAGTCAGCTTTCTGCAAATGCCCTCATAAGTTTTCAGCTAAGATTGGTGGGCACATGGTAGCAATGGGAGGTTTGAAGAGGATTGAAAAAGTTTGGAATAGTGACTATAGAGAGGAGAGTAAGATGGTGATTTAATTAGGAAAGTATAGGAGCAACAGTGAGGGCTCAATTGAAGTTATGTAACATCAATTTGTTTTGGATCTTGTCAGAAGAGTTGAACGAAAGCAGCAGATGCTACGGCTCAACAGCACAATTGGTGATAAAATAAATGATTCAGTTGAACAGTGTAGATTGGAACAGGTTCACTAAGAGGGTCACACAATGGAGAAAGGAAGAGAGTGGCTCATGCAGGTGTGATGATCTCAGAGATAACCGGGGTCAAGGGATTGGGGGTCACTGTGGATGAAGAGCACACAGGGTTTGCTGCAGGAAGGCAGAAGAAATAGAAAGTCAGTAAACAGGTTATGGTCAGACAAGGGAATTTCAGAGTTCATAAACATGGAGGTTTTTCATTTGTGGATGATGGCAAGATCAAAGGTTTGATTGGTGGTTTTGTGTATGGCTGAGTTTGGGTGGAGGAGTAGGTTATGGGAAATGAGTAGATTGAAGAATTGGGAGGTTAAGGTTTTTAAGGGAGTATGTATGTCGAAGTCCCCTAGTAGGAGGACAGGAGTAGATATGTCCAGCCACCAGGATTTTGATTGAGTAGGAGGAGGTAGATTATATGGACTTAAAAGAGAAGAGGTAATTGAATGATAGTTGTAGGGGGAGAAACCTATAATCTCATAGCATCATACTGGAAACATTCTTTTTTCCCCCTCCCTTAACATTCCAATTTCTTATTTATTTTTGCCTTTCTTTTCTTTTTAAATTTTGAGTTCCAAATTCTCTCCCTTCCAACCCTTTTCCCACCCACTGAGAAGGCAAGCAATATGATTACAATTATACATGTGAAATCATGGAAAATATTTCCATATTATAGGCATATTTCAGAAAAAAGCAAGATAAAGTAGGAAAATTAGATGTCAATTTGCACTTAGTTCTTCAGTTTTCTCTTTGGTGCCGGATAGAATTTTTCATCATGAATCCTTTGCAATTGTCTTGGATCATTGTATCAGTCACAGTCATATCCTACAACTTGTTCAGCCTTTTCCCAATTGATAGTCATCCCCTCAATTTCCAGTTCTTTGCTACTACAAAAAGAGTTGCTGTAAATATTTTTGTATAGGCCCCCCTTTTTTTTTGGTGTCTTTGGGATATAGACCTCATGGTGATATTGCTAGGTCAAAGGATGTGCACAGTTTTATTTCCCTTTGGGCATAATTCCACCTTGTTCTTCAGAATAGTTGTATTAGTTTACTCACTACTCCACCAGCATTGTATTAGAGTACCTATTTTCACATAACCCCTCCAGCATCTGTCATTTTAGTAAGTATGAGGTGGTACCTCAGAGTTGTTTTAATTTTCATTTCTCTAACCAATAGGGATTTAGAGCATTTCTTTCTTTTTTTTATAATACTATAGAAAGCTTTGATTTCTTCTTCTAAAAACTGTGTTCATATCGTTTTCCAGGTCACTTGTTTATCTGATATTAAGCATTTTCTTCTATTTTCTCATCCTTCTGGATTTGTTTTATTGTTTCTTGATATCTCATGAAGTAACTAGCTTCCACTTGCCCAATTCTAACTTTTAAGGAATTAATTTCTTCAGTGACCTTTTGTTCTTTTTTCTATCTGACCAATTCTTCTTTTTAAGGAGTTCTTTTCTTCAGTGGATTCTTGTGCCCCTTTTACATTTGGCCAATTCTGGCTATCTCCCCCCAACCCCCATCTTAATAGTATTTTTTCTAGTTACATGTAAAGATAGTTTTCACCATTCAGTTTTATAAGAGTTTGAGTTACACATTTTTTCCCCTCCTTCAAGACACCAACCATTCTGATAATAGGATGTGTGTGTGTGTGTGTGTGTGTGTGTGTGTACACACACAATCTTGTTAAACAGGACATTTCTGTTTTTTAAGGAGGTATTTTTCTTCAGTATTTTTAGTGCCTCTTTACCTTCAAGCTGTTAATTATCATTTCATCATTTCTTTTCCCAAGTTTTCTTCTACTACTTTTAGTTGTTGTTGTTTGTGGTGGTGTTCTTTTTTTTTTAACTCTTTCAGGAAATCTTGTAGGGCTTGGGTCCAGTTAATATCTTTCTTTGAGACTTTTTTGGTAGCTATTTTCATCTTGTCGTCTGAGTTTTTGGCTTGCTCTTTCCTGCCAAGTGGTCAAGTTTTTTTGTTGTTTGCTCATTTTTCTAGTTTATTTCTTGACTTTGAACTTTACATTAAAGTTTGACTCTACTTACATAAGGGTGGAAAGCTTCGGGCTTTTTTGTGTTTCTGTATTCAGATCTAGTTCTGAGGAGATCTTCAAGTTTTCAGGACTTTCAGGGTAGTATGATCCAGGGAGAGGTATTGTCACTGCTAGTCTGTTCTATACCGAGGAAGGACCCTTGCCTGTCCTGTAGCAGCAAGTGCTAGCACTTTTTTTTTTTTTTGGTGGGGCAATGAGGGTTAAGTGACTTGCCCAGGGTCACACAGCTAGTAAGTGTCAAGTGTCTGAGGCCGGATTTGAACTCAGGTACTCCTGAGTCCAGGGCCAGTGCTTTATCCACTTCGCCACCTAGCTGCCCCCAGTGCTAGCACTCTTAATTGCCCTGGAACTGCAACCCAGAACTGTGTGGTTAGCATTTATCAGTAAGAACCAGCTGTACCTAGTGCCAGAAGAAGGACCTATGTAATTTCCTTTTTTTTTGGTAGGGGGGCGGGGGAGGGGTGGCAATGAGGTTTAAGTGACTTGCCCAGTGTCACACAACTAGTGTCAAGTGTCTTGAGGCTGGATTTGAACTCGGATCCTACTGAATCCAGGGCCAGTGCTTTATTCACTGTAATCCCTTTTTGACCAATTGTTTGACTCCCATACCCTTATACAGAAGCTGCTTTTGTGGCTGCTGTTTCTACCACTGTGCGTATGGGCAGGCTTCTGTTCCAGTGTTACAGACTCCTCTTACTGACTTCTTAGGTGTTTCTTAGGCTGGAAAAATGCCTCATCTCAACCTTTTGTTGGCTCTGCCACTTAAATTTGATTTGTGGAGAAACCTTAAAGTTGTTAGGATGGGGATTTTGGGAGGGTTCAGCTGGGTGTCTGCCCCTAATCTACCATCATGGTTCCTTTTCCACTGAAACATTTATTTACTCTCATTTAGCCATTACTCAATTGATTGGCATCTGCTTTCTTTCCAGGTCTTTGCTACCTCAAAACACGTTGCTATAAATATTTTGGTGTAGTATTTGGAGCCTTTTCTTTTGGTCACTGACCACAAGCAGTGTCTGCAATGTTCAGAATATGGTGTTGAATACTGGGCACTAATAAATTTCGAACAATGAATCCTTCAGGAAAGCTTTGCTGGGGGAGACAAAATTTAAACTAAATCTTAAAGGAAGAGAAGGGCTAACAAAGGAGTATGTGTATTTGTGAGGCAATTAGGATTAAGTGACTTGCCCAGGGTGACACAGGTGAGTAAGTAAGTGTCTGAGGTTGGATTTGAACTCAGGTCTTCCAGAATCCAAGGTTGGTGTTCTATCTGCTGTGCCACCTAGCTGCCTCCACAAAGGAATATATTTAAAATACAGGAGATGGCCTGGGTGACTTAAGTAGAAATTGGAAAAGGATTGCTGAATTCAGGTTGATTGGACTATTGAGTGCATCAATGGGGAGGAATGTATATTAATGCCAAGAAGGCTTGTATAGGCCCTTACTAACTACTTTTCTACCACAGGCTAGTCACTTAACCTCTCTAATTCTCAGTTCCTTTATCTGTAAAATAAGGATAAGAAGCTGCAAGTAAGAACTGCGTTCCAGGTTTGCTGGGACCTTGAATGATCCTGTGTGTAAAACACTTGGCAAATATGTCAGGTGTCTTAAATCCCAATATTCATTAATTTATGATGAATTATTAAGAAGATCTTCCTCTTCTGGACAGAATACCAGAAATTTGGTGTACACAAAGATTCCCTTCTGTAGTTATATGTAATAAAGGTCATCTGGCTTCTATATGAAGCTCCCTATTGAAGGGGAACCTACCACCTCCATCCTGCTTTTGAAAAATGGTATTTGTCCCGAAATTTCCCTTCCCATCAAATAAAAATTTGACTCTGTGTACCTGAGATGTAGTATGATGGAGAGCAGAGGTATCATACTCCACAGACATAATTAAGAAATGTTTAATGAAATAAATAAAAATATGACATAAAAATGTTAATTTGTGTTTTTCTAAATCAGTGTGCAACCTGGGATCCTTTTCTGTTTACATTTGACAACACTGGTGTGGGAAGCAGAATGCTGGACCTGGAATTAGGAAAACCTTTGTTCGATTCCAGCCTGAGTCACTTCACCTATCTGAGCCTCTTTTTCTCAGTGTTTAAAATGATATGATATTAGATATGATATCTAAGATTTATTCCATCTATCATCCTCTGAACTTCTGCCTCTTTTTCCTGGTTCTACTCAATAGGGCCAAGCAGAATAAATCTAGTACTTTTTCCATATGACAGTTCTTCAAAAATCTAAATACAGTTATCTTGTAACAACAACCATCCACTCCAGTCTTCTCTTCTTGGTTAAACACTCCCCAGTTCCTTGGCCTTTTCATGGCCTAGACTCATGGCCCTTCACCTTGCTATACTGCCTTTTAGTGTTCTCCCCCTTATCTGCGTCCTTCCAAAATTCAGGTGCCTAGAAATGAGCATGTTATTGCCAATGTGATCTGAACTGGTCAGTCAACAGCAAAACTCTCTCTTTCTATTACTAGAACCTATTCCTTATTAATGAAGCCCAAAATCTCATTAATTTTTCTCCCCTGCTATATCACAATCTGGACTGATTGAACTTGGAAACAAAATGTAAGATTTACATTTCTCTCTATCCATATTCATCTTATTTGATTAACCTGTCAAGATATTTTGAGGTATATAGATGACTTGCTATCCCTTAGCTTTGTGGCATCTGTAAATTTGATAATAATACCATTTGTGCTGATAGAATATAGGCTTCTTGGGAATAAGAATTCTCTATTTCCCCAAACCCCAGTGCCTTGCACATATTAGGTGCTTCATAAATAAATGCTTATGGTCCTCTGCTCCCAACTCCCAGTGCCCTGCCTCATGGGGAACTACTATGCTAAGACTATCAGTATCAGTTCACAAGTAGCTATTTATTTTAATTTTTTTAATGTTTGCGGGAAAGTGAGGGTTAAGTGATTTGCCCAAGGTCACACAGCTGGTAAGTGCCATGTGTCTGAGCCAGATTTGAACTCAGGTCCAGACATTTGGTGTATGTGCTTGGCTGGTGCTTTATCTACTGCGCCACCTAGCTGCCCCGCAAGTAGCTATTTTTTGATCAGTGATCTAATGTGTTGATCAAAAATGCTATCAAAAGGAATTGATAAGAAAGCATCACTGAGTTTTTTGCTCACATATTAAATATTTTATCATCTCAGTTTCTGTAACCTAGGTTTTAGTTGTTTAATTTTGATAAAATTTTCTAATATGCTATTGTATTCTTATATTTCATTATTTAGAATGTCCTTCAGAGAAATAAAAAACTGAATAGGTGATAGGTTGAAGCCAGTAACTAACATGAAATATATCTATCAATGGTGGTTTTTATTTTAGTAAATAATATTTTTTCGTTAGTACAGTAGTTGATGGTTGATAATTTTATCATTGGTGACTTTATGAAGTCCAGATCAGTTTCCTGAAAAGTAGGTTGTGATGAATTCTTTGTCTCCCTGTCAGCCTCGCCCCCACATACACCCAGAGTCACTCTTGGTTTCTCTTAACTATAATCTGTAGTTGGGAGTGGGAGTGGGAGTCGGAGTGGGAATCTTCTCCCACATATTATGGCTTTTGTCTAAAAGGAATGGGGCTGGAATTACCGGTCAGATTATATCGAAATACCAACAGTATGAATTTTTATTTGTATTCCTTCCCATATCATACTTTGATTATTTCTTCTTCATTCCTTTCTATTTTTGTGGTGCAATGAAGCTTAAGTGACTTGCCCAGGGTCACACACAGCTAGTAAGTGTCAAGTGTCTGAGGCCTGATCCAACCTCAAGTCCTCCTGAATCCAGGGCCAGTGCTTTATCCACTGTGCCTCCTAGCTTCTCTCCCCCCCCTCATTATTTCTTAATTAGCTTTTTGGCAATCTGTTAGGGAAAAATTTTTTTCTTTTCCTCCTCTCCCTGCCATCTTCTAAGTTGTATTTTATAACTTTTATTTTTGTCTTAAAACCTACATAGGAACAGCTATTAGGTTAAAAAATGAAAAAAATTCCTGCTACCTTCTTTCCCTTCCCCCTTCCCCCTTCCCCCTTCCCCCTTCCCCCTTCCCTCTTGTAGAACTAGTGTATCAGGTTTAAACAACTAAACTATAATTATGGCATGGAATTCAAATTAATTTCTCTTTTCTTGATATTTTGAAAAATTAATTTTTCATAGAGTTGTGGTATATAGGCAATGTAATAATTAAGTTCAGTCCAGTGGTTGTAACTTTTCTTAGAAGGAAGCAGAATTGGACACTGGGATCATATATAAACACTCATAAGAGGATCAGTCTTACTATGATAATAGGCTAAATAAACGACTCACTAATAATAGTCATTCAAAAAAATTTTTTATTATATCACTTAAGCAGTAAATTACTGGCATGAATAATTATCACATGGAACTATCTGGAAAATGCAGTACTATAAGATTTTTTTGAGTAATTTGTCATTATGCTAATACAGAATCAGTAATGTGGTTTGGGTTTTCTAGAAGAAAAAAATAGAGACTTTTTATTATTACATATGGAATGGACTTTAATAATATTTGCTTTTTTAAATAAATAGAGTATTGAGTCTTTTTTCTTTCTTTTCTTTTTTAGCCATAGATAATAAGCAAAAGAAGTCAAGATCAAGATCTGGAAGTAAGAAAAAAGTACTGCCATTACCTCATGGTGCTGATGATATTTACATTCTTCGATGCAGGTGTGTTGTTACTTTGCTCCATGAGTGTAAAGTTTTTTTAAACAGATAAATTATTTTGAAGGAAAAAAGAATCCCCTGGAAAGAAAATAGTCATAGTTAATAAGGACAGTATACAAAGATTCTGACTTGAAAAGAAAAAGAAAGCAAGCAAGAAAAAAAACAACTCGTTTTTAAAATTTTCTCAATAACTTGGGTGATTTGATCAAAGGACATACTTGCCCACAATGTGATATTACAGTTGGAAGATGGGCTCACTTAACCCATGATATTTCTGAAATATAGTGCATCGAAGATGTCAATTATACTATAATTCTTCTCCATTTTGCATTATGTTCTAGCCCTGGGAAACTTAACTGTCACTTAGAATCAGATTTGTTAGAGCTGTTTTTACATTTTTGAAATGTATTACACGTCCTAGTAGAAGATAATGGAAGCACATTTTTATCCTCTAGATTTTCTTGAATATTCTTTCTTATATCCTGCCTACTGACAATGATGGAAGGCAAGAAGCCTTGAAAATGGGGTATTGGAATCCTATTTCAATGGACATGTGTTAAAGTTCTGCCCCCACATCCCTTCAGGCACAGTTGAGAGTGGTCATTCAACTTGCATACGTATGGGACATATTTTTTTGAGAAGTCTGGCACGCTAATCTTTAGAGTTCAAATAGTTATAAAGCCTTCTAAACTCTTCTCTCATACCCAGACAAAAAGTAATGTCTCATTCAGATTGTCCTCATGCATTTTAGATCTTTCTTTTGCTCCATCACATGCTATTTCATATGATATTTGTTTATCACATCTTCCCTATTACATTATAATTCCCTTGGGGGTGGCACTTAAGTTGTTTACATCTTTGTTTCCCTGCACATCTTTGTAGAGTTACTTCCTTCATGGCCTTAAATTTATCTATGTAATCTATCCATCCATCCATCCATCCATCCATCCATCCATCCATCCATCCATCCATCCATCCATCCATCCATCCATCCATCTATGTATTTGCTGTTGTTGTCAGGTTTAAATTTATTTTAGATAACTTCTGCCTTCTGAAATTCTAGAAACCTTCTGGTTCAAGGTTGTCTTAGTGCTATTCTGTTTCATTATATCCTTTGGTTTGATTGTACCAGACCTTAACTGAAAGTAATTTATATTGTTGATACTATTTTGAATATCTTGTACATACAGGTTTTGTGGCCTGGTCTTTCGAGGACCATTGTCTGTTCAGGAAGACTGGATCAAGCACTTACAGCGACATATTGTGAATGCTAATCTTCCACGGACTGGAGCAGGCATGGTAGAAGTCACATCGATACTTAAAAAGCCTGCTTCTATTACTGAAACTTCATTTTCTTTATTGATGGCAGAAGCAGCATCATAGAATGAGGAAACCTTTTGAATAACAAATTTGAATTGGATGTAAATTTGAAATACTTTGTCATTTTTTTATAGTTGCTACATTAAATTATCTGTTTATAAATCCTAAAGCAGGAAAACGGGGAAAGTGAATTACAGTGACATCAGAGCAAATTGAGTACTTTAAAACAGTTACAGTAAGTAGTCTTTATATTTTATATAGGGTGGAAGATGTGTTTTTAAGGTTTACTAAGTTTTTGTCAGTTAACTAACTGTGTCCAATATCAATAACAAGATCATTACACGTAAGCAGCCATTTATCAATTGTTGCACATGGGTACTTAGAGACAGACTTTATTGAAAAATTATGTTCTTTGCAGTGTTACCAGAATCAAGGCTCTGTTTTTTCCCCAAAAAAAGAGACTTGCATAGTAAAATAAGATATTATATTTTGTTTGTATGTATGTAGTGTTTTGTACAATATCAGGAACTGCTAACTAAATTCACTCAATTTAGGGCATTAAATATCATGTACTTCATAGTTCAAGAGACTGTTCACTCAAATAAGGCAATGAGTACTATTCTATATAGATGTTTAAGTGTTTTTTAAAAAATCACACGAAAAGGTTTTTTTTTTTTGTACTAAAAGTGGAGGGAGATTTGTTTAAACAAATATTTCTAAAAGAAATATGTACATAGTACTGGAAATTATTTGTGGTAAGGAAATATTCTTTACTCCAGTTGCATTTCTCAGACAATAAAGTGGTGCATCCATGCTACCTCCTACTTTGTCAACAAAGATGCTATTTACCCTTTACATTTTTGTATCATAATAGATTGAAATCTAACTCTTTATTGCAAGACATCCTTTTGTTAACAGACTTGTTTTCCTTTTTGATGTTTTACTTAAAAATTGACTTGCTTACGAGACGGTTTTGCCTCTTTACTACTTTATTTAACACTGTAGAAATGTACTACTAATAATAAATGATGCTCACTACACCATTTAGAATAGCTTTCTTCATTTATAATTTGTTCCAAATTTGATCATTTCAGCAAAATTTAATACGTCAATTGAAATGTTTCTACATATAAAGAGAATGTTTACAATTTAAATTTTAGAACTTGTTTTGGATGTAATTATATGTATGAAAATTGTGTAACACTATGCTCATGCTAAGGACCGCCGTAATGGAATTATGAAATAAATGTGCTGTGAGGATAGAAAATATGGTGCAGGTGTCTTGGTCATGATAAATTGTGAATGTTTATTTACAATGTCTCCAAAAGTGATTTAATTTTTTTTCCAGTAAATCAGATTTCTTTGCAAATACCAGTTTTTGTATTCAAGTACCATTTCATTTTATTCACGTAGGATGGCTAATACTGTAGTTAAACCAAGGATATGAATTGATACTTTATATGTAAATAAAGCAGTAAAAATGAGGTGTATTTTGGTAGAGTATATACATACCTCACTGCCAGTGAAATTTCTTTCTTATGGTATATCTCCTTACCAGAAAAATCTCTAAATAAAAAAAGTTTAAAGAAATATAAATGTCTATAATTTGAAGCATTTCTTATTTTCTGTAGTGTAAATAAGTTCATTTGGAGTTTAAATTGGATACTCATTAATTCTACAAAAAATTTTTTCATAGTTCACCATTCTTCTGGAAGAAGTATTGCTACATTGATATAAAATAACACAGGGAAAGTTTTTATTGAACTTGAAAGAGTGAACACTTCATTTCTCTCTGTAATCTAACATTGGCATAGTATCAGTTTCCTTACCTATAATATGGAGGTTTAGACTGCTCTTTTTCATATTAACATACTGTGGGCCTGTGATTTTCTTTCATTCCAAATCAAGCCTGAAAACCAGAAGCTATGCCTTATTGTTTTTTTAAGAAAATGGAATTGACCTATATTTTATAGAATCATTCCATCTCTAATTATTTCTCTCTTCACTTAAATAGACTTGATTAAATTAAGGCCAGTAGAAATAGAACTTAAAAATAAACTGCCTTAGCTAGGTGGTGCAGTGGATAGAGCACCGGCCCTGGAGTCAGGAGGACCTGGGTTCAAATCCGGCCTCAGACACTTAACACTTACTAGCTGTGTGACCCTGGGCAAGTCACTTAACCCCAATTGCCTCACTAAAAAAAAAATTAAATAAAAATAAACTGCTTTTTATCATGATATTGGTATAGACTTTAAAAAAACAACAACAACATCTCAATTTATGTTTAGCTGTACCAGGATTTCATGTTCTGAGAAAAATAAAACACATTTTTGTCATTTGACCCCTAGTGGAGATGTTGGCAGATGCCTTCTAAATGTGCACAAGCACTTGATCCCTAGCCCTGTATGGTTTTTATTCAGTTGTGGCCAGTTTCTCTTCAGAGAAAATTTATAGCACAGTGGGAGGGAGTAGCGCTGGACGTGGCATCAGGAGCAACCACAATTCACTTCTTGCTGCTGACACTGAGGGCCATTACATATATTTGGAGCTGGAAGGAACCTCAAAGGTCTTCTCTTTCCCTGTCTCCTTACCCATGGTCACGTACCTTAGGAGATACAGACATAGAGAAAGTGATTCTTGGTAGCAAGACTTCTTAGAAACTGAGGGAATTTGGACAGTCCACATGGAGGAGGTGGTATTTCAGCTGAGGTGGGGATTCCCTGGGATGGTGGAAGTGAAAAGGGAGCAGCACATTTTAGGTATGAGAGACAAAGCAGTTTCTGTAATGGTATGAAGAATAGAGGTGGAATGTGGCACATGGAGAAGGTCACACAGGCCATAGGCTGGTACCTAGAGTGTTTGAAGGAGAGCAGTGTGGATGGATATCTGGGAAAGGTCGACAGAACCGATTCAAATTGTGAAAGGCCTTAAATGCCTTGACAGTATTTTGTGGGGGGTTTTCCCCAGAGACAGTCTGAGTGGGAGACTAATGTGATTAAATCTAAGATAGTAATTTCCATTTGGTGACTTGGTAGAGGATGGATGATTAGGGCAGACACTTGAGGCAGGAAGATAAATTTCCAACCAACCAGGCAAGAGATGAGCCTGAAATAGGGTGATGTCCATAGGAGTAAAAGAAAGGGAGATAAATGGGAGAGATTGGTGGAGGATCAAAAGGACTTGGTAATTTGATTGCCATGAGGCAGAAGAGAGAGGGATAGATGGAGTTTGTCTCTGAGGTTGAAAAGCTGGCTGATTGTTGAGATTTGTGATACCCTCAACAGAAATGTGGAAGTTCAGCAGGTTTGTTAGAAAATTGAATTATTTTGCCTGCAGGGGTACACCCTCCCCACTCACTTTTTAAACCTCTGGCAGCTAGTGTTCAGTTCATCACAGACTATGGACAGTATGTAGCAATGTTTGGTTTCGTTTTCTCTCTTCCATAGTTGTATTGTTTCTATTATATTTGTTTCCTTATACTTTTCTTTAAATACCTGAGTTCCCTGGAAAGAATAATGAATGATGCTGCACTAAAGTACCTAAATTTAATCCTTCAGAATTCTGAGGTTATAATTTTATTATTTTTTTGTCAAAGGTTCTATTGAAAAAATTTAAGACATGGCTTTCAGTAGTAAAAAATGTTCTTTGAAACAAATTATAATTTGTTAAAATAAGTTACATCTTTGTTAAAATGAAAGGAATTTTAGGAATAATGTTATAAAAGAAAGGTACAAAGAAAACCAAGACTTGACATCCATTCTCCCTAGGCAGAATTTGAAAGTTTTTCCCTTTTATATGTTAATATACTTTAGTAGCTTCACTGTAATACTCATGATTTATCATAAAACATATTTAGGCTGAGAAAATTTGGTATCTTTGTCCTTTTAACTATGTGCATTTATTTAAGAGGAATATTTAAAAAACATCTTTATAATCACCTCCCCCACCTCTGCCTCAGTCAATACTACACCCTATCCCCAAGATATTTCCCCAGTTGTTTAGTGTATCACTGTTTTTTCTTTTGTTCAGAAAACTGACTTTTGCAGCACTGATCACAAAAGGAGACTTTCTAAAATCATGGCTGTGTCAAACAGTGAATTTACCTTTTCTCTTATTGCATTAGAGTTAAACTTGGACACCAAGAAATCTAGCATTTTAAAATATTTGCCTGACACAATAAAAGGTAATCATGACTGATCCCCTCCCCCTTTACTGAATCAGTGGGTCCTGATATCTGCCTTTAATTATGACACTGGACTTGATTAAGGATTTTTTCTTTTAAAGAAAGTATTGTTGACCAAATTGCTGTTTTGTTAACATTTGCTCTAGTTTCTCTGAACAAATTGTTCCCAGTAACCTCAGACAAACAAACAACATAGCAGTGGAGAATCCATGAACTGGGCAAGTCACTTCAATCACTCTGAGCCCTTGCTTTGTCATTTATGAAAGTTGGGCAGTGTTATTTCAGTCATCGTTTCTGAATCCTATTCAAGTGGACAAGTTATACTAAACTGAAAATGTGTGACAGTCTCATATCTTCATATTCTTAACCATTGTTGGACCTGTTCATTTGTTGTTTCTTGTTCTTGTTCTAACTACCTTTTCCTTTTATAAAAATGCTTGATGATGTCTTTTATGTTGTGTATACACATCTTCATTAGTAATGTGATTTAGCTTATTTGTGCATTCCAAACAATTCTCCATTGTTATTTTGAGTCTCCTGGAATTTTGATTGTTCCCGAGATTATATCCCATATGACATCACTGGAAGAATATTGATATTAAACAAGTTAGTTTTTGGTCTTAGGAAACAGTTTGGGATTATTGAGAGGCCTGCATAGTTACTCAGTTAAAAGCCTTACCACTTTCTTCCTCTTGTTAAATTTTGAGTCCACTTCATTGTCCACCTGCCTTTTCTATTAAGATTTTTGTCCTGCTGGACTTTGCATCCAACTATGTACCAGAGCTTACACAGAGAATTTTTTTTTTCTTCGCCTCTCTGGGTTGTTAGGCCAAACATTTCGAAGTTTAGTTTAGGATTCATTTCATTTAGGCTACTTTTTAGCTCATTCATCATCATCCAGTCCGAAAATATTACAGTGTGTGTATCTAGATTATAAAATAGAACATTACTAATTAAATGTAATATTGTCGGACAGTTTTCAGTAAAGAGGGAAAAAGTGTGTGGCTTTTCAGTGGTTTGGGGGCATGAAAGGAGTAAGGGAAGAAAATGGATTGATTATGTCAGTATACTTTCTCCCTAGTTTGTTCTTTGACCCACTTCGTGCTAAGTACTGAGAGTCAAGAGCTGAGTCCCAATCCTGACTCTGATACCTAGCTGATTTGACTGTGCACAAGTAACAGCTTCTTTTAAAGCCTTTACGTGAATCTTTCAGACTGTACATTATAATCCTTACCAGTTTGATAGAAAGGGATCACACCTTAAGATTCTTAAGGTTTTTAAGTCATATAACTTTAGTCACATATAACTTCTTTCTTCATCCAACCCTATTCTTACATCCAGAATCTCCATTATGAATTGCCTACTGGTTTAATCCTCCTAGCAAAATGGTGTGACAAGAGTACAAAATTGGGAAGATGGGTGTGTTCCCTTATTAGTAATTGTATATCACCCATTACTGGGAGGACTGCCAAATATATGGAAGCTATACAACTTGGTAAGAAAGTGCTTTTTGTTGATCCAGGGTCGTTGGTCTCTGTTTTTTCTTGTTTGGGGGGATAATCAATAAACTCATAAAAAATTTGTGCTTATAGATACACAAATGATGTTTCCATCTTTTGAAAGTGAGATGAAAACAACAACTAATTTATTCTTTAGTGAGGTAATTGGGGTTAAGTGACTTGCCCAGGGTCACACAGCTAGTGAGTGTTAAGTGTCTGAGGCCGGATTTGAACTCAGGTACTCCTGACTCCAGGGCTGGTGCTCTATCCACTGCACCATCTAGCTAGCCCGAAAACACTTTCTAATTGCTGAGTTTGTTATAAAATAAGCTGCATGCTAGTCTACAGTTGTTTTGGACAGCTTTGTAAATCAATTTGTTTATGTTGTACATTACTCAAAAAAAGGTTGGTGGAATTCCTTTTACATGATTTCTGATCATAAATACTTGACATAGTCCATGAAAACTACAGTACTTCAATACATGTGCCATTAAAAATGGAAAAACTAAAATATTTTGAAAAAATAAGCTTGCAGGAGAACTGTGCAGTGTTTATTAGTTTTTGTCTGCTTATTTTATTTCCTAATTATTTTTTAAAATATTTGCCAAATGTTTGTAGCAGGTAATATTTATTACTCTTCTGCTTTCCTTGTGACCTGATGACAAGTTGACCAATCTAATAATTGAAAAGTGCTGTTGCAGTACCATTTCAGAATTGGAACACGATCCTCTAGAGGTGAAAGAACATTATGTCTGAATATGGTTGTTTAGACTTAGACTTTTATCATTATGTATAGAAGTTTAAATTTCATTGAGAAAGCTCAAAATACTGACAGTTCCATTATGAATGAAAACATCAGTTATTCATGCTAACTTCCCACCCAGAAGACAAATACAGATGAGGCCTTCAGTTTCTTCCATCTTTTCATTGGGGCCTCATTGTTTCTCACATACCTTTAAGAATTCCTCTTTTCTCTATTAGACATCTGCTACTGTCATATTTTCTCCTCATGAGACAGCAGGCAAATGGCCTTCTCCAAGACCAAAGCCAGTGTTGCTCTTTGAGCCATCAGGGGACACAGAAGTGACTTCCTACTGAACCTGAGGATTCCATATGACAACTAGAGCAGAATTCCACCCCATCCCTGATATTTTTATGGCACTTTTTTCTAAAGCATTTATTTCTAGCAAAGAATCCAGAAGGGCAGTATGATTATCTTTGTATCCCTACTTTGTAACTTAGTGCATAGCCTGTGCATAGTAGATTCTGAATAAGTGATTGTTTCAAAAAGGTTGATACAACAATCAGCTGTGTTTTTTGTAGATGATCTCTCAAGTGTTAAAAAAAGATATCCCCCAAGACACCAACTCTTTTTAGATTACTTAGAACTTACCTGAAATGTATTTCTGGGTATGGCTTTTGATTAGAAGGGGGCAATTGAGTGAGTAGCTTTCATAGAGTTCATGGGTTTCATTCTCTGCCCTTCTATTTAGTTGGATACAGTATGTTTGGTACTGATTTATTTCATGTAACCATAGAATCTTAATGTAGTGGATTTGTAGAAATAGCTTAATCATGCCATTCTGTCTGTTTTCAGGTTTTCTCTGTCATTGAAGAATAATCAAAGAAAATAATGAAATGTTTCATCATCTTAGGAGACAAGATCAGACAAGGTGGGGGATAGGGAGGAAGTTGGTAAGGATCTTCCTAAATGGAAATTCATTCCTAAAGTCAAACTGAGACCTGACAAATTGATTAAATAACTTTACTTCTACCTGCCATTTTCACTTTAACTGTTAATATGATTTGAATTTGCTGCTTTTGGATAGTAGCCCATTTTTGTTACTTGTACCTTTTTTCCTCCAACTCCTTAAAGTCACTTTTTAATTATCCCTCTTTGCTGATTAATCTTCATATTTTCCCTCTCCTGTTAAATTTTTTATTTTACTTTGACTTGGGTTCTTCATGCTGGTGTTACAATTTCTCTCTTCAAATAAAGTGATTGGGGTTGAACTTATAATACTGAATATAGGAGGGATTGTTCCGTACCCTAAACTGAAAGCATTATAGCTTAGGATAATCATTCCATAATTTTTATTGAATTTTCAATTTGCCTTCGTTCTTAATACAATATGTCTTCTCCCTCGCCTAATATTTAACTAAAGTAAATCTACATTTATTTGGATTTCAAACAATAAAATCTCCAGATTTCTTTGGGGGATATTGAGAGAAGTGGTCCAGTTTGTCCTTTATTGAGAGGCTACCATTTGTATGTTCATTTAAAATATGCAGATTGTTTACATAGTTATATATTAACCCTGTAAGTTAAAGGCTGTTATTTTCTCTATTTACAGATAAGGAAACCGAGGTTGGGAGAGGCTAAGTGATTTGCTCATTTTCACATAGCTAATTATGTCTGAGTCAGGATTTGAACTCCAGGTCCAGTGTTCAACACATTGTGCCTCCCCAGCAGTCTCAAGTGACAAGTAAATAAATTGATATTAGGAATTATCTTTCCTTAACAAAATAACTTTAAGAATATTTGGGGGCAGCTAGGTGGCGCAGTGGGTAGAGCACTAGCCCTGGAGTCAGGAGTACCTGAGCTCAAATCTGGCCTCAGACACTTAACATTTACTAGCTGTGTGACCCTGGGCAAGTCACTTAACCCCAATTGCCTCACCAAAAAAAAAAAGAATATTTGAATAGGCTTAATCCTTGTATCTTCCAGTATTTTCTAATTTCTATCCTTTTAGGATGGTCCAAGGAGACTTTATACTCATGATAATGACCTGGAATTCCTTTAGTACCCTAAAATCCTTTCCAAATCCCTCTTCTCCTAAGAAAGATTCTTAATATCATTAATTTCTCTTATCTTTTGAAAATGTGTAATTTCTATCTGGTATAAACACTTAACTAAACTGAAATTCACTATGATTCATTGAACTTAAAACATCCCATTCTAAACCATTGTTGATTAATGGTAGTTTACTTAGATTTAGAATTATGTGTGTGTGTGTACTTTTACTTTTGATCAGATGTATAGCTTTACTTTTTTGCCTAACTTTATTAGTATATTTTAGTGCTACTTTTCCCCCACTATCCTTTTGACATCTTTTAGGCTTGTATATTATATGTTTGGCTAAATCACTAATAGAAGCTCACATATGCTCCCAGTAGAAGACTAGCATGGGGCTCTATATCTTATGGAATTTAATGAGAGATAATTCTGGGCTTTATCTGTGTGTGCTTTATTCCATTGGCATTTTATTTTATTTTATTTTATTTTTTTTATTAGTGAGGCCATTGGGGTTAAGTGACTTGCCCAGGGTCACACAGCTAGTAAGTGTTAAGTGTCTGAGGCCGGATTTGAACTCAGGCATTTTATTTTAATAACTTATTCCAATATAAACTTTAAACAGTTATATGAAACTTTCTCCCTATGATTTTTAAAAAAAACTATATTTTTATATATATATAAATAACATTTAAGCAATATTATTTTCTACCAGTAATACAAAAAATACTTATGTAGTGTCTATGTAGCACTAGAAGCACCTTCTTTAAAAAATAAGGAACCATCCCATTCAGTAGATTTGAAGTAAATTTGTCTTCAGTGATTGTGTATAATATTCTACTATTCCTAGCTTAAGTGTTTTAATTCCATTAAACACCTACTCTGTGGCAGGATATGCTGTCAAACATATCAATATACAGTGTTCTCCCTCTGCTAGCATTCCTTTTTGATGATTAGAATTTCATTACTTTTCCCTTCTTTTTCTGTTCAGTTTTTTGAGTGAGGGAAGAGCCAGGTAACATACCATTTAGTGTGATTATTGTTTAAGTAGCTAGGTGATTATTCTGTAGTCTAGAAGTAGTTTTTAAAAATGAGGTTAATTAGAAATTAAACACTTGATCAACAATGTCAATGTTTCTTAAATTTTGAATAGTTCATGGCTAGTTAATGATTGCACTTGATCCATAGCAGTCTAGATTACCCATACATGCACCACAAATAAGAAGAAATACACTGCATAGTCTTACTTGTAACTTGATATTATGTGCTTATTAACACCTTGTACATTATTTTAAAAAATTGAAAATGGTTTTTCCTTATATAATGAGTCATTTCAGTATATTGTTAATAAACTATTACTCTGGTGTGATGTAAGCCTTTAGGATTTATAATTCTAAAAGTAAAGATCTGACCATATTGAAAATATTGCCCACCTCTAGCAAATATAAAAGAACTTCATGAAAACATGAATCATTCTTCTTCATTAGATTTCTGAAGATGTTTCGCTAGTGTACTTGGAAAAGAGTTGTCTGAGCTTTAGTGAAGTTTAACAGTTTTGTTAGTTTCTTTTTTTTTTTTTTTAATTTTTTATAAATAGGCTGAATAAAGGGATTATATGAAGGCAAAGAATTGTCCCAGTTCTTCTTTTGAGAGGCATTTCTAGGATGTCCTTCCTCCATTGATGCTTTACGGACAACCTCCCTTTCTGGGAAATGTTTTTGAATACTTGTCAGTGGTCTCTGCTCAGAATTCTTTGTCTCCTGTTACAGGTAGAAAGCTATCAACAAAAAAATGGAAACTTTTTCATTTACTGTTAAAGTACAATTTTTCTCTGTCAATGAGAAGTACATAGATACCAAAATATTTCATGTGGTTTAGAAAAAAAGTGACACTTTGTTCTGTGTAGCACTTTAATAATATCAAAGATGACTACTGTAGAGTGGTAATTATTCAGTGAAAAGTAACAGAAAATAACTAGTTTCCGGTAAAGAATTTGGCCCCACTCCTAACCTAGTTTATATACAGAATAAAGTATTCAGAATTTCATGTCCATTTCAAAATAGAAAATAAAGAAATCTGGTAGCAATATAATTTACCTTAATAAAATGCATTTTCCCTATACAACTATTTATATCTAAAATGGTTGGGATATACTTTGGCAAGGATGAAAGGCATAGCTAGTGGCGTATCATATCACTGCATGGAGGCTAGCAATTAGAATGTAGCCAGACAAAATCACAAGGGGGTCTATAAATAAATAAAAGAAAGCCTTAATGTGATTTAAATACCGTGACTGAGTTGTATTCAGTGACAGCCTGGTCACCAAGTACAGTGCGACATCATGTTCTATAGAGATGGATTCCAGCAAAAGACTTCTCCATCAGCCATCTGGCCCCTGACTCTATAAGTCCAGCTCATTGAATGACACATAACCCAGTGGGATGCACCAAATTTGCTTAAGCACAAGCACAGCATCTTCTCATAACAAAAGCCTGAATATGACTCTAATTTTTAGTTACATGAAATATCTTGAGAATGTTAATAAAAACAAGATAATATCATGATATTACATGTATATCCATAAGGCTCATTTTTCTTGTTTTTTAAGAAATCCAACCAAACAATTTGATTTAAATTTCAATTTTATCTTATATTGAGAGGACAGAAAGGTCTACCTTAAAATTTTATTTTTTATATGCTATTAAAGGAAGGGGGAAAAAACGATGTAGCCTACTGTTTCTCTCTAGGTTTCACTAAGAACTCCAGTCTAGTTTTCCAACACATTCCTGAGCCTCAAAATTTTCCCATTCACTAGATCTTAGGGAATCTATGGGAAGAATGCAGCAAATGAAGTCTGTTTTGGAGTGATTTCCCTGCCTTTTTTGGTTATCTTCTAGAAGTTTTAGACACATTCCATTATAAAGGTAAAGAACAAAGAATGTTAATTATATTCTTTCTTACCACCTCAGCCAATCTTCCTAAATCCCTTTGAAAGGTATTGTTTCTGGGGTTTCCTCTTGTCATTTGGGCACTATTTTTCTGTTTCCACAAGGACATACATTACCAAATGTGAGTTTATTATTCACTAAAAAGAAAAGCTTGCTAGAACATTCTTTATTTAACCTTTGACATTAAATAGGGTATAGTTTCTTAGATGCTGTTAAGCAACTTGGTGAAATTGTATTTTATATGGTTATACCCAGGAGTATGCTCGAGCAAGCTTTTACTGACTCAGGAGAGCCAATTGTTAAATTTTTAGTATGACTATTTATACCTTGGAAATCAGCAGGCTAGTTTATTCCCATGGAGTTTACTATAGCCAGCTCTTACTGGCCCAAGAGAGCTGATTGTTAAGATTTCATAATGACTGTTTGCATCTTGAAAGTTGGCAAACTTTCAAAGTTTGATTTATTTTTTGTTTGATTATTTTGACTTCAAAGTAATGGAGAAAATGTTAATAATAGAGATGAAACTTTAATAGTGTGTTGTATGTGTATGGTTGTATATTTTATTTTTGCCAGCACCCCCCTGATTATAACAAAAGTTTCCTAAAAAGTTCCTCAGCAGGTTTTAGGAACTCTCAAGCATATATGGTGCTATTTCTGACACAGATGCTTGAACAGTAGTACATAGAAATTGGTTTGGAAAACAGCTTTAAAAACTACTGTTCACTAATTGAATATAAACAAGCAGTAAATTTCTCTAAAATCAGAAAATTTCCAGGAGGGTGTCTGTGAATGATGTAAGAAAACCAAAAAGTATTCCCTAGATATGGACAGAAAATTAGGACAATGGAAAGGAATATACTTGTCCTTTAAAAAACAGTGATGAAAAATGAGGATGCTATGAAAAAGACATTTCAAATATCCTTTTCTTAAACCTCATTTTTAGGGTTACTTGGCACGTGGAATTAAAGAGTAAGAAACTTCAAGGATGATAAGTAAATAGCTGTGAAGAGTGTACTTGTTGCAGACTTTTTGAAAGTATAGCTGTAGCCTGTTTGATTCAGCTAGGTGTTTTCAAGACTGGGTTTTGATGACTTAACCCAAATTGTTGCACAACCAATTATATATTTTGAGACTTCAGGAAAATGACTAAAGACTATTGAATTATTTTATTTTTGTGTGTTCTAGAAGGCTGGAAATTCAGGTCTGGAAATTTAATATGGTAAAATTATAGATTGAAAAAATCATTTGTAAACATCTAGAAGAAAAGATAATGTATTCTAATACTTATGTTATTTGGTAAAAGTTAAGTCCTATTGTCAGTCTATAGGCTCTATTAGGCTATATGAGACTATCTGGAATATATCACCCACAAATATATGAGTGAGTCATTATACAGAAAATGGTGATCAGCTGTTCTCCCTTTCCCTGGAGGACCAAACAATGGGACATGGACATTAATTATAGCATGAGGGATTTGGGCTAAGTATGAAGAATAATATTGTTAATTGAAAATGGTTTACTGTGAGCATCTTGGTCTATGGTGGTCCCTTAAAAAACTCCTTGTAATCCTTTGTAATATTTATGGAACACCCGTAATGCGCAAAGAAACACAGTAATAGCTGTAGGGATTGATGAACTCAGAGTGAGACTGCCCCCATAGAACTCAGAAGCTAAAGAGAATAAACACATGCTTATAAATGTGAAACATCATATATGTCACACATACATGCATGCATGTATACACATGCATACATACACGTATCATAAATCTGAGTGACAGGAAAAGAGAAATGCAACAAATAACACAATTTTAACTGGTAAATCATTCCGTCGTGCTAATGGCTTTTGGACTATAGGGATTTTTCTTTTTAATTCTAGCCAGTTCACACAATCTTGAATCAAATCCGATTCCCTTTGGCATCTTCTAACTAGATCCTCCTTATCCTGGAGAGAGTTCTCAAACATTTGACATCTGTGCTGTATTTTGATCAACGTGTCTGTCTTTCTTAGAGCAGCGTTCTCCTTCCCAAATGGTGAGGCGGGATTTGGAGTCTCTCTGAAAACCCCGGGGCATCAGAGCAATGCCAGCGAGAGCTCTCTGCTTAGGAACTAGTGACCTTCCCTGGCAAAGCGCAAACCAGCGATCCTGATCAATTTAATAGTAAGGGTAGTCACGTCATTTACTAAGTCCATGGAGTACTTGTTCCTGCACTTCCTTCAGACGATCTGAAAAGATCCATCCCCTCTCGTGTCTTCAGTTGGGAGAAAAACCTAAAAGACTAGTACAGTAACAGTGAGGGTAGTTGCCTGTCAGATTTATCCGCTGCACAGCTATTAAAGGACTGTGCTCATTGTCATCACTTTTGGAAACGAGCTGTGTAGTCATTGACTTCAACCATTTGAAGTGCTGTTGTGGAGGGTTAGGCTTGTTCTGCTTAGCTTTAGATGGCAAATAAAGAAAAGTTACAAGGCGTAATTTTTTGGTAAAGAATAATGAAGAACTCTAACAATGAACGCTGTCTAAGATGGAAATGGCTACCTTTGAGTGGTAATGGATTCCCAGGGCTTGTTTGGTTCAAACAAAGCCTCAGCAACCACTTTGCACCAGTGTTGTTGTGGGAGTGTTTCAGGTAAGGACTGGACTAGTTTATCACCTGTTTTCCTTTCAACTGTGAGGTTCTTGACTTTGTGATTATAGTATTCATTACTAAATAGTTTTTCTTAGTCTCCCTTCCCCATCTGTTCATTCGAAGTATTACATATACATACATGTCTTTTTGTCCAGTGGGGAGAGGGAGAGAAGGAAGGAAGAATTCTTGATTCTGACTACTTTACATCTAGAAGAAAAGATAATGTATTCTAATACTTATGTTATTTGGTAAAAGTTAAGTCCTATTGTCAGTCTATAGGCTCTATTAGGCTATATGAGACTATCTGGAATATATCACCCACAAATATATGAGTGAGTCATTATACAGAAAATGGCCCTTTGCTTATTATATGATATATATCACGATCTTGTATCTGGAGCCAAAAGATTTCTGTATAGAAAACTAAATGGGAGATCAGTTAAGTCTCAAAGTAATGAGAGTTGTTTTTTCTAGGGGAGCAAACACAAACTTAAGCCATTATAAGATAGAAGATGTGGGCTATAAGTTTATTCTAGAATTTAGGTAATTTGCTATGTCCAGAGAAACACTGCTTTCTGTGAGGTATGAATGTGTAAGACTTTAGAGAAATATGGGAAGATTTTTATAAACTGACAGAATGGAATAAGCAAAACCAGAAAAATGATACCTATTGCTGAAAGAAAACCCATAATATTTGTGTTGATAATTAAATATACTTCCTTCCTTTGACAGATAATGCAATACTAAGGAAAGATGTCATGAGGTCGGTAGGTTGGGTATATTTTTGCTTAGCTGGTTTTGTTACAAAGAGGGGGGATTCAATTCTGGAGGTGCAGGGATAAGGGAAAAATGAGTATATTTCCAGAAAGTCCTTTGATGTAAAAATAAAAACATCAATAATTTCAGAAACAGTAATGGATGGAGAAACACCTCAAAAGAATTATGTATTGCAGCACACTGCCACCCAATGCTTAATATCATTACTGGTCTGCCTTGATTGAGCTTCTGTTCACCATATTCATCTAGTTGTAATATTTTGTGGGTTGTCCTTCCCCCACTTAAGAATTATCCCAGTGAGTATTGAGTGACATAAGCGACACCATATAGTAGAGAGACTTCTACTTGTGGAGTTAGAAGTACCAGGTTTCAAGTCTTTCCTTCTATATTTACTACTTGTGTGGTCAAGGACAAGTCACTTAACCCAAGGCTTCTTAAAGTTTTTCCACTCATGACCCTTTTTAACCTGAGAAATTTTTACATGACCCCAGGTATATGGGTATATAAAATAGGTATACATAACCTTTTACTGTTGCCAATTTTTTTGTGACCTCCATATTCATTTAGGCAACCCCATATGAGGTCACAACCCACAGTTTAAGAAGGTAGGACTTTCCCTCTCTGCCTCCAATTTCCTTATCTATAAAATAAGGAAAGACTCTAGAACTTGCTTCACAATGTTTCTGTGATTGTCAAATGACCTGATGTTTGTAAAGTATATTGTGAGTGTTAAAAAGGTTATATAAATGATGACTATGATCTTTAATCTCAAGAAGTTTATATTCTGTAAAAAAGACAAAACGGAATAGAATTCACCATTGACAGAACTTTAAGCTATGGGCAAGTGCCTGAGGCATCTGAGAGTTCTCTTCATAAATAGACAAGTAAGTAGTTTTTATTCTGTACCTCTTTGAATGTTTTTAGAAGTCTCAGCACCATTTCTTCATCAGTGCTGGAAAAGCCCATTGAAACTTAGAGGAAAGTAATGGATTCTTTGGACACCTCACCAAGAGTCAAGAGATGCTCTTTCCTGGTTTCAGAGCATGGATCCATTCAAAACACTTTTATAAATGCCTACTTTTAGGCCATTCTTAACAAGGTGTACAGGAGCAATTCCTTCCCTCAGTGAACTTAAAATCCAGAAATTTCCCTCTTAATCATATGGTTGGTATCAGAAAGCAGGCTCTTATAGCACTGATAAAGTGGTCAGAAGCTCTGATGTTATATGGCAGATGGTAGAAAAATCTGCCTTCTAAAATGAGGCTTTAGGCCATTTCCTTGTTTTTCTTATCTTTCCACAGGTAGTGTTGGAAAGTCCAAGGAACATCAGGATTGGCTCTCCAGTTCTCAGAAACTATGTGTGTGTGAAGTCCAAAGGGGTAAGTGAATGTGAGCATACTAGCGTGTGTGTGCCATAAGACTCTGGGGTTCATCACAGGAACCCTACTCATCCTACCTTAATCCCCACATTGCTGTCATGCCCTGAGACATAGTTTGCTTTTATTGTCAGCAAAGTAGACTTGTTTCCTTGAGCAGTACATCCATATTCCTGATACCATATATTCTTCTGAGGTTAGACTAGTAGTAGAATTTTTATTGGCAATGTTAGTGCAGAAACATAAAACACAGAGACCACATACTGTGCAACTACTATTGAGAGAAATGCCAGTGAACCTGCAGACCCTGTTAGCAACAAAAGCTTCCTTACTTTCTCATTGGTAGGACATTGTAAATGATAGGCTTTCAATTATAAATGGTGTTAACTAAAATGTTCTTGGTAAGTTGATCATCAGACCTTCTGGATAGGTCTTTCCATCTTTATTCTAATCCATGCTGCTACACAAGAAAATACATAGGGTTTCTGAATTTACAAATGACATGAAATCTCTCCCCTTCACATAGTGCTTTTGTTAAGAAGCCTAATGTGAGCTTCCTACTAAAGAAACTGCATAGGGAATGGAACTTGAGGGCATGGTATCTGTTGAGTACTTGGTGTGGTCCAGGTTCCCTGCAGATTTACAGAAGATGTCAGATTTAATTCATAGTTGGATTAAGGAGTTAGCTAAAGGGGAAAGGGGCCAAATTTAGTGTCTGGCAGCAGCACTTCTGGCTAGCTTCTCCCTCATTTGTAAAGCTTCCTAAAATGGATGACAGCTCTTACCATGGATTTTATTATAATTACTTCCCTTTAATCCTAGATACATTTAGTATGGCCACTAGATGGCATTATATAGAACATAAAAGGAAAGCATTTTGATGCATTTAAATCTTCTAGTAGCTTTCTGTTTTCATCTTGCTCTAAATATTCCTTTTTAATCATTCAAGATCAGTGCTACCTTAGGGAGACAGTGCAAGGAGTGTCACCAAATAAAAAAAACCCAAACCCAAAAAAAACCCATTTATCTATATTGGTGGATATAGCATTTTTAGGTTTCCAAATGTTCTACAGTTAATATTGCTTCAGCAAGGAGGGAACATGGGCTACTGTGAGAGCAAAAGGAAAATGAATACAAAGTGGTGAAACTGGACTAGAAAAAAATGCCCCAGTGCTAAAATTCCTTAAGTTTAATTTCTAAAAGGAAAGGAATGAAGGCTAAGATACATACAAATAGAAGCAAACAGCTTCTCAAAATATGAAACCATTTCACAGAGAGAGAGAGCTTGACCTCACACTCAGCATCATTTTCAGATCAAGCTAGATATCATAGCAAGCCAGGCAGAAAGATAAAGTTTGTAGTCAGCTCTTAATTATCTACAGTGTACCCTTGGGCTGCATAATACAAATCATCTTATAATGTAAAAGTCTTTTATATTGTCAAATCAGTTACAAGTGATTTATCTAGTAATCTTTCAACTCTAGATAGAGCCTTTTAAACCCAAATACTATAGCTTCTCAGAAAAGGTGAGAACCAAACTTTTAAGTTTTAGAGATTTATCCACATCTCCTTGTAAGCTGATGTTTTACATCTGCCTGAAAGCAAAGTTAACACTTTGTTCACACATTTTCAGTGTTGTTTCTGATATTCAAAAACTATCATGAGGCTGATTGTGGTAGCTCTCTTGCTAACAAGACCCTTAGGCAAAATCTTCCTGAACTATCTGCTAAAAAACAACTCAATTGCAGTGTTGCTCTGAGCAAAAATGTGGTTCATAATTTATGATATGGAAAACAAATCTTTGAATAGTAGAATTTTAGAGCTAGAAGGCGACTTCAGTGGTCAAGACCAATAAGCTACACACAGCATGAATCCCATCTACATCTCCAACATCAACAACTTGTCATCTGGTACTTCATTCATTGACCACCTCAAATTCCCCATCCCCTATCCCCATTTAAAAATATATCTGTTAGGGAAGTTTTCTTCTAATGAATCCACACCCTGTAATTTTGATGCCAGCTAGAACGAGTATAATTCATCTTCTTCATGGTGACCCTGCAGTTATCTGAAGAAGACAAAAATGCCCTCCCTAAGTCTTCCCTTCTTCAGTTTACCCATCCATCCTCAATTCATTCAATTTATCTTCCCATAGAGTGTTTTTAACTCCTTCACCATCCTGGCCATCCTGTTCTAGACACACAAGTCATTGTTTATTCTAAAGTTTGATTCACAGAGATGAATATGGTTTCTGGATTTAGTCTGCTCAGGGTAGAGTACAGTCAAATTACTTTAGTCCAGCTGAATTGTGGTTGTGGATGCCATGTGTTATTAATGCAGCATAAGATAACATACTAATTTTTCCTTACACATCACACTAATGATAAGCAATCAGAGAGAGAGAGAGAGAGAGAGAGAGAGAGAGAGAGAGAGAGAGAGAGAGAGTTCGTGTGTGTGTGTGTGTGTGTGTGTGTGTGTTTTAACATGAACTACTTTCTCTTCTCCCCACAAACTTCCCACTGCAGGTGACACCTTTTAACCCAAATGCTATATATTACACTAATTAATCCTGGTTATGTTTTATCTTGTTAGCTTCAGCCCAGCGTTTCAGCTCATCAAGATCTTTTGGACTCCAGTTCGGTCTTCCATTTCCTCAGCTTCATGTCATTCACAAATTTGATAAGCATGCCATTTATGCCTTCTTCAAAGTCATTGATATGTGTGTCTGTTTCGAGTCAAGGATAGAGCCGAGCCCTCTACCATTCCACTCAATATCCCTCCACATTGGCAATGATCCATTAATCAGTTTTGAAATCACCTAACTACTATCAACCAAACCAAATCTCCCTTTCCTCAGTGAAAATAGCATGAGAGACAGTCAAAGGATGACAAAAGATAGAAACAAAAGTGCAATATGCACTGAAATCTTACCACTCTTGGTGGTAAGAACTAGAAACAGTAAATATCCATTGATTTGGGAATGGCTGTAAAAAAATTAGAAAATTTCTGAAATATCAGTGTAATTGACTATTATTGTGCAATGTGAAATATTCAAAGAAACAGGATGATTTATCTGAACTTGGTGGAGTGTGAAATAAGGAGAACCAAGAGAATAAATAAAAGCAAAGACTATAGAAATTTAGTGAGTTTGAATAGGAGAAACATGCATATGAACAGATCCTTAAAAGGAAGTTCACCTCTTGAGCAGTAGAAAAACCAGTGAAGGTTCTGGAGAAGAAATAATGAAATACGCCTCCTTTATGGTACAGAGATGTGGGAGTCTGTTAGGACAGAATATTATACATTTTCACACAAAATTGCTGTCAAATTTATTTAATTGTTTTTATTTGTCACAAAGCATGGTTCAGTCTGGAGGGCTGTGTGGGAAATTATGATGTAAAGACAAAAGGCATCAATAAAATGTATTTTTACAATAAGATAGCATGAGAGATTTTGTCATATATACCAGTCTACTGGCCCTGTCTGGAAAGGAAATAAGTTTATTATGCCATAATTTTTCTTAACGAGGAACATGTCAGATTATAATAATAATCTCTTCTAGTTTTTAAGTTCTAACAAACCATCCCTTTAATAAACTTCTCTAGAGTTTTACCACAAAGAAATGTTAAGCTTAGTGACCTATAATTTGAAGTATCCACATCATTAATTTCAAATATTGGAATGTTTGCTTATCTCCAATCCTCCAACACTTCTCCCTTTACCATGATGCCCTAGTGATAAAAAACCAAACAAACAGTGATTTGCAAACACTTTAGTGTTTTCAGTGTTTAGTTCATTCAGGCCAGATCTGCTGTCCTTTACCATTTCACTTATTTGGATTTTTAGTTATAACTAATGTTCTCTCCATTTCAAAGATCATTTTTGTTAATAGGTAAAATGAAAGGAAATCTAAGTTGAGTTCAACCTGCCTGTCATTTATTAGCATCTTCCCATCTATCCCAGGTAGATTTTTTTTTTCTTTCTCTACCCCCATAGTTTTTTTCTCTCCTTTCCCCAAACATGAAGCTGTTTTCTTGTCCTTTGTAGTTATGGCAGTGCTTGGCTCATAATAGATTTTTGTCTTCTTAACTTTTCTTACAGGACTCTGCAAAGGGTTGGTTTTATTTTTTTACATTTTTAGCTGCCTCAGATCTCTAATCTTATTCCTTATTGGTAAGAATAAGGTTTGTAATTAACAGATGCTGTTGTCTTCTACCTTTCTCTCTTTTTTGTTTTGCAGGGCAATGAGGGTTAAGTGACTTTTCCAGGATCACACAGCTAGTAGGTGTCAAGTGTCTGAGGCTGAACTTGAACTCAGGTCCTCCTGAATCCAGGGCCAGTGCTTTATCCACTGTGCCACCTAGCTGCCCTTCTTTTTTTTCTCTTTTTTTTTCTTTTCTTTTTCTTTCTTTCTTTCTTTTTTTTTTTGTCTTCTACCTTTCTCAGAAATTATCAGTAAGACAAGTCAAGAACTTTTAGCTCTGGGGCAGCTAGGTGGTGCAGTGCTTCATGAGAAGTACCAGCCTTGGAGTCATGAGGACCTGAGTTCAAATCCAGGCTCAGACACTTGACATTTACTAGCTATGTGACCCTGGGCAAGTCACTTAACCCCAATTTCCTCACCAAAAAAAAAAAAAAGAACTTAGTTCATTTGCTTTTAGCAGTGAGACCTCCTTCCCAGTTGGCACTATCACCAGCTATTTTTGGAGCTTTGCCATTCAACCAATTCCAAATCCATCTTAACTACACTATTATCTATTTCATATCTCTTAATCTTTTCCTAAAAACAAACAGTATGGGAGATTTTGTTAGATTCTTCAATGAAATCTAGGAAATTAACTTATTTGTCGGGGGCGGCTAGGTGGCTCAGTGGATAAAGCACCGGCCTTGGATTCAGGAGTACCTGAGTTCAAATCCGGCCTCAAACACTTGACTTACTAGCTGTGTGACCCTGGGCAAGTCACTTAACCCCCATTGCCCAGCCAAAAAATAATAATAATAATAACTTATTTGTCTCCCAGACCTTAGTTGATCTAGTAACCTGTCCAAAAAAAACCCTTAGATTAATCTGACCTGACCAGTTCTATATGTTCATTATATCTCTCTGTAAATCTGTCCTAGAATGTTACTGGAATAGCAAGGCAAGCTCACTGGCCTCTAACTTGCAAACTATTTGCTTTCCTTTTTTAACCCTAGATCTCCTTAGTTGTACCCTAGGTATTGCCAACATGAAGAAATATAGAAACATTTACCCATGTACAAGAATTCTGTTCCTAGGCTGGAGAGTAGAAAGCATCTGATCAATTTGTAGTATTTCTTCCTAGATGTTCCAGTTACAAGTAGTTTACTGTGTACCGGTAACCATAATTTTTCTTAATATAACTTTGCCTCTTCTAGAATTGCACTGCTTCCCATATATTTTCCTAGTCTGTGTCACACCTAATTCTTTGTCTTCACAATCTAGTTGTAAGAGTAGCTTCCTGTACTCCACTTGAGGAGAGAACATGTCTCTGAGACTTGTTTGTATACATACCATGGTCCAATTATTCCCTTTTTTACATTAGTTATACTATTTCTAAAAGCCTTGAATAATCCAGACAAATGCAGAGCACTAAATTTGTGGTCATTGCTTTTTCTAGATATTGGCTAGCCAAACCTGTAATAACCTGTTGTAGAATTTTACCAGTGTCACACCTCTTTTCCAGTGACTGGCAGGAACTGGCTATTGAGAACGGATTAAGACATTTGGCTCTTTTCTGTGCAACTGCTTCTGGATCCCTTTAGTTTTTGTTTTTAGGAGAAAGAGATTGAGTGCCTTGGAAGAGGAAAGATGACCCTGAGAGTGAAGGGCTAGATGGGTTGAAAAACAATCAGGAGAAGCACCAGCCCCGGAGTCAGGAGGACCTGAGTTCAAATCTGGCCTCAGACACTTGACATTTACTAGCTGTGTGACCTTGGGCAAGTCACTTAACCCCAATAGCCTCACCAAAAGGAAAAAAAAAAGCAAAACAATCATGAGAAACTGGTCAGAAAGGTCACAGATGACTATGAGGAGAGCAAATGGTATGCTGCAACCTCGACCTTGGGATGGAGAACAATGGATATTGGGAGCCTATAAGGGTGTTTGCAGCATAATACCCAAGACCAGAATGCTAACACAGGATGGTAATGGGTTGGGAGCAGGGGAAGGGACATGTTGATTTTAGGGTAATGCACAAAGATTTCCTGCCTCCTAGGAAGAGAAAACTGTCTTGATGTCTACCTTCTTGTATATAGAAGTTTTAGCATCTATGATTTGCCCTTTTTAAAAAATCAAAGCTATGGCTAATTGCTAAACTGTGTATCCCATTATTAAGGGTATAGGGATTGGGAAAACTCAGAAAAGAAGGAAATTCAAACTATTGTTTCTCCCAATATCCACTGTCAACTAGAGAGAATTTATTGAATTATTATAACAAGTTTCTTAGAATAGAGCTAATACATTCACCAAAGGTTCTCTTAGGATTAAAATGAGTCAGTAGTCACCTACATAGCTTGCTGAGTTAGTTTTAAGCTTCCATCATCTCTTTGAAAGGAGAAATTTATGCCCAAGAAGAGGGGAAAAAGTGGCTAATGAGAAAGACACCCTAAGGAAAAAGTAAATTGGGAATAGCTCTACCCAGAAAGCTAAGGAGGAAAGGGATTAATAAAATGGATTCACCCACCCACCCACCAGTTTTTAATAATAGGTAAATTTAAATTAAAGTCACTGGCCTATAGTTGGCAGATTCCATTTTCTTCCCATTTTCGAAAATTGGGACATTTGCTTTCCATTTTTGAGATGCGCCATTCATTCCTTATTCTCATTTAAATACCACTATTTTTCTACTTTTTGAATATTTAAAAACCTTAACTGGAGGGAAAGGAGTTGGCACCTGTGAGGCCCTTTCAGCAACTTCTATGATTGTTATTGTAAGTTGGGCTAAAGTGTCAACTTTGGAATTGGATGAGACATCCCATTTCGTAACCTCTACCAGTTATTTTTCTTTATAAATTTGTTTTATTCATTTTTATAAATGATCGGGAATTAACTGCATTTCCAAAAGAACAAGGAGATCACTGTGTAATGTGGAAAGTGAAAGTATTCACATATTGCCAAAATGAAAAAAATTAGTAGAAGGAAGCCCGTGTATGCAAATGCTTTTCATGTGCAAAGCATCTGTGATAAGCACTGGGAAGACAAATAGAAAAAGGAATGCCAGCCTTGCTCTCAAGGAGTTTTTAGCTCCAAGTCAAATGAAAATGTTGGGACACAGCAGCAAAGTGGATGTTAATGCCTCTACATCCTTTTTTTTTTGGGGTGAGGCGATGAGGGTTAAGTGATTTGGCCAGAGTCACACAGCCAGTAATTGTCAAGTGTCTGTGGCCAGATTTGAACTTAGGTACTCCCAAATCCAGGGCTGGTGGTGCTTTATCCACTGCGTCACCTAGCTGCTCCACTCCCCCTTTCTACAGACAAAACCATAGCCGTTTCTGACGTTGAACTTTTTGACAGTATTTGAGGCTTTGGTGACAAAAACCTTATTATCTGGGTCTTCAATAACTCTAGCAGCTGTAGGAGCAAATGCTGCATCTCCACAGGAATTGCTTCCCAAGATAATGTCTGAGGATTCTGGAAGTATTGGTATTGCTACTCCCAAATATTTCACTTTCCCCCTTTTGCATTGCCATATATTTCTTCATTCTGTTTACTTCACTTTATATCGGTTTGCAGAAGTCTCCTGGTGTTTGAGTGTCATATTCATAATTTCTTTTTTTTTTTTTTTTCAGGCAATGGGGGTTAAGTGACTTGCCCAGGGTCACACAGCTAGTAAGTGTCAAGGGTCTGAGGCCGGATTTGAACTCAGGTCCTCCTGACTCCAGAGCCGGTGCTTTAATTAGTGCGCCACCTAGCTGCCCCCTATTCGTAACTTCTTACAGCTCTGTTGCAGTTATGCACCATAGACTGTGCTTGAGCAGCAGTGACCTCTGTGCTTGATGTAGCCTAAGAACAGTTTGGCCTCATTGGTGATGGGACTCCACAAATACAAGGTCATGGCCAAAGAATCCCGCCCATCCCGACCTCGCTTCCATCATGGGCCCAGTCATATTGGAGGGAAAACTTGGAATCTTTACTCCCTGCCCTGCTACAGGAAACTCAGTTATGTGCTGTGTTGTTTTTGCTAACTCTAATCCACACTTTCTGAGTTATTCGAAATCAGCTTTCGTTGTTTGCTAACAGATCTTAAAAGGGCATAGAAGGTAAAAAGAATTTCTGTGGTAAGCACAAGAGAAAAGCAGATTTGCCAAACTGAATAAAAATGTATCACTCCACCTCTATTAAATTTAAACTTAATCTGATAGGATATAAAGGGGCAAAATTAAATCATTGTTGCATTTGATAGGGAAAAAATCCCACAAGAGGCCCCTATGAGCTTTTCTCAGCTGCTGAGAATACCATGAAAACAAATCAAGCCCTTAACATAGATTTGAAGACAGTCTTGCAAGTGTCAGTAAGAACCAAACATTGACCCTCCACTGATAGTGTAAACAGTGAAGTAAATACATACCATGCTACCTGCGAAGAGCTGTCTGCCTGCAGTAGCTTCCTCTACCTAAACATCAATGTAGAGCCAGCCTGCATGGCCACTCTGGCTTATGATCTGGTGAATGTGGCCCTCCCACCTGTTTCCTTACTCCCTCTATCAAACAGGACTTGTCTTGAATCCTGACCTGTGTTCTGTTTAATGAGTAAGTCCCGGGAACTTCCATTTATGTGATCAATAGAGACTGGGCTTGTAAAGGGAAGTCCTGCCGAAGTACAATCCCTCTGGCAGTGCAGAGTCCTGACCTTAGAGGGGGGATCATGCAACCTGTGTCAGAGATAGGACTGAACCATCTTAGCTCCAACGCTTTAGAGAAAAGTTGGTCATCTTATTTCACATAGAGTTTTAAGCATAGTGCCTGTGTGGCTTCGGTCAAGTCACAACCCCCATGTGCTTCAGTTTCTAACCTCATTTGACCCTTAAGACATCCCTGTGTGCTTATCTCCATGCTACAGAAAAAGAAACTGAAGTTGGGAGGTCTAGTGACTTGCTTATAATACCTCATAAGGGTCAGAGGCAGAATTCAAAACCAGGTCTTGCTAACTCCAAGTGTAACATTTAGACTTCTGCCTCCACTTGTAAAGAGCAGCGGTGACATAAATAATCCCAAACCGTAAACTGTTAAGTGATTCCTGCTAAAATTTGGGATATACTATTTTGTTTCTCACCAGATTTATTTTATTAATCTCACTGCACTCTTCTTTCTGTCTCAGGACTCCTTGGAGACTCAGGAAAGTCAGGTGCTGATCATCATACATCTGCTACCTTAGCATGGGTATTGCATCAAGGCTCTTCTCTTTTCCTTCCTCTTTTCATCAAGTCCTAGGGGTTCAAGCCAGGGATCTGCTTGTAAAAGTTTAACAACCAGCTCTCTGGAAGAAAAAAAAATATTCATGACAACTTTCAAATTAAATTTAATCTGCATTATTAACATTTTCTCTAATACTTGCTTAAGTCTAGAAATCAGCAAAACAATGTGTAGTATTTGCCAGTTTCTTACATGTGAGTGCTCACACTGAAAAATGAAAAATCAACTTTCCTTTACTGACTCTTTAATTAGAAATGATCAGGAATTGACTGCATGAGTTGCCATTGGGTTCAAGTGTTAGCTATATTTTCAGCTCTACTAGGCTCTCCTGAATTGTAATTTTGCATTGGTCATTGTCTGCTATACAACTACTATTTATCTCTTAGTACCTAAAACTTTATATGTCTCATCACACACCCTTAGAACTACTTCTCTTCAAACAGATATCCCTCTAGGTCTTAGCTGAGGGGACCAGCATAGGTGATGGATAACTGTGGTTCCTTGCACCTGTAACTTTGACTTCATGAACTCTACTCATTTATTTTGAGGGCACCACCTTGGTAAAGTCAAGCCTTTTCTCTCCACTTATTCTGCCCCTCCCCCTCCAATAAAATATGTTGTCAAGTATCGTCCGTTTTACAAAATCCCTTGTATTATTCCTTTTCATTAGCCTGCATTGAGCTCTTGCTACCTTATACTTGGACTATTGCAGCAGCCTTGAACTTGGTCTATTGCCTCTACTATATCCCTCTTTCCCCCTGGTATAATTTTCCCCTTCAGGTAGCTTCCAAAATAAAATGCCCAAGGCCAGGTATAGACATGTAACTTCCCTGCTCAAAAATATTTAATTTATAAATTTATACAAAATAAAAATGTTTAATCCTCATCTTTAGGATAAAAGCCTTCCACAAATATGAGAATTATCAGCCCTATTTACTTTGTTAGCAGCATTTTCTATTATTCCCCTTTGTAAATTAAGTATTTTAGCCAGACAATTGCTAGCTGCTCCCTAAATTTAAAACTTCATCTCACCCACCTCCATTCCAAGGAGGACTGATCTTTTTTGATCCTATCTGAATCCTTTTTCAGTGTTGATCACCCTTGTCCCTAGATATTTTTTTGCCCTCTAGGTTTTTGTGATACTACTATTTCCTGATTCTCCTATCTGACCATTCTTTAATCCCATTTGTTTGATTTTCATCTAGGTTATGCCTGCTAACCATGTGTATCCCATGGGGCTTGTCCTGAGTCCTCTTCCTACATATTGTTTTACTTGGTGATGTCATAAGTTCTCATAAATACAATTACTCCTATGCTGATAATTACCAGATCTACTTATCCAGCCCTAGCCTCTCTTTTATTTAATCTCCCTATTTCAAATCTCAGATGGGATGTCCTGTAGATATATTAAATGAAACAAATATATCCAAAATTGAACTTTTTTACCCCCCAAACCTTTCATCCTAACTTCTTTATTATTATACCAGCAAGATAGTGTCCTAGGTCCGATTTTTTTCCAGTATATCATATCACCTCTTTTCAAATCTTCAGTACAATAAGTACAGCTCTTTACCCTGTAGCAAAGCATGTATGTAGTTTTCAGAGAAGCATGATCATTCATAAGCAGCAGTTAGAATATTTCATTGACATGAGAATGACGCCAAGCAAGAGAGGGTTAACATGGTTTATCTCTAGCTGACTTGAAGACAATGCAAATGGAAGACAACATCTCAGCAAGTCTTAAGTCATCTGTTGTTTTCCGTAGTGAGCTTCACAGAGACATTTTTGGAGCAGAGGGGCAAAAATATTCCATATAAGCATGTGTAAGTCTGCTGCATGGTACTAAGGTACACATATGTTAAAAGAAAAAGCTAGCTGTCCAGGGAAGATTCTTTTGGTGGGATGGTTAAAACTCTGCACCTATAATTAATTCATTTCAATTTAACGAGTATTAACTATCGATTAGGCAGGCCCTAAGGACAGAAAAACATTAGCCTTTGCCTGCTAGGATCTGTATTTTACTGGAATGCATAGTTGAGGGGACTAAGGCCTGGTCCAGAGAAGGGAAGCAGTTTGCCCAACATGGCATAGCAAGGCCGTGGCAGAACTGGGGCTTAAACCCAGAAATTTTGAGTTTTAAGACTGGTTTAATAGGAATTGATTCATCTGACTTCCAGGAAAAGAAAGATGCCTTTGACTTGACTCAAGGGAAAAAGCGTGATGCCTTTTGTATACATATCTGCATACTCATGAACCAGTCCAGCAATGAAAAACATTTGAAGAAAGTCAACCCTGGGATCCTATTTGAGAGCATATGCCACATTCCACACCAATATCCTGCACCTTTCTATCCACAGGAAAGAATAACTGATGTAGAAAGGAATAAAAACAATTAGTTAACAGGAATTCAAACCTGACTTTTTTGCTGTCCCTGCACAATTGAAAATCAGCTGGTTGGGGCAGCTAGATGGCGCAGTGGATAGAGCACTGACCCTGGAGTCAGGAGGACCTGAGTTCAAATCTGGCATCAGACACCTGACACTTACTAGCTGTATGACCCTGGGCAAGTCATTTAACTTTCATTGCCCTGCAAAAATAATAAAAAATATATTGGGACTAGTCTAATAGTTGAGATAAGCACATCATGGAATCATACATGTAGTATGCTCTCTGAACCATTTAAAAATATTTCTCATAGTGTTACTCCCAGGTGGGTTTTATTTTTAAACCCAGCATATATGTATATGTATGTTTATATTTTTAGGTCCTGGTTCTCTAAACAGCCCGACAGTGAAGTTAATTTCAACAGTGCTAGAATATCAGAGGTGTGTGGTAGGGATGTTGCTAATCGAAGGTCATAAGAGGAAGATTACAGCAGAGTGTGAAGATTGCACACTCCTGTGAACAGGAGTCCTGCCGAAGCTCAGGCTCATTTTCAGTGCTTTTGTGTCATCAGGACTTTTTTCTAACTCATCTCTAAGACTAATGTCTTCAGACCCTTTTGACAGCATAAGTGTGGAAGCACCTCATGTTATTTCTGCCTTCTATGCTGCTCTAGTTCATTCTGTCCAGAGGTCAGGCTCCACTGTAAGGCTTCTTGTGCTACTGATCGGGGCAACTGTGAACTAAATAGATCAAATCAGCGACCCTATCAATACCCTTGTTGCCCCCTCCCCCTCTTCTTAAAAGAAAGTGTCATTCAACCAAGACCATTAGGGAATATCTCATACCACCAGAAGCCCAATGCTGAGGTTGTGGTAGTTTTGTCTAACGTTCCTGGTATTCCTGATCTGACGGAGTCATTATTATGGTTTTGAAATAGTCGACTGAAGAGGGAAAAAATGAGGCGGGGGGGGGGGGGGTGGTCCCTTTTCAACAGTTACATGCTTGGGGAAAATGCCATATTACAGAGTTCTTAAAACCCAAGTCATTCATCCTTGAATGAAGTCAACTCAATTTTTTCTTGGTTTTATGTCTCAGGTTGCTATCATAAATAATTAAATTTAAATTTAAATTTTCTTTGTTCCTCTATAATTATTTTAATGACAGACACCATTTTGAATGTTATCCTTTCTGAAGCATCCTTTCTGTTAGTTATTCATTATTGACAAAATATATTCAGTCTCTGCAGGTTAACAAACTAATTTCAGTTTCCACTTCCTCCAACCTCCCCTGTCTCTACTTTGCAAACAAACAGGTTTTGTGAACAAGGCCTTTAAGAAATAGTTGACTAGTTTTGCGGATTTAAGCAGAAAAGCTTACAAAGTGATTATTTTTAAGCCCACATTGTCTGGAAATGTAGAAGAAGAACTCTGAAACTTTTTTCCCCTGGGTTATCAGAGTCCAAGACAATTGATGACATTACATTGGTCCTTCGTTTCAGATTTGTCGAGCCCACAAAAATCAATAGTTTTCCATTATCAGGTCCAGCTGGGTCACTGGTCTGTCAATGAGCTGTTACAATTGCTGTACAGGGTGAGCCTGACCAGTCAATTGCTGCTGACAAGAGGAAAACATGCTGACAGCCTCTCGAACAAGTCAGAACACAGATTTGCACTTTGGTTTGCCATCCAAAGAGACTCTGAGCAAGGCCATTTTCAAGATGTAGGCACACACAGTGGGAGAGCAGAATGGGCAGGCTTACCCTCCCCCAGTCTGTGCAACATAAATGCCTCGGGGCCTGTCCACACTCAAGCCAAACTGTGCTAGCAAGGACCATCTGTAGCCACTGCCTTTGCTAGCAGGGGGCTTGTGGCAGCTGGGATCAAGGGAGCTTTTTCACTGAGGACCAAATCACACTCTTTTATCCAAAGGTGGGAAAGGAGACAGAACCTCTACTTCATCGTCACTGAATTAAAATAATATTTTTAGTGTGTTGGAGAATATGAACATTTAGACGTGAAGTCACCCCCTCTGCCCCCAGCACCTAATAGACACAAGTAGGAGCAAATATTTTTACTTCGTCAGTGAGTATAGTTAGAGCTACATGACACAGGGCCATGGCTTACTTATGATGTGACACTGGGCAAATCACTTAAACTTTTGGTTTCTGTTTTATTATCTGTAAAAATAGAGATGATAATACTTGTACCTACCTTGAAAGGTTGTGGGGAGTCTCCATTCAGATGACATGGAAGATAATTTGCAAACCATAAAAACTATGTAAATATAAGTATTGTTATTATGGCTCTCAAATTGTGGTCCCTTGACTTCTCAGGGTTTATTAATTAAAATAACAATGATAGCTCAATTTTATACATAGCATTCTGAAGTTCACAAAGTGCTTGAAACGTTTATCTCATTTAGTCCTCACAGTGGCCCCTTGAGTAAAAAATGCAAATGGTCCTTTCACCTATCCATGGGTTGGTCTCTTTTAGTATCATTGCTTAGAGCAGTCCCTGGCATGAATTAATAATTTACATGTTATTTGTAGTAGATTGAGGAATAACCTCAGAAATACCTGGGTTAAAGTCTTACCTCGGACAAATACTGGTCGTGTGACCTTGGGCAAATCCCTTAACTTCTCAGTAGCCAAGGGGACAACTGTCAGGACTGTAAGTTTCAGGACAGAAATTTGCAGTGGTAGAAGGCATTTCCTTACCCAGAGTGACAGATCCTATTCCTCCAAAAAGAGAACTAAAGAGCAGAGGTTCTCCAACTTTTGGGTTTTGGGACCCCTTTACACTCTTGATTTTTTTTGTTTTTGTTTTTGTTTTTGTTTTTGGTGAGGCAATTGGGGTTAAGTGACTTGCCCAAGGTCACACAGCTAGTAAGTGTTAAGTGTCTGAGGCCGGATTTGAACTCAGGTACTCCTGACTCCAGGCCCGTGCTCTATCCACTGTGCCACCTAGCTGCTCCCCCTTTACACTCTTAAAAATATTGAGGACCCACCAGAACTTTTGGTTTTGTGGGTTATATGTATCAATATTTACTATATTAGAAATTAAAACAAACTTTAAAAATATTTATTAAAAAATAATAAGCCCATTATGTAGTTTTTTATTGAAAAAGTCCAAGAAACATGTGAAACCTATTATATGCTATCACAATATTTTTATTGAAAATACAGCTTTTCCAAAAGAAAAAAATTAATGAAAGGTGACATTATTTTACTTATTTTTGCAAATATCTTTAATGTCTGGCTTGTTAAAAGCTGGATTTTCCTATCTGCTCTTGCATTCAAACCATTGCAGTATGTGGTTTGGGGTTAAGATCCTTTCAGGGGGTCCACAAAGTCAAAACTATTTTCATAATCAATCAAACTAAGACATTTGCCTATTAAAATACCCCTCTTCTCTCCAACGACATCTGTGTAAGGCTGGATTTTCTCCCTAATACTTCAACCGAAACATCAGACTGAATGCAGAAGATGATAGGAGAATCGATGTTAATAGAAGGTACAGGTCACCACACTGATGAAATCCAAATTATAGGCCTTTCAGTCAAAACCTGATATTTTATAGGCCTGTCCTTTAAAACAGTACCATTCTGCTACATGTTGGCATCTGTGACTGTGTCCATGAGGTCATTTGTTCTGTTAAAAATGTTCTGTCTACAGAAGAAGCCTAAAGAGTTGTTTCCTTTTTTAGTCCTATCTGCACAGAAATAATTCCATTCAAGACTAAATTAATATTACTTGAATACTGAGCTAACTCCATGAAAATCTGGATAAGACATTGTCTAAACTTGGCTTTGGCAGAAAGGAAAGAAGGCTATAAGTGGGCTTGTATTGCTCATTCTTCCCAAGGAAAGGGTTCTAGACCAGGTCACCTCCAAATCAATCAAAATTACTAGGGACCCTCTAAATCAGTGAATTTCACAATCAACATAGACTTGCTTCAGTTCCCTCCCATCTTTGGGTTGTCCTCCCACCTTCCTCATACTGGCTTCATTTCAGACTTCAAATTTGTGAGCTGAATAAGATAAATATTTTTAATGTATTTCAATATTATGATTTTTAATGTTCAACTTTTATTAACATCTTTCAAGTATTAAATTCTAGCTTTTTTATTTATGCCTCCAGTCTTGGATTTGATTCTTTTGGAAGTCAACATTCACTTGTGTCCCATCATCAAACGAAACTGGTAATCAAGTGTATTTCTGCAAGCTAACTAGCTGGTCTGTGCTTTAAAAAAACACCACTGGAAAAAAAGGATCGTTTTCTTTAAATAAGTAAAAAAAAAAAATAACAGAGAGGAGTACATTTGCTGATAATTAGATGAACTAGTCTTATGTCTCCCAGCACTTAGAAGCTTGAAATTCGTCAGATCTCTTATAGCATTAATTAAAAAGAATTTATGTTTTTTTAATAAAATGCTTCATGTTTTAGCTCCTTTATTCCTCCACCCAATGTGATTATGTGGGGGCTGAAGGGAATTCAGGTTAATATGTTGACACACTTAACAATGCAGGGTCGTGTTGTGCAATCTGCCTGACTGGTTCGGTTCAGTACCCCCCCTGACAGGTCCTAATCATCCCTTGCCCTAAAGGCAGAGGCAAAGAGAGGATTTTAATTACTGCTTGGATGCGGGGTTGCCAGCATTAAATTGAGACATAATTAGGCCTCCGAATTTTAATAATTGTCCTAGTTAATTGGGCAGACAAGTGCGTTATGCAGCGTGGCGGGCGTGATTAGATAATTAGTATTTCCAAATGACAAAATTGGGCTCTTGGTTACAAATTCTAGATGAAGGGGAGAAAGGTAGCAAGCAGATCTTTACAAGTCTATTAAGGGAGAGTTTAGCGATGTTGGTAATTTGAAGTCCATTAAGAAGCCACGTTCTGTTTTCGGGGCTAGGCGCCTTGGACAGGTGGCTCTGCCCACCTCCTTGGCACCCTCCCCAGTCCCCTCCAAGCCAAGGCTGCTTGCTTGGCTTTCCTTTGGCAGTGGCCCTGCAACTCTATAGCCTTCAATGATTTGGTTGGAAGGGCTCTCCCCCCGCCCAAATGAAGGGCACGTCTGTGGGTTGGGAGAGATGCAGAGAATATTCTTAGGTCAATAACAAAGATTTTCCAAACAGACAAGGCATAAAACTTTGGCCGCCTTTGGGGTGGAGGATAGGTGTGACTTTTCCCGTGCAAACCCATTTTCATACGGTGATACATTAGCCTCATCCAGAATTGTCTTCAATTCGTGTCCAACTTACTCAGAGGTTAAATAAGGAGACAACTCTAGGCTGGACTTTGATGATCCGGCAGGCTCTATGATATGCTGAGGAAGGAGCGTGCACCACCCCCACGTGCCCAGGACTTGAGTAGTCAGTAACATTCCCTCTGCCCCTAACACCCAACCTGATCTTTCTCCCCAAATCCTCCTTATGGCATCAACCTGAAACTAACCAAGGTGTGACAGGAAGTCGAAGGGAATAGGATGAGGCAAGCTAAATGATAAACCAAGCATGGTCTGTGTGTGCTCTGGGTGTTTCCCTTCCCACCCCACAGGGACAAAGGCAGTTTTCTTATTCTAAGCTCTGATCGATCATGAGCGCAGAATGGTACCTGCTAGGACGGGGAGGAGGATGGGCATTACAACACTATTATTCTAGTGATGTCATAGGGCTTAAAACCATGGAAGAATTCCATCTCTGGTCCCACCCAGAGGGCCATCGCGTATGAATGGGGCTGCAACTTATTACTTATGGAGAATCATGCTAGAGAAATGATAGAAGAGCATCAAACAAATGTCTGACCTACAAAGGAGGTGGGCTGGTCATGGGGAGAAAATGAAGTACAACAGACAGCCCTGGTGTTTCATCAGTATCAAAGCTATGTCAAGATGAAGAGTAAGGGCCTGGCAGTTTGGGCAGGTCCCCTGCAGAGGATTTATTAGGACTAGGACAAGAGGAGCGCAGGATGAGCCCTGGATAGGTTTTGATGTGCATCCTTGAAGGGAGCACCACCTGCCTGACATCATAGATGCTCTGAATCTTGAAGTATCATGGAAGATGGTACCACTGTGGAATGTAAGCGAATCTTGGGGAATACACCTGTGCTCTTTGAGGCTGACATGTAACTCTGTCAGTCAGAGGCCTCATGGTGTGGTGGAAATATTCTGGGGTCTTGGCTCTGCCCCATACTACCTGAGTGACCTTGTAGAAGTCACACATCACAAGCTCGGTTTCCTTATCTGTACAATGAAGGAGTTGTACTAGATGACCCATAAGGGTCCTTCCAATGCTAATATGCTACTAGGCTAGATGGGTGATTGATCTGGGAGGGGCACTAAAATATGTTATAGATCTGCCCTCACTATCTCTAATGGAAAGCACTAGTGAATGGCACCGCAAATGGAAGGAATAGGAATAGGAATGCTTCCTTAGGCCTGAAGATGGACACAAGCAAGGATGAAAATCCATCTTTTCCTCTGGTAGAGCTAGGGGAAGAATAGAAATAGAGAATTTCCCAAGAACTTTCTGCAGAAGGGGGGGGGGCGGAGAGGAAGCTCTGTCAAGCTCAGCTTATGATCTGTATTTTACATAATCAGAAAAGCCTTCCTCTTGAAGAGCTCTTGTGTTGCTCAAAGGACAGGCAGGAGGCGGTGGAAACATCCTAGTGGTCAAAGGGGCAGGCTACACTGGATTACATGTGTGGGCAGTCTCTAATTCCTGATACATCTCCCCCTTGCCTAGATGAAATACAACACAGGGGGCTAGGGGATGGGGTAAAGCAGTTGCCATGTGTCTCATATTCATACACACTCACACATACACAATATATATTCTTTCTCCTACACAATGTCAGAGCTCTTCTCTCTCCCTGGCCCCCTCCTCTTTTTGAAGTACCGCATTTATGACTGATCACTCAACACCTTGTTGGTTCTGATTGCAGAAAACACACCTTATAAATATATGATAACCATCCTGTAATAGAGAGTGTGACAATTTACTTCACAGTGCGTTTCAGGCTGCTAATTGATCGTTTCAGTCCAGAGACTATCTTGGAATAAATTATACCCATCAGAAGGATATCACAGTTCTTTTGGGTAGAAAGATTTCCACGTCGCTTCTTGTTCATCGGCTGTGGGAGAGGGGCTTTAACCCCGCGTGCGGGGAGGGAGAGGGGGGAGATGGAGGAGGGGGCGTTGGCAGGGAAAGGGTAGCTGTTGTCTGAAGGCGTGGGCTCCCACCGGGCGGCTGTGGAGCCCGCAGTGGACGGTAGAGGCCGCTCTCTTTGTATACATCGCGGGGAGCCAGGGCTGTCTGGTTGGTCATCAGGCGCGGGGTGGCCGGGGGGGCTCGGTTCAGCTGCCGGGGACCAGGACGGGGCCAGGCTGCGAGACTGGACAGTGAGTATCCTCAGGCCCCAGGATCGGGACCCCAGAGGAGTCTTGCAGAGGGGTGTGCGTGTGTTGTGGGGATTTTTTTTGGGGGGGGCAATGGGGTGCCGGGAATAAGATTTTCCAGCCCGCTGGCTGCACCTGGGGACTGGGGTGCCTGTGTGCGGGTGCTAGGATAGCTCATTACGTACCATCTCAGCCGCCCCCAGAAACTTTCAGCTGCCACCCGTCCCTCCGTCCCCCCAGCCGTTTTTATTTTAAGGGTAGGAGTCGGGGGGTGGGGGGTCCTCTCCAGCTTAAGAACCTCGCGAGAAAGTAGCAAGCGCTGGGGCTGTTTGGTGGGGGGGGCGTTGTGGGATCGGAGGTATTGAATGGCTGCCCTAGCTGGCAGTAGCCTATACCAAAGGAGAGGGAGAAGGCGCCTGGGTCCACTGCATTGTGCCTATTTTGCACACCTGAGCTCCGGGCTGTTGATCATCACTCCGGGAGATGATATCGACTTATATGTCTATGTGTTGCATTCTTGCTGTCCCTGCCCTTGCCCCAGAATGTAAGCTCCTTGAGGTCAGGGCTTAGTATCCCCAGCGCCTAGCATATAGTAGGCGCTTAATAAATGCTCAATGAATGGATGAACATTTCAGCGTCTTTCAGTTTGCCTTATTGAATTGGATTGAGTTAGATTGTGGAAGAACTAGGGAGACAGCGGATAGGATGTGCAAGGGCTTGCAGCAGGAGCCACACAATCCAGTTTCAGGCCAGGTCCCCAAGATCGAGCCTGTCTCTTTGATTCGACTCTTCCCTTAGCAGAAGGGCCCTCTCATTTTTTACCAAGCCCCTTATCTGCCTCCTTTTGCCCTTGTTCAACACTGAGAGGAGACTAGAAGGTTAACTGATTGGAGGGAAGGTGAAATATCCGAAAGATCCATGGTTTAAGAAAACAAAATCTCTACAAAATTTTAACCCCCCCCCACCCCAAAACACAAACCTATTCTTCAATGCTCTTGACTCTGGTATGTCCAGCACAAACACATCCTTTACTTGTACCCTCCAGAAATCATCATCTGATAAAATAACTTGTCAAATGTTTTGGTTCTTAAAGATTTGTTCCTATTATCATGATAAGTTTTTAAACTGATCTGCATGGATTCCCTCTCATCAGATAAGAGGGTGGCAGTAGCTTTGACAACCCTTGTTGGTGCTTTCCTAAAGTTTGTGACCTAGCTAAAAATCAGCTATGTTCCCATCTCTACCTCCTATCCCCCTGCTCCCCATCCCAAAATGTTGCCTCTAGGCAACTGTGTTTAATTCTCTTCAAAGTTAAAGAATAGGGATGCAACACCTTCCTGTATCCTCCATGCTCCATGGATCAAAGACATCACTTTGATTAGTACACGGAGTAGGGTCCCAAACTGGACTTCCTTGCAATTATTGTTAGTCCTCTGTCGTGTTAATATAGTATATACCAATCTAGGCACACGTTATTTTCATGAAGGCAATTTTCTCAGGATTCATCAGAGGGAGTGCTAAAATGTGTGATTCAGAGAAGGATGGTTAATATAAAAACCACTTCTTTACACAGTATCTTTAAAAGATCCATCAGAAGTCACCTGTGGAGTATTGTTTATTTACCCAACATCAACATACTTATATTTAGATGAGATTTTTCTTTTAAAATTCTGGAATATGTACTGTTTATCATCAAGCATTTTTTCCCCATTTGTTCACAACTTTGTGGGAAGTGGGATTTGTCTTTCTTGCTTTACAGATAAGGAAACCGAGGCTTAGAGCAGTTATTCAGTTTGCCAAAGATCTCATAGAAAACTAGGGGCAAAGTCCTTTACCCATAGATTTGTAACCCATCTTCTGTTGTTTCAGAATAAACAGCACATGCAGGAATCATACTTCTGTTTATACTCCTCTTGTGAAAGATAGTTTATTTGTTAACCTAAGTAACACCCCGTGATTTGATCGGCCTGATCATATGAATAATGAATAATACACTCACTTATCTGTAGTGCTTTAAGGTTTACACCTGGCCTCCCTCACAAACCCCTCAGGAGGTAGTTGGTACAAGTGTCAATGCATGGATATTTTGATTTACCCTGGGTCCCTGTTGTAAAATTCAAAATGTATTTATTTATTTATTTCAAGAACTAACCTGTGAAAATCTAAACATGATTATTTATTTGTAGATACTAATGAAGGGAAAACACATTTACTTTAGAAACAAAGAATTAGGTTTAAAGATATGTGCCTCTAATGAATTAATTCAATGATTACTCTTATTAGGCCCAGACATTAACCCTCCCTACCCCAGTATAAGACACATGATACACTAAGTCTATTTCTACATATATCAAAGGATGGAAAACACTGAAATGGTGATTAGTGGATAATGGAAGCTCCCATACCTCTTTTTCTTTTTTCTTGGTCAGAATTTCTTGGTTCATACATATCTGTTCATTCGTTCAATAAGTATTTATTAAATACCTACTATGTAGTCTACTTAATTTTATTTGCACACACACACACACACACATATATACACACACACATTATATACTTATATATAGAACCTAGCTATTTAAAAATAATACATTGAATATGGTGGGGGGGGGAAGAGAAGTAATAACTATTTGTTGAATCAAGTTGTGCTTTCTTTAAAAAGGTCTCCCTAAGAAAATAAAATGGTTTCATAAACATTTAATTCAAAATATTCTTGTAAAATAGGAAAGAGGTGAAAATATTGTCATGTTGCTTTGGGGGAAAGTGATGTATAGAAAGGGAAATTAACTTTGATAAAGCATCAGCTCAAGAAGAAAACTAGGATCATGGAATGTCTGAAATGGGAGTAACCTCAGAGGCTAACCTCTTACCTGAAGCAGGAATCCTCCTTGTGACTTTCTGGAAAATGGCTAGTTAACCTCCACTTTCAATGGCAGAGAACCCATGATCTATCCCAGTAACCAATTGTACTTTTGGAAGCCTCTACTTGAAAGAAATTTTTTCTTTATTTTGGGCTTAAATCTGCCTCCCTGTAACTTCCCCTTTTTTGGTCCTGATTTTGCCTTTGGGGGCCAAGCACACTGGGTTTAATTCCTAAGACTAGGACCAGAATATAGGATTTCTGTTTCTTAAGCTGTTGCCTGGTCATAATGCCATACTTTATTTTTCTAATAAAAATATTTGTAAGATTGAAAGGTGTCCAAGGGGCAGCTAGGTGGGGCAGTGGATAGAGCACCGGCCCTGGAGTCAGGAGTACCTGAGTTCAAATCCGGCCTCAGATACTTAAGACTTACTAGCTGTGTGACCCTGGGCAAGTCACTTAACCCCAATTGCCTCCCTAAAAAAAAGTTAAAGATTGAAAGGGGTCAAATTAAAGGGTTTATGTGATGATGATCAATGAAAAACACGTTCTTGTTCACTTTAATTCTTTTCAGCACACAGAATTTGCCTAGGTACTTCACTGAAAAATTATAGGGGGAAGAATCATTTGAAATGCTTTTCACAGGGCACGGTATGCTGTTGCCTTAATAGTATCTGGTTAAAAATTGTTGTTGTTGTTGTTGTTGTTGTTAAAAACACACCCTTAAAACAAATTCATCTGCTTTTTTCTGTCTCCCAAAGAAGCAAAGAGTAAAGCAGAGACATTTCTGTTTAAAATGTCTTTTGTTTTTTTTTTTAAAGAAAAAAGAGGAACGAAACATACAGAATTTGCCCCTAGGAAGGAATTTACATACACAGGGTTGGTTCTGGTTGAATGATTGTAACCATGTTTGAAAAACTTAGGAAATCATGGTAATAGGAACAAATCCTTAAAAACTGAAACATTTTGCTGATATGCTATGAGTATTTCTGGAGGGCACAACTAAGGGATGCATTTTTCATGTTGGACAAACCAGAGGCAAGGACTGGAAACTGCTTTTTTTTTTTGGTCATTGTTTTCAGCATTTGGGCCATGGTCTTTTGAATGTCGCCCTCAATGTTGACAAATTTTCATCCTCTGAGGGCGAATTTGATTTTTGCAAAGAACCAGAACTGTAAGAAATATGGTAGGTGACAAAAAACAAACAAACAAACAAAAAGAAATATGGTAGGTGATAAGCAAGGTGGTGGTTATATGTGATGAGATGCCCTTCTTTGTGCTGCTGTTTAAACTCTTTTTTTTTTTTAAAGTGAGGCAATTGGGGTTAAGTGACTTGCCCAGGGTCACACAGCTAGTAAGTGTTAAGTGTCTGAGGTCGGATTTGAACTCAGGGACTCCTGACTCCAGGGGTGGTGCTCTATCCACTGCGCCACCTAGCTGCCCCTGTTTAAACTCTTAAAAAGTTCATTTCAAAACAGAAGCTATGGGGCAGCTAGGTGGCGCAGTGGATAGAGCACCAGCCCTGGAATCAGGAGTACCTGATTTCAAATCCGGCCTCAGACACTTAACACTTACTAGCTGTGTGACCTTGGGCAAGTCACTTAACCCCAATTGCCTCACTAAAAAAAAAAAAAACAAAAAACAAAAAAAAACAGAAGCTATGAAAATGTTTTGACCAGTGATATTAACAATGGAATAAAAATCCACTTTGAGGGACCTAAAATAATGCAAGGACCTGAATGGACATTTTGAAGGCTAGCCAAAGTCTTATTACTTTGAAGTCATATCTAGCCTATTATAATAACCCTAAGTTTAGAGCCAGAAGGGACGTCTAAGATCATCTAGTCTGACTTCTTCATTTACAGATGAGGAAACCAAGGAACAGAGGGTTAAATGACTTCTGTAAGGTCACCCATCCAGTACCTGATGGATCTGGGACTAGAACACAGGCCCTCTGACTCAAGATCCAGCATTTATCAAGGGTTGGTTTGATTGCCAATTTGAGAATCAAGTTATGCTATGACTTTGAGGACTCAGAAATTAGGGCATGGAGCAGGAGGAAAGGGCAAAGGAGGTGTCATTATTTAGAACCAGGCCTGTCCTCCACACCTCTGCAAATCTCACAGAGTTGATGATACACAGCTTTCCAAATACATCTTTGTTAAGAAATTAAATGTCTGGGGCAGCTAGTTGGCGCAGTGGATAGAGCACCGGCCCTGGAGTCAGGAGTACCTGAGTTCAAATCTGGCCTCAGACACTTAACACTTACTAGCTGTGTGACCCTAGGCAAGTCACTTAACCCCAATTGCCTCACTAAAAAAAACAAAAAAACAAAAACAACAAAAAAAAGAAATTAAATGTCACTTATATCCTACATGATAGTGAACTTGGGTATGAATATTATATCAAACATCCCAAACATAACTCAAGGACATGAATGGGCTTTACTGTTCAGTCTTCTCCCAACTCTTTGTGACCCCATTTGAGGTTTTCTTGGCAAAGACACTGGAGTGGTTTGCTATTTCCTTCTCCAGCTCATTTTACAGATGGAAAAAATGAAGCAAACAGAGGTAAGTGACCTGCTCAGGGTCACCCACCTAGTCAGTGTCTGAGGGGGGATTTGAACTCATCAAGATGAGTCTCCCTGATTCTAAGACCAGCATTTTATCTACTTCACCACCTTAGGTGCCCCGACCCCTTTTAAAAATCGTTAACTTGTTATTTTCCATTTCAAGTGAGAACAGAATAAGAAATATGCATGAGGGTTGCAAATTGGCACTAAAAGAAAACAATCCTGTTCTCTCCAGATATTTGAGTGTTGGAAGGGGTTGTCTGAGGAGACTACTAAATCTCCTTTGAAATGCTTTCGAAAAGAGAAATAGATTCCTGCCCATTTGGATGGAATAGGGCCTATGTAAGCTCGTGTCATGAAAGCAGAGATGCATAGTGAACAGTGAGACAAAGCCCAACCTAAAGAGAATATCCAAGGTTCAGACTTGGGGAAGGGATGGGAATATATTCAGGTGAAGGCAGATGGCATAGCAGTCTAATGTCAGAATCAATTAAATTTGTTCTGGGTAAATGAGCTTCCTCCAAAGAATAATCTGGGGTCTATCTCGTGAGGCCTTTTCACATCCTCTCCCCATAGGGGCAGGTAGTTGGTGCAGGAAATAGAGTGCTGGTCCTGGAGTCACAGGAAGGCTCCTCTTTGTGAGTTCAAATCTGGCCTCAGACATTTACTAACTGTGTGAGGCTGGGCAAGTCACTTAACCTCTGCCTACCTCAATTTCCTCATATGGAAAATAGAGATTATAACACCTACCTCCCAGGGTTTTTGAGAGGATAAGATGAAATATTTGGAAAGCACCTTGTAAAGCCTAAAGTGCCAAATAAATGATAGCCACATTATTATATATACTAGCTGTGTGACCTTGCATAAGTCACTTAATGCTGTTTGCCTTAGTTTCCTCATTTGTAAAATGAACTGGAGAAGGAAAATGGCAAACAGCTCCAGTGTCATTGTCAAGAAAACCCTAAAAAGGGGTCACAAAGAGTCAGACACGACTGAAAATCAGCATCACCACCACCACCATCATCCTTCTCCTCCTCCAGGCTTGATGTCAGGAACAATTACAGCTCTCCCAAAGTAGAATGACCTCCCTAGAGAGGTGGTGGATTCCCCTTCAGTAGAGGCCTTTCAATCAGGTATGCTCTAGCAGGGATTCCTTTCTGGCTATAGGTTGAACTAGATGACACACTTAGGTACCTTACAACTCTAAAAATCTGTATTTTTATCATTCTGTGAATCTATGATTTTTGTAAACCTTTAAGCAATATATAGACGTGAGTCATTATTATTAATTCTCCTCCTCCTGTTGCCAAGTGGAGGCTTCAGGCCTTGAATGCCCTTTGGTTTTTTTTTTGAGAGGCCAAGACAAAGTTATTTTTGAAAAATTAGAGACATGGGAAAGAAGGAGGGACTCTGGACCTGAGATGGCCTTTGAAACAGTCCTTACTCTTCCATCTTTAGTTTCCCCCAAAGTTTCCTGCTTTCTTTGTTGAATATTTCACGTTGACTTTTCCCAGCAGAAGACTTAATGAACCAAACTATTTTCTGATCCTTTTCCCCCCTAACAGTTTCCTTGTAGAACAAAAAGACTTCTTAGAACTCCTAGTAATGGCTTCGACCAGGAACAGATAAACATTTCTTTTTTGTAATTGTGTTGTTCTTACATAACTAGCATCTCACTGTACTTTGTTCAGTTATCAAACATTGGTTTGTTTTTTTTTTTTTTTTTAGTGAGGCAATTGGGGTTAAGTGACTTGCCCAGGGTCACACAGCTAGTAAGTGTTAAGTGTCTGAGGCCAGATTTGAACTCAGGTACTCCTGACTCCAGGGCCGGTGCTCTATCCACTGCGCCATCTAGCTGCCCCCATTGTTTCTTTTTAAAAAATAATGTTAAATTTTATTGTACACTTTTTAAGGCAAGTGATATGAAATGGACACTCACAATTTCATATAGAACCCTCTTTTTTGTGTTCTGTCCTATGTATGGAAATGACACTTTTTGTGGGTATTTAAGTTGATTTATTTGTTTTCAAAAGGCATCCAAGATATTAAGTTTTGTTTGTTTTTTTAGGGATTGAAATCAGATAATGAGAAGGGGTCACAATGGACAACAGAAGCTGGAGAATGAGTCAAAGGTGAGAGGTATTTGGTCTCCAGGTCAGTATTCTCCAGTTATCATCTATGAAATTAGACTTTTAATCCAATTCAATGAATATGTATTAAAAGTACCTACCAATGCAACCAAGATTAGAAGGAAAGCAGAAAACTGAGGAAATTTTATTACAAGTATCTCTGATAAAGGCTTTATCTCTCAAACATATAGAAAACTGAGCCAAATGTATGAGTACAAATCATTCCCCAAGCATTCTCTCTCTCTCTCATTTTCCCTTCCTCCCCCCCCTTCCTTTTCTAGTTTTTTTTTTCAAAAAAATGACTACTATGGAAATATGTTTTACATGATTGTACATGTATCAGATTGCTTACAATCTCAAGGAGTGGGGAGGGGAGGAAACATTTTTGAAAGGAATATTTTAAAAAAGAATGATACAAACTGTTTGGAAATGTAATTTGGGAAAAATAAAATATTTTTAAAAAGAAGAAAAAAATAAGTATATGAACAAAAAGAACACAAGTACCCCCCAAAATGTGTTTACCCTGTGCCAGACACTGCATTAGGCACAGGGCAATAGAGACAAAAATCCAATCCCTGCCCTCAAGGCAGACCTTCTACTGGTCCCAAAAGTATTAAGTTTCCATTGTTTCCACTCAAAAATACAAATAAAGACAAAACTCTTGTAACATATATGCATAGTCAAGTAAAATAAATTCCCAAATTGGCCATGTCCAAAAAAGTCTGACTTGCATGTTGAGTCCCTCACCTCTCAGTCAGGAGGTGGGTAGCATGCTTTATTTTGGGTCTTCTGGAGTCATAGTTGGTCATTACATTTGATCAGTGTTCTTAAGTCTTTCAAAGTTGTTTTGCTTTATAATGTTCTCATTGTTTAAATTGTGTCATTGGTTCTGCTCATCTCATTCTGCATCAGTTCACACAAATCTTTCTGGATTTCTCTGAAACTTTTCCTTTTCCTCATTTCTTATGGTACAATAGTAATATATTACAATCCTATACCACAATTTGTTCAACCATTCCCCAGTTTCATTGTTATCCAATGATTAAAGGAAAGAAAAAGTGACATAACTGGGCTTTTTAGGTTCCCACATACATTCCTTATCTCCCAGCTCCATATATATTTTTAAAATTTCTGCATTAGTCATGTTGTAAAAGAAGAAGCAGAACAAAAGGGAAAAACCTCAAAAAATAAAAAAAGCGCAGAAAAGTAGAAACAGTATGGTTCAATCTGCATCTAGATTCCACAGTTCTTTTTTCTGGTTGTCCAATTCCATATTTTAAAAATATTATCTGGAACAATGATTTTATCTTTTTAGGGAACTTTCAAACTTCTGATTAGAGTTAGAGTTGGAAAGGGCCTTATATTTCATCTGGTCCAACCACTTTATTTCATAGATGGGGGAAATGAGGTATAGAGAGATTAAGAAACCCATTCAAGGGGCAGCTAGATGGCGCAGTGGATAGAGCACCGGCCCTGGAGTCAGGAGTACCTGAGTTCAAATCCAGCCTCAAACACAACACTCACTAGCTGTGTGACCCTGGGCAAGTCACTTAACCCCAATTGCCTCACTAAAAAGAAAAAAAAAGAAACCCATTCAAAGACACAGGTAAGAAGTAACTAAACTGGGATTCAAACCCATGTCTTGATTCTAAATCTGGAGTTTCTTCTAACATACTAAAATTTGCTTGTAACTTAGAGGGTATCTGGCATTATAGAGAACTAAACTTACATAGTTACACATAGATACAAAGCTAAAATGTGTTAGAGGTATGACTTGCACCCATCTCCTTGAATATAAGGAGGCTCCTTCTGTCCACATACATGTACTTGTTCCCTCTAATCCTGCTTTTCCCTATGCAAATAATAGTATCTTGAGACTTGGCCTTCCTGCATAGTGGCTTCAAAATGAAGACCTCCTTGACTCTGTTTCCCAAAGACTCCAGTGTAGACACCCAGGCCTGTAGATCAGATCAACATCAGGCTTGGCTCCTTGGGAGATAGAACATGAAGGATAAAGCTGAATTTTCCCAATGTTGAGTAACATATGCCTATAATTTTTACTTTGGTGTCTGATAAGGAAACAGATGAGTCTCATAGATTCATATTAACAGGACCAAAAGTAGTGGCCTTGGTCTCAAGTCCTGATTTTGGGTCATTCTTTTGGTTTTTTTTGCTTGGGGCAGTGAGGGTTAAGTGACTTGCCCAAGGTCACACAGCTGGTACATGTCAAGTGTCTGAGGCTGGATTTGAACTCAGGTCTTCTCTTCCTGAATCCAGGGCTGATGTTTTATCCACTGTGCCACCTAGCTGCCCCTAGGTCATTCTTTTGGAGGCCTGTCCATGCCATACACACCTTTGATCAATAAACGTTTATTGACCAGGAATAGTTGGCCTTCCTCTTGCTTGAAATGCTTCCAATTGCCACTGGATTCATCACATCACGGTGACTTTGTACACAACTGAACATTTGCTGTATCTTTGACGAATATCCTTCCCATGTTACTGGTGAGTAAACTTCCTTTTGTTGAAGGTTTGGGTTTTTAAAATGAGTAATTATGTACAAAGCATTAGGCTAGGTGCTATCAGAGGTACAAAGAGGAGTAAAGCATAGGCTTTGCCTTAAGGAGTTTGTGATTTAAATGGGAAGCTGTCTAAGGGATGATTAACAATATAAACAAAACTATGCGGGTATCCCCAAAACTTTGTTGCTGTTATGTTGTGTTTGACTCTTCATGACCCCATTTGGGGTTTTCTTGGCAAAGATACTGGAGTGGTTTGCCATTTCCTTCTCCAGCTCATTGTACAGATGAGGGCACTGAGGCAAACTGGGTGAAGTGGCTTACCTAGGGTTACACAGCTAGTAAGCATCTAAGGTCAGATTTGAACTCAAGAAGATAGGTCTTCCTGACTTCAGGTCCAGTGTTCTGTGCACTATGATGACATGAGGGACCTGCCTCCCCAAAATCTTAGCGTCTTTTAAAGCTTCGAGAGCTCAGAACTGTGGGAATACTTTGGGACACCCTGTATATGCTAAGTGCTAAATGTTTGTTACAAACATTAAGTGTAGAAATTTAGAAAAGAGAAATCATTTCCAGGTGAGGTGCGATGATCATGGAACTCTTTATAGAAGAGCTGGGACTTTGACTGGGCTTTTGCTTGGGCTGGGCCTTAAAGTGTGGGTAGAAAGTTACAGTGAAATAGTTTGGGTCTCAATATAAGGAAGAACTAGGGAGCAGAGTGTTTAGAGCTGTGGCTTTGGAACCGAGTTTGGCTTCAGACATTTCCTAGGAGTGTGACCCCCGGGGCAAGTCACTTCACTTCTTTTTTCCTCAGTCTCCTCAACTATAAAATGGGAATAGCTGCACCTGCTTCTCAGGGTTGTTGTGAGGATAAAATGAGATGATGTATAGTTGTATGTCATAGAGAAACAACTGGAGCAGCCTAGTTTAAGCAAAGTAATGGCAGCATTTCACGTAAGGTCAGTAGCCTTAAAAGATACCCACGGGGCAGCTAGATGGCACAGTGGATAGAGCACCAACCCTGGAGTCAGGAGTACCTGAGTTCAAATCTGGCCTCAGACACTTAACACTTACTAGCTGTGTGACCCTGGGCAAGTCACTTAACCCCAATTGCCTCACTAAAAAAAAAAAAAAAGATACCCACTATAGCAATTGTGATGAGTTTTTCCTCCCCTATAAATTATAAATTTCAGTGAATATAGATTTTGGAGTCAGAGGCTCTGTTCAGATCTCACCTTTGTTGCTTACTCCTTAAGTGACCTTGGCCAAAATCATTTACCTCTGTGAACTTCAGTTTCCTCATGTATAAAAAAATGTGAGGACTGGACTATATAGCCTCTAAGTTCCCTTCTAGCTCTAAAACTATGATCCTAGGAGAGGAAGGAGGGAAAAAGAATTTATTATGTGTCAGGCACTGGTATAACTCTTCTGGTCCTCACAACCACCCTGGGAAGTAGATGCTATTATTATCCCCATTTGACAGTTGGGGAAACTGAGGCAGACAAACTTAAGTGATATGCTCAAGGTCACTCAGCTAGTATCTGAGGCAGGAATTTAAGTCAGGTCTTCTTGCCTCTAGGCCCAGTGCTCTGGCTACTAGGACTGCACACCTAGCTGTCTCTGCGAAATATGGTAGGAAGGGACAAAGAACCAAAGAACAAGTTGTCATAACAAACTCATCTGGCACTTTTAGTAAGGAGAACAGTGTGAACTGATGTTAGCTATTTCCTGATTTTGCTGCAAAGGCTCATACACCTGTGCTAAGAGCTCCACTGTCTGAATATTTAATTGTGGCCCAGCTTAATTTCCTGATGAAGGGGGATTTGAGGGGTGGGCCAGAGTTTGCAGTTACTGACAAATTCGGACAGAGAATAAAGGACAAAAGAGAAAGGCCTGGGAAAAGCAGAGAGATGGATCCTGATTGCTATTTTGGAAAAGAGGAAGAGGACTGGTTTTATTTCTCATCTCCAAGGTTTGTATATTCTGTTCAAATATGGATGTATAGGAGGTGGTCAGGAAAGGAAAGATGGTGTAATGTGGCTGTTTGGGATGCAAACAAGCAGAGTAGATCCAGCTCTGACATTGCTTTTTGCTCCAGCCTGCAAATGTAGGAAAAGGGGGAGAGACAGAGAGAGAGTGGGGAAAGGGGAAGGTGGGGGGAGGAAGGAGCAGGAGGAAGAGGAGGAGGAGAGAGGAAGAGAGACAGAAATGGGGGAGAGGAGGAAGAGACAGAAACAGGGAAGAGGAAGGAGGAGGAAGAGAAGAAAAAGGAGAGGAAAGAGGAAAGAGGAAGAAAGAGACAGAAATGGGAAGGGGAGGAGAGAGAGAGAGGAGAAGAAGAGGAGGAGGAGGAGGAAGAGAGACAGAAAGGGGGAGAGGACGGAGGAAGAGACAGAAACGGGAGAGAGAGGAAGGAGGAGGAAGAGAAGAAAAGGAGGAGGAGAGAAGAGAGAGGAGGGGAGAGCGAGAGGGAGGGAGAGAGAAAGAGAGAGAGAGAGAGAGAGAGAGAGAGAGAGAGAGAGAGAGAGAGAGAGAGAGAGAGAGAGAGAGAGAACAATGACTTCTCTTGCCTTTTAAAAAAGAAATTATATGATATTCCCTCCCCCGAATTGTGCATTTCTGACAAGGAAGCTCCTCGCTACGCCTAAAATAAACCCCCGGTTTTCCGGAGAACCGAGGGCAGGTCCCACCTGGGAGCTGCGGAGCTGATTGGCCCTCCGGAAAGGGAAGACTGTACAGAGGGAGGCAGGCTGCCGGGCTTCACTGTGGGGCGAGGGAGGCCGATCTCAAGTGGCCAGTCCCAAGCCCAGCCTGGGGCCCCTCCCGCCCGCCCTCCACGACCATTTCCTTCTGCCCTGTCACTTTTCTATGGCTTGTAGCGAGACCTCTCTCTCCCTTTTTCAATTAAATGAGTTAATTACCAGGCGTTTAACTTTTTGCCAGACTCTTTCATTAGGGCCCGGACTTGGTGCGGAGCAGGCAAAGGGAAGTAATAACATTCGCAGTGAGGGGCAAATCCTGTTAATGAACAAATTAAAGTTCAAACAACGACTCAAGTTCACAGCCTCGGCGCGCTCGCGTCTCTAATCAGAGTCGGCCGCGTTACTCGGCCGCTCCCTTCTCGCCTTTATTACTTTTTAAGCTTTTCATCAACACTGCTGGGCGATATTGGCCGCCCCCCACCTTTCTGCCCCGACGAGGGCTCGAGCAGTTATAATCCCGTCTTAATTTGGCAACTTTTGTAAATCACATAAAAGGCCCGGTCGCCACCTTTGTCCAGCGTGCGATTGCCGCCGCTGCCCGCTGCCCCCCGCGCCTCGAGCTAGCTCGGGGCTCCCGGCCAGGCCTCCTGGAGGCGGCGTCTGGACTCCCCGCGTGGCCGCGGAGGCCGAAGATGCGGAGGAGACCCGTGGCTGCCCTGCTCCTGCCCATCTCCATTACTCCTGTCTTCCTCTTTCTCTCCTCTGCCCCACTTTCTCTCCTCTATTCTCCATTTCTCCTCATCCTCTCTCCCTTTCTTCTCTGTCTTCTTCCTCTTACACTTCCTTTCCCCACTCTTTTCCCTCCATCTCCTGTTCCTCCATCTTCCCTTCTCTCCTCCCTCCTTTTTCCCTTTCTCCTCTCCATCTTTTCTATCTTTCCCCTTCACTCCCTCCTTTGTCTCTTCATCTTCCATTCTTCCTCCTCTCTTCTCATCCATTTTCTTCCATCTTGTCTCTCCTCCATTTTCTGTCTCCACCTTCCTCATTGCCCTTTCCCTATATTCTTCCTCCTTCCACATTTCTTTTCTCTTTCTTCTCCCTCCTTTCTTTTTTCCTCCTTTTCATTTCTTCTGTCTCCCTCCCTCCTCGATTCTCCTCTACTCTCCTTCCGTGCTCTCTTCCTTTCTCACCTCTGCCTTCTTCATTTCTACTTCCGTTTTCTCCCTTTTCTACTTCCCTTCTCTCTCCTTTTCACCTCATTTTGCTCTCCTTTCCTTGTTCTCTTCCTCCTTTTCTCCTTCATTTTCTTTGCTTCTCCCTTCTCTTTCTTCCTCCTCCTCCTCTCTGTCTCCCTCTCCTTCCTTGCTCTCTCTGGTTCCTAGCACCGAACCCCGCCTTCCCAGCCTAGGCCCAAGGCACCCCAGAGCCCTCGGGGCCCTTGTTGGGCCTGTTGAAGGTCTCCTGCTCTCCTTCCCGGTACCCGCTGTTTATACAGCCTGGGCCTTGATCCGGGCCTTTTGCCATCCCTCGGTAGCTCTGGCAGTGCAAGGGCGCCCTGAGCCTTTCCTCCGACCCAAGCCGTTCTCTCGGGAGGCTTGGGCGCGGAGGGAGAGAGAAGGCACTGCTAGGCTCCGGTCTGCAGCTTCCGGGACTGGAGAGAATCCTAGCAAAGGGCACCTCGTGGGGGCCCTCCGTGGGAAGGCGTGAGTTCGGGCGTGGGGAGCTTACTTCCAGGGCGGTGAAGGGGCAGCTCTCTAGGATCATTCCCATGGTGGCAGACATGCAGTTTCTGTGTCCACAGCCCGGAGGAGGTGGAGGCACGCCGCAGACAGGGGATCAGAGAAGCGGCTCAATTGCCGAGATTTTTCTCTCCCTTTTCCCCTCCCCCTGCCCCCCGTTTTTGGACTGTGGGTTGCGTGGACTTTTTCTTTTTCTACCACATTCACTGCTGCTTCCTCGCCGCCATCCACAGAGTGTGGCTTGCTATAATCACCATGACAACTGCGGTCTATGAGCATACAAATAATAGAGATGAAATAGACAAAAGATTAGCATGCCGTGAAAAGTACAATAAGTTTCTTATTTAGCATTTAGATAACTGTCTTTCCTTCGGAGCAGGCTTCAAAGTTGAAGCCAGTTTAGACCAAGAGGATTAATTCTCTCTCCCGCATGCTTCATTGAATCTCTCATTACCAAACTTTGTCTGTATTGATGTAAGATTTGATTGAAGATTAGAGCATTTAGCAAATCTTGCTTTTCTGCATGTATCGGGTCTTTTCAAGCGCAGATCGCGGTGCCCAGTGGTCAATACCCTTACTTTTATCCAGTGTCTGCTTCATTTAAACTTCATCAACTCCATCAATGAACTGGAACAGGGAAACGTCTCCGCGGTCAGAATGTTGTGCTTTTGCGAGATCACGCTTTGCTCTTTCCCAATCCGTCGGCGTTAAACCCAAAATTGCACTATGATGAAGTTTTTTTTTTTTAATCAATATGATAATGACAATTGGCTCTGAATGCTTTGGCCCGACTTAAAGTGGAAAGCTATCTGGCTGTCATTATCAAAACAACTTCTCCTCGTCTCTGTGAGGGGGCCCGCCTTCTTTTGTGTGCGCCTTTAATACCTTGAATATTGCTCAAGCTGGAGAATGATGCATCTTTGGAGGGGAAGGCTCGTATGTCACCGCGAGAAAGGGAAGCGGCCGATTGGCGGGATGAATTATCTGGCTTGTTGCAGTGAATTATTTGCACTGTTTCCCTACCCAGTCAACAAGTTCCTGAGGTATAGTGCAGATCAATCAAAACTGACGGAGCGCATGTGAAGCCTTTACTGTGTAAATCTGGGTTCCCTGTCCTTGCTTGCTTGGTCCTGGCATCTGTATATCATTTTTATACTGCTATCAGCAGAGCAATTTCAAAAGTATTTGCAAGGAAAATTCATGTCCCCATCTGTTCCTGGAAGCATAAATGTGCCACCTTTGGAGGGTTTTCACTGGTAATCATATCTTTAATGATCAACAGACTTGTGATATATACCTTTCCATAAAATGGGGTTTTCTTCACTTTATTGTGATTGGCCAGAATAAATAGCTTTTCCATATGTTACGGAGATAAAATATAAGATTAGCAGAGGTCGTTTGCTGGATAGTAAACAAAAGAAACAATCCATTCCAAATAATCTTTAAAAAGAAGGAGCTACAAAATTAAGTTACATTAATACAGCATCTGGGGCCCAGCCCGGGGAGACAGACCTTCCCCGGCTCTGGAAATGGTGTCTTTAAAAATAGCAACACGGAGTCTTCTAAGTTATTCTGGGGGGCACTCCTCTCTAGACGCTGCACTTTTATTGGGGTGGGGTAGGGTTAGGGGGAGGAGGGTCGGGTGCTCTAGGTAGTAGAGGAAAGGAGAAGGCCACATTTTAATGCATGTTTTTACTTGATTGAATTTTAATGCTATCTAGCTGTATTGCAAGTTGTCTTGGTGCAAGCCAAGGGAAGAAAAAAAAATCTTGCTTCTGGAAAAGCTCTGAATGGCATTTCTTTTCATCTCCTGGAAAGTGTGTGTATGTGTGTGTGTGTGGGGGGGGGGCTTGGAGAAAGGGATGTTGCTAATGATTTTTATTTTTTAATTTTTAACAAAATTTAAATTTTTTTCGGGGCAATGAGGGTTAAGTGACTTGCCCAGGGTCACACAGCTAGTAAGCGTCAAATGTCTGAGGCCGATTTGAACTCAGGTACTCCTGAATCCATGGCCGGTGCTTTATCCACTTCACCACCTAGCTGCCCCTTAATGATTTAAAAATAAATGATAGTTCTACCCTCCATTGTTTTTATACTTCAGACCTCAAACCCAAACCAGCTCGATGTGGAGAGGGTGGGGAGAAGAAAGTTCCAGACACCCACAGTAATCTAAATTGTTTCCCATTTCCCCTGAAATTACAGGTGGATTTTGAAAACTGCTGCTGCTTTCTGAGGTCCCCTCCTGAGCCGCATCAAGTCAGGCCAATCTTTAAGAGCCACCTGGACTCTGGACTCCCCCCCCCCCCAACCTGGGGCCTTCGTGGCCACCCTGGTATGTAGACATTGGTTTGGGAGGGGATGGGCAGAAGGGACTGTCCCCGGATGCTTCTGGTGAGCTCCCTGAAGACTTAAAGGAGACCAGGATAGGGGGTGGGGAGACCTCCCCAGAAAGTGTATTTCTGTTGTTATCTGCAGTAGGGTTATTTGTTACCATTTGGTACTAAAATCTAAAGACCCACACAGCACTTACCTATAAAACAGGGAGCCCTGTCCCATTTGTGAGAGCTACACCACAGTGCTGTAGCAAACCTGGAATTCCCTTGAATTGATTCTTTCCTCTTTGAAGGGGGAGGGGGGTGCTGTATGTATGGGCTGCCTAGGCTACATACCCAATATTCCTCCCTCCCCCGAAATTTCTCGGTATTTAGCAATAACTAATTCCAGAAGGGAAGGATGAAGTCATATTATGTTTGCACACTTCGAATAAACAGGAACCCAGCCTTTCCTATGAATACAGGTATAATAACCCCACCCCCCTCATCCTGCCCCCAAGACAAATCAGAGTATTTACTCTGCTCTTCAATAAGTCGTTCAGTGAACTAGTATGAGATCTGTTTCTCATATTGTGGGATCTGTTCTCATTACTATTAATATTAATGAGAGTTCAGCTTTTCAATTCTTCTGAAATTGCTCCAAAAGGGAGTGGGCTGGGTGGGTTATGCCACTTGAGTTTCAGAATCGCATTTATGTTAAAGTATTCATCTCTTCAGATGTCTTGTTACTAATTCTTTGTCTCTTTGAAAGCAGAGATTGGAGACAGACCCCACCCCAACCCCTTCATCCTTTAGATAGATACCTAATGCAGTTTCACACAGTAGGAAACACTCTGCCTGAAACCCTAGTTCCAAATCCACAAGGGTAGACCCCACCCCTCAAAAGCCAACATCTTCAATGTGTGAAAAGCCCTCCGAACCCTCCGAACCCTAACCCTAATCCTGGCAAGTTTTAGCAAGAGGTTCCTTTGTGCATTAAAGTGTCTTAATATCATTCTTGGAGTCCAGAAATTAGGCCTGACCCTGGCCTGTCTGGTCTGGTGCTGGGCTGCAAGCATCCCTGCTGAAGAAGTAAGTGCCTATTGGTATCTTGTGTATGAATTTCCTAGACACTGACTGACAAGAGAAACAAACTTCTATGATCCCAAACCACCAACAATAAACATCTCCAACAGACTGCCCCAGTGCAGTGAAGACCACGAACCAGAGAAGATTGCAACCCAAAGTATCTTTGAGAGCCCTCATTTGAGATGCCATTTATCCTCAGCACTGGAAAAGAAGGTATGCTATGGTCAAACACAAACCAAATGACCACAACACTGGTAGTGAGGAAATTCAGGGTCCTGACTCTTTTAGCAACTCAGGAATGCCTGGTAGATTTACTCAACTTCCTTCCCCACCCCCATAGGGAACTTCTTGTATGGAAACTCCTTCCATCAAGGCAGATCAGTCATTACCTATAACTTACCTTCTTAGGGAATTGTATTTTGGGAGGTTGTGACTTGCCTATAGTAATTTAATATATTTCTGAGGCAGGTCTTCCTAACCCAAGTCTTCCTAACTCAAGGGCCAGTCCTCTCTCCAGTACCCTATGCTGTCTATCTCTTGTTCATGATCCACACTAATGTTAAGTATGCCTGTGTATAGATGAACCCCAGGGCATGGAATAAAAGCACCCAGAAATGAGGAGTGAAAGAGATGATTTGCATTTACTGGAGGAACCAGAGAGCTGATCCCCTGCTTTGAGTGTGCTAACTCCCCAAACCCAGTTTTTAATTTCTCCTAACTAAGGCCAGAAGACAAGGCATTCAGCCCGCAGGCAATGGGGAGGGAACACAAATACAATCGCTGTCCACTCGGGCTATTGCCCAGTAGGAGGCAGACGAGGCTGCCTTCCCCACTTTGAAGATCGAGATGTGGTTTGCAGACTTAAGGATACAGTTTAACTTACAGACACGACTGTCCTAAGTCTCTTAGATGCTCTTGTGAATTGTACCAACACACCCATGTGGGCCTGGATGGAAAAGCGCCTGGTCTCTGCGGAACCCTGCTAGGACCAAAAAACCCAGGCTGGAAATCGACTTGCCATTGGGACTCCCCGTTTTAAAAAGAAAACCATTTAGGGCACTGGGCTTGCTGGAAAGTTTTCCTTCAGCACCATTGTGGGCTTTATGCAGAATTCCTTTATATGTTGTTAGGGACTAAGGGTTTTCAAACCCGTGTCCTTCCAACTAAATGTGGGACATTTTGTTTATGAAAAAACAGACAATTATAGCAACCGTGAAAATTGTATTGAAACAAGTATTAGCCACGACTCATCAAAGGGGGTGGGGGGAGGGATGGCCAAACTTACAATTCTATCTCTTTCCTTCCCCTAACCTTAACAAAATAATTTTTGCTGCGGATTTGTCTAAAGGTGATAGAGAAGACTTATAAGGAGAACAGTTACTAACCAAAGTCCCCTCACCTTTCAAACCAGGCATCATTTTTAGGCGAAAGTGTTCATTTTGGAATCCCTCCCTCCGCCCCTCAGATTGTGAAGTGTTTGAAAATGGAGCGGAAGTCTAAGAGACCTACGTTTCTCCTGTCAAAGCACCCAGCCTGGAATTCACACGGATGTGCCAAGCAATCTTTTTTTTTTCTTTGTCCAGGGGAAGATATGATTATGGACGGATGGGTGTGTGAGCCTGAAAGAAATTCCCTCTCTGAGAAACAAGTCTTGCTCAAGGCATTACATTCTTGGTTTGAAAAATGACCGCCATTGGCTTTTAGAGGAGATATGTGAATTTCTTCTTAATGCAACACCACTTCATATCTCATAAATTCATTCATGGCTAAAGAGCTCACATGGCTTTGCCTCTTACAAAATGCAAAAGTGTTGATAATATTGGTCAAGAAAATAAGATCTGACTTCACATGTATCATTGATATCACATTGCTTGCCTTCTCAATGGGTGGGGGAAGGGAGGGAGGGAGAATTTGGAGCGCAAAATTTTTTTAAAAATCGTTAAGAAAATAAGATGGATTCTTAAAAAAATAAGATAGATTTCTTGGCCATTGAGGACTTTGTAAAAACATATTAAACAGTAAGGAAATTGCTTTGTCTCTTTTCTGATTTTGATTTGGAGATTGTTTTTTTGTTTCACGGGAAATGTTTGGGGGAAGCATCTAGCTTCATTTAGGGTTAAGTTTCTCTAGTGAAAGAAGGCCCCGGTTTTGCACCTCCATGCAGTTAAAATCTGACCTAATACCGGAGTAACTGGGGCAAGAAAGAGAAGGAGTTCAAGCGTGGAAAGAAACTCTAATTTCCCCCATGAAAGGGAAATTGTCAAAGGGGTTTTGTTGAGTTGGGTGGGGAGGTCGACATTACGAGTTTTATTTCGAACTCTTATAAACCAAAGTGCACTCATACACTCAAAGAATGTGTTTGGGAGTTTAGCAAGAATTTCCACATCCAAGTGGGCACGATGAGAAGTAATCTGGTGTAGGGGATAGTTGTGCTGGACTCTAAATTTAAAAGGTTTGGGTTCAAATCCCACCCAACTCTGACTGGCTAGATGAATATCTAGGGATAAGTCGCTTAGTGTCAGCCTCAGTTTTGTCATCTGCAACTGGGGATAGCAATACCTACAGTACCTAAT